>NC_092198.1:13726000-14067000 GCF_043641665.1 Enoplosus armatus | reverse complement strand
TCACACCAGCCCCTTAGCGCTTATCTCTGGCATGGTAAGACATCCACACAACACATGGGTGGGTCTGGTTTGAAATGCTGACAAATTACAATTTTCGGAACAACCTAACCTGACTCTGTTGGACGGACACATAATCTCTCTGCAGTGTAGTGTAAAAGCAAACCACAACAGTACCCTTAACATTCACAGTAATGTACAAGAATCTTGCAGATTAGCTGAATTATTTGTCTTTCAGCACTACCCTCTTGCCCAGCTGGTCAGAAGCTCACAGACCTGCAACTACAAGTTTGACAATGAACAAAAACACATGACCTCTGGGTCCTGCACTGAGAAGCACATTCTCATTCCCTTCTCACACAAGTAAGTGAAACCTTACACTGCACTCTATACTATACTCAGTTATGTGAGTGTAGGTACTGATATGTCTTGTCAAAGGATTTGACTGTACTTTTCAAACTTGTGTTGCCTCTCCACAGAGGAGAATATGGAGTTACCAATGTTGGAAAGCAAAAACTGACTCTGGTTCAGGTTTTTCCTCACAACGAAAGAGTCTTTGACCACAGTAAGCTCCTCTTTTTCTCAGTTCTTTTTATGCAATGCTAGTTACTAAACATTGAATAAAAAGTATAAATAACTAATTCCAAACTTTTACTTGTGTATTATAGGTGACATAGTCAAGAGTCTTCACATGGAGGCTGTCGAGGACAAGAGTGTTGTCCAGGATAAGGATGCAGGTCTGAACCTCCTGAGAGAACTGGCCTCTCTGCCTGAGACTGAGGGTGAGAGGAGGGCTCACCTCTTCCACAAGCTTGTCACCATGGTCCGTGGAATGAAGACTGAGACCCTGAGTCCCACCATTCCTGAAGCTCTTGCCGTGTCCCGTGTCCTGACCTACCAGGTTCTGGCCCAATGTGGAACCCCTGAGTGCAGCAGTGCCATCATGCAGATCCTCAGGACTTTTGACAGCTCTTCACTCGAGGTTGATGCTGGTGTTTTTGCTATGGGACTCGTGTCCAATCCTTCTGCCCTCCTGATCAATGACATGCTCGAGATGGCCAAATACAAGCCCAGCAAGCCCATCATGTATGCCCTGAGCAATGTTGTCAAGAGGTGAGTGGGGTTAACCACACTTTATTCCAGGTTAAATATCTGAGTAACATTTCAGCAGACATTTTTTCCTCTTTGTGTAAAATAAAACACAGGTTTTGAATTTGAAATATCTTTTTTTTTCTTCGACAGATTTTACAATGCTGAGGGAAAACTGATTCCTGAGATTTACTCTGTTGCCGAGTTCATGGCTGCCCAGTTGGGTGACTGTTCTGGTGACAAGGACAACACTTTCATGACATTGAGAGTGGGTAACCTTCCCCATAGATCAAAATTGAAATGATTGCCAACACCAATAAGCAAACCAATATTAATGAGTCCTTTGATTCTAGGTTATTGGAAACATGGCTCCAGCTGTGGTACCTGCTGGTCCTGCGCTCAGAGCCACTGTGATCCAGTGTGTGAACCAACCTGCAGCTTCCCTGGCTGTGCAGCAGGCTGCCATTCAAGTGTTCAGGTTGACTCCTGTCCCTGAGGAGGCAAGTCAAATTGTGTAATGGGTTTCACAGATTATCTGAAGAATTTTTTATACTGTATGCTCATTTTATTGATCTCGTTTGGTCACAGGGCAGAGAGGTTTTCATGCAGGTGCTTTTGGACAGTGCCAGCCCCATGCAGAAGCGTATTGCTGCATATCTGGTACTTATGAAGGACCCCCAGCCCACTGAACTGGCCCAGCTGGCTGATGCCTTGACCAATGAGCAGGACAAACAAGTCAAGAGCTTTGTGATCTCCCACATTACCAACATTTTGTCCTCAACTGAACCAGACACCCAAGTGTAAGTGAAAAGCAGTTGCATCTATATTTTTATGTTTTTGAATTGTTGTTTCACTACATGGTGAGCCTAATTGGTGTCCGTGGTGTCCTAATTTCATCACCCTTCATTTCATTTAACTGTAACATATTTTTTTCTTTCCTACAGACTGAGACAGAAGATCAGTGACGCCCTGCAGGGGAATGAGGTTGGGCCCACCATGGACCCCACCAAGTTTTCTCGCAACTACAAGATCGGATCTGTGAAAGGCAACATGATCTATGAGGGTACCAGCTACCTGCCAAAGGAGGTCATGCTTGAAATGACTCTGAAGGCATTTGGTTATGACATTGACATGATGGAGGTAAACATTTTGAGCTGTTCTAAAGCGTGCTTAGAGACAATTTTTCAGTAAGCTGTTCAGTTGTGACTGTGAAAACTTTGTCACCTTTACAGATTGGTATGGAGGGCAAAGGATTTGAGCCAACCGTTGATGCCCTGTTTGGAAAGAATGGCTTCTTCCCCGACACTGCCCTGAAGACAATGTACTTTGTCTCTGACAACATGCCACTCAGAGTCAATGAGATTCTGCAGAACATGCTGCCTGCTCTGAAGAAGGACATGATGAAAAGACAGGTATCCAGAGTAATCTGTTTTGTATATATTAAATGTATTATATCTTATATTAGTAATCACCCGACGGTGATGAATTTAGTAATATAGTATTGGCATTTATATGTATAGGCCTCCCAGAACTTGATGAGGGAGATCGGGCGCAACCTCAACAAACTGGTGGGGGAACTGAAGACCACACAGTCTCCCGAGGCAATGGTTTACCTGAGGCTTTTAGGAAATGAGCTGGGATATCTGAGGACCAATGAAATCACAGAGATGGCCTACTCCGCTGCCATGATGACTGATAGCATGTTCAAGATGTTCCCAACTGATGTAAATAAAACCAGTTATTTTAATTTAAAGTATTTTACAGATTTGATTATCAACCATTGTTTATCATTTGAGTTATATTTGTATTTTCTGCCACAGCTAATGAAGGCACTGATGACCAAGGCTGACAACACAATCTTTGCCCACTACATCTTCATGGACAATAAATTCTTTCTGCCTACTGTCACTGGTGTGCCTCTGAGGATTGCACTGTCTGGTACTTTCACCCCAGGCATCAAGGGTGGACTTAAGATTGCTTCTGACATGGTAATTATTTTAAAAATGATTGCCAAAAATGGGTTTTCAGCCAACTGCATGGTTTATTACACAGAAGTCACCTATGTCTACTTTGTTTCCACAGAGCAAAGTCACCTTCATGCCCTCAGCTGCCATAGAGTTTGTAACTCAGGTTGGCTCTCACATCCCTGAGTATGTCAACTCTGGATTAGAGATGCACACCAACATTTTCCACAAGAGTGGGCTTAGTGCCAAGATCTCCATGGGACGTGACAATGTCAAGCTGACCATCCCTGCTCCAATGAGTCCTACAAAGCTCATCAAAATGACGTAAGCCTAAAGTGGAGTTCTTGGCCGTTATCACATAGTGACATATATGACAAGATTGTCTCCTGTCTTACAGTAAGGCACAAGTGCCAGCAATGTTCAACTGGCACTAGGAAAACAATGTACTATGCACTCCTAGTTGCAAGGCAACTGTTAGCAAAACTAAAGAAAAAGTGGGATATTGACAGTCATTGAAAATGGACAAGATATACAGTATGTACAGATAGCTACACTTGTTAAAGAATATGAAGAGCTGCTCCCGACAAAGGATATGGTAAAGGTTAATCTCATATTGCTATCCTTGTAACTTCCCTAAATAGGAACACCCTGGTAGCAGTGACTGGATCAGGGGTGAAGACCATCCCCCCTATGGTGATGGACAAGGTTGATGTTAGTGAGTGCACTCCCTTCTTCACTGGAATGACATACTGCACTGCTCTGCAGTACATTGATGCTTTCTCTCAAGAGACGTCCCCCTACTTCCCCTTCACTGGAGACAGCAAGTGAGCAAGGCCTTCTAAACCACCAGCAAATATTTGCCTCTCAAATTTAGTTATTTTACTGAGAAATACTTGCTTTTTTGATTTTGAAAGATTTGCTGTGGAGCTCCATCCCACTGGTGAAGTCACTGAGTACACAGCTACTGTTGCCTATGAGCTTCTCAGGGAGGGAGAAGAGGGACGACAGAAGGTTGACTCTGTGAAGTTTATTCTGAGGGCTGAAGGTAAGGTACAACATGGACAATATGGAAAAATCTTTGTCTTCTCAGTGGCTGAAGTGGCCCAAGAATTTTAGTGGAGTTATCTAATATTGTTCTATTGGTTGGCCAACAACAGGTGCAGAGCCCACTGAAGCCAGAGCAATCATGAAATATAACAGAAGGAAGAATGTCATCACAGCTGACGTACAGATCCCTGACTACGATGTGGAGGCAGGACTCAGGCTGGGTGTTGTTGATGGAAACACCAAGGGCAAAGGAACTCACTCCATCTCTCTTGACTTTATAAACAAGAACATCCCTCAGCTCTCCCTGGTTGGCCGTGCCAAGTAAGAAATCAACTATAACTCCTCATGAAATAACATTAATGTCACCCTCATACACTAACTCACTGTTAAACTTCAGTCTGAAGGCCATGAAGGAAGGTATGCTGCAAGTCCAACTTCTTGTCCCCTCAATCAATGCTGATGCGACAGTCACAGCTAACCTGAAGTGTGATGAAGAGATGGAATTGGAGCTTAAGAGTGACATCAAGCTCTTGGAAACCACTGCTGAGCAGAAAATCACAATGAAATACGGTATTATAAGTTTCCAGTTACTGTATCGTTCCTGACTTCTTTAGATGCTTTTACTTTAACATGAATCATAATTGGCTTGTCCAGTTCGTTTTTTCTGTCGGTGTCACAAGGTGACGCTCATCTTTATCCCACTTCTATTTGTGATCAGATTTTGTAATAAGATGGAAAGGATTTTGTTAAAAAAACAAAAACAACTGTATTTAAACCTAAATCTAACCTTGGAGAAATGTTTTCATTTTTTTTCTTTTGGGATTCTTTTAAACCTTTTCTATACAGATACCAGCAAGATTGAGGTTGAAGTAAAGTCAGATGTGAGCTCTGAGATCTTGGACACCCTTCCGTATGCTGGCGAGATCAAAAAGTATGGTAATGATGTTCTTGACATGCGGGTAGGAGAGACTGACATGACGGTCAGTAAAATCTTCAAGGCATTTGTGGAGGTACAAATCTTTGATTTTTGACTGACAGATCTTTGATTCTTTTTTGATTGGAGAGGTATAAATCATACATTATTTATTCTTTAGGCAACAAACAACCACATGGAAAGGTACGCTGCAGATATCCCTTACATTCAGAGCCTCAGAGTGCCTGAAATACCTGAGATTTCACTGCCAGAGACATTGTTCCTGAATGCGTAAGTCTGAAAGAACTCAGTAATCAATATCTTAACTTTCAGAAAAAGTTATCATTGTAGGGTTATTGATTTTCATCTTATTTGTCTCATTAACAGTGAGGCAAAGGCTGTCTACCACTTCAACAATGAACATTTCACCATTGCTATCCCTCTCCCTCTTGGAGGAAAGTCAACAGAGGAGCTTAACTTCCCACCAGCTTTGACCACTCCTCACATTTTTGTGCCCCAATTTGGACTGGAGATTGTCTCTATGGAGATTCCCATCCCAGAACTTTTTGTCCCTGAGAGCCTTACCCTTTCTATTCCTCTTTTTGGAAAAGCTGAGGTTTCAACTCTGATGAAGAGCAACTTATACAACATGGAGGCCTCAATGGCTGCCGGAAAAGATGTTGTGGAGACACCAAGCTACTCAGCTAAGTTTGATGTGAAAGGAACCTCCCCAATTGACATCTTCTCAATAAAGATTGAAGGTATTTCATAGTAAATATCATTCATGAATTTAGAATTTGTAACAATGTTCTCAACTCAGTAAAAATGATATGTTGTTCATTTTTGGTAGAACAGTTTTCAGTTAATGTCTTTCATCTTCCACTGGTGTGAAACAATGTGACTTGATTTCAGTTACAATTTTAAAGTGTTCTCTGATAAAACTACACTAAACAGGTAGATTGTGTAGATTTCTGTTCTGTTAAAAAAAATCTTAATGTTTTCTCGAAAATTAATCACTGCAATTATCACTTATCAATCCTCTTTTCTTCTTCTGTGTTTTATTTAGGCTCTGGAATGGTGGCCACCACTGATTCCATCCAGGCCCATTTGAAAAGCTCTTTGGCCCATAAATTAATTGAAGCCAGTTTTAGTATTGTTGAGGATGTGACCATCACAGAAAAAATCAATTTGAGATCAAACAGCAAGATTGAAGCCACAAGCCCATTTGGTCTCAATATTGCACTAGAGCACACTGGTATGGCTGGACTCACCACTGAAGAAATCTCTGCTGATAGCAACTTTGAAGGAATGTTCAAGGCTGGACCCATGTATGGCAAGACCATTTCAACCCAGTCATTCAGCATCTTCCCATTTAGGCCAGAAGCAAAGATTGATTCTACTGTTCAGTGTGACTCCACAATAGTTAAGGCCCAGAACACAATTGCAGCAACCCTTGCCAATGGTGAATTCTCAGTTGTGTCTAACACCAATGCCTTTGAAGACATCTTGACCCATGTTGCTGAGCTTTCATTCAAGGACAGCAAGCTGTCACTGAAATGTGATGCAAATGCCCTTCCCCTTGGTATGAAGATCCACAACCAGGCTGAAGCCTCTGCTAGTGCCGGCGAAGTCACCATGAGAATGGAGACAAATGCAGACCACACTGAAAAACGTTTTTACTCTCTGCTGACTGCCTCTCTTGATGTTAATGGTCTGGCTGTAAACAGTGATGCCACTGTGAAGCTCCTTGATAATGAGGCTACTCACAAGGCTACTGTGAGAATGAACAAGGATGGTTTGACCACAAGTGGAACAACCACCCTCCAGAGCCCCCTGTCCCTGGAAAACACCTTCAATGCTGAACTTGATTCTTCAAGGGCTACTTTATCCATTAACAACAAGGCTGCTATTCGTGACATCAAGGTTGATAATGCCAACACTCTGACCATTACTCTCTCTAGCCTTGACTTCAACTCAAAGGCTGAAGCCACCGCAAGTGAGTATGCCTCCTACACTCATGATATCACCATTGACCTGAAACCCTACACTGCTTCTGCGAATGTTAATAACAACCTGAAACTTCTGGCGGCCAACTATATTAATGAGGCTCAGCTGCTGGCAGAGCTGTACAAGCTGGACCTAACTGGAAACCTGAAAGCCATCTATGGTGAGGAAGAGATAAAGCACACCTATCAGGTAAATTATGCTGATATGACTGCTAACGCAAAGTGCAGCACCACCGGAAAACTCTTTGGAACTCACATGAGCCACAACACTGAGCTTGAAGCTGTTGGTCTTGCTGCCAGGATCACCCATGATGCCCGCTTCAACTCACAGCCAATGCGCTTTGACCACATCATCCGTTGCAGTATTGTGCCTTTTGATTTCAACCTTGATGCCATTGTCAATGCTGATGGAGACATGATCATGTATGGAAAGCACAGTGCCCAGCTCTATGGCAAGGTCCTCCTGAAAGCACAACCCCTGGCTTTTGCTAGCTCACATGAATGCAGAGCATCAGTAACCCAGCAGCTAGATAATGGTTTTACTCTTGAGACCTCATTTGACAACAAGATGGATAATGTCCTTTCACTCCAAGAGCAGAAGACCAGTTTTAGAATTAAGTCTAAACTGAATGACCACATCTTCAATCAGGACATAAGTGTTTACAACACTGCTGAAAGAACTGGAATTGAGGTTTCTGGCACCATCCTCACAAATATCCTCAACACAGCCTCCACAGAAAATCAAGAATTCACTACCTCTGGCTTCCTCAAGTACGACAAGAGCACAAATAGTAACATAATTCAGTTCCCTATAGCTGAAAGTCTTTCTACTTTCTTGCAAAGCATCAAGGTGCTCGTTGTACACGTTGCAGAGGCACTGCAAAACTATGTTAACAATGAGGACATCCAGAATAGACTTGAGGCTCTTTCACAACATTTAAATGACTTTTTTGCTCAACTGAATATAGAAAGCAACATAATTCAGCTGAAAGAGCACCTAAATGATTTTACCCAAAACTATGTCATCTCCATGGAGGATGTGGAAGCCTCTTTGAGGAATCTGAAGGTTACTGTTGAGAAACTTCTGGCTGAACTCACTTTTTGCATCCAACAATTTGGTGGTATGATGAAGGACATTTTTGCTAGTGGCACCCTCCCTGACAACCTCATTCAGAAGATCCAGCAACAGCTGAATGCCATTAATGAGGAGTACAACATCAAGGCTATGGTTGTGTATGTGATTGATACGATGAGGGAGATGATCCAGCAGACTGACCTGGGAAAACTGAAGGGCAGCAGCATCGCATTCCTGCGTGATATCGATGCCAAGTATGAAATCATGGCTAAACTGCAAACAATCATGAGTGATATGAAACAAATAATTGAAACCTTTGACATGCAGACATTTGCTGCTGAGCTGAAGAGCTACATTTCATCCATCAACTTTAAAGCTCACATTGAGGAACTGGTGAGTCAGATTCCCACAGAGATTTTCAGCAATATAATAAATGATATTAGGGAAATGATTCAGGACCTTGACATCCTAGGTAAGATCAACACTTTTTATGCCAAGATGAGAGAGTTGATTGTAAAGTTTGAGGCTGATAAAAAGGTTCAAGTCATCTTGGAGAAGGTTGTGGAGCTCATCAAGCAGTTCAGAATTGAGGAAACCATCAGCGCTGTAGCCAAGATGGTGAAGGACGCAGACATCCCTACCAAATTTATGGAAGTCTTCCAGGGTGCTATCAACTACTTGAAAGAAACAGAGATTAAGGATATAATTTCACAGTTCAATGTATATATTGCCATTATTGAGCAGAAACTGAAGTCATTTGATTATAATGACTTTGTGGATCACACCAATGGAATGATAGCTAAATACACTGCTCAAGTGAATGACTTGATCACGTCTCTTGAAATCCCCCAGAAACTTGAGGCAACAAGAGATTTTGCTAACTTTGTCTTATCCTCTGTTAGGGGTTCTGTGGAACAACTGAGAGAAATTCAAGTTGTAGAATTTATGAAAGTTGTGAAGGATATGTTTGACCAGGTTGTGTTAAGTAATCTGAAGGGATTTGCTGAAATTGTAAAGCAGGAAATGGCAAAACTGGATGTCAATGCTGAAATTACCTCTTATCTGCAGTTGGCAAGAAAGTGCTATACTGAGTTCATAACTATTGCCACTGATATGTTCACCAGTATGGTTGAGATCATTAAGAAGGTGGCACCTCAGCAAAAAATTGTCGGTGAGATATTGCAGATCATCAAGGGGCTCATTACTGGACTAGAGAAAGCCGAGCTGAATATGCCATCCTTCACCATTCCTCTCACTGATTTTGTTGTGCCTTCCACGAAGTTCAGCATAGATAAGCTTCACCAGTTTGAAATCCCACCACAGCTGGACATCCCTGAGTTCACTATCATGGGCTTCTACACTGTGCAAGCCACCACCATCTCAATTAATGACATTAAACAGAGAATCATTGAGTTGATTGATTTTGTTCTCAACTTTGAGATGAAGATTTTTGATATGGGTGCTTCGTTTGGAGACCTGACTATGAACTACCTTCCTGTCCTGCCTGAGTTTTCACTTCCTGAGATTACAGTACCTGAGTTCTCTTTCCCCATACTTCCTCATGTTCCAGCAGAGAAACTTGTTAATACTCTCCAGCTCCCAACATTTAAGTTGCCAGTCATTCCTAGTGAGATCATGATTCCAGGATTTGGTAAATTAAGTTATGAGATAAAAATCAACTCCCCCATCTACACTATTAGGAATGCTGCTGAAGTCCAGAGCTCTCTTGATGTAGATGAGACTCCTCAGCTGACAGCTTTTCTGACTTCCCAAGGAACATCTTTCAGCTTTGAAATCCTTAACTTCAACCTGGATTCCACTGCTCGTATTGCTGTTCCCAAGGGACATCGTGTGATTGCTGCTGAGACTCTTAAGTTCACTCACAATTTTCTTGCATTGGATCATCATGCATCTGTGACATTTTATGACTTCTCAGCCCAGGCCTCAGCTAAAACCTTAGTAAAGGCCACCACAGCATCTTACAATGCTGAGCTTTTAAATGAGGTTTTCTTAGCTACCAAGGGTGGTTTATCTGCCACTTTTGACACTTCCTATAAACATGCGCTCAACCTCCCTGTCATGGGCCTCACTGGTGAGACATCTGTAGCTCAAAAAGCTGTGGCCCGCCAGGAAGGCACTTCTATTACAATAACTGTTGGAAATCAGGGTACTACCACCTTCAACTCTCATGACAGTATCTATAAGAGTGACCTGCAAGTCACGGTCAATCCAAGTGCAGTCAAGTTGACCTTAAGTAGTGACACAGATACATTCCTTTTGAAGATGAGACAAACCCTGAGTGCTGACTTTGTCATCTTCAGATATTTCAAGTTTGATATTCGCTCTGAAGCAGAAGGCCCCACTATCAAAAACAACCTTTTAGTGGGATCAGTAAATGCCAATTTGAATGACATGAAGCTTGAGCTGAAGGCAACCCACAGCACAGATTTAATTGGTATTGTCAATGGAGCCCTATACAATGGGATTGATGTTGTTCTCTGTCCCAGGGAGGTTGTGTTCAGCTTTCAGAATAAGGGAAACACCAAGGTCAATTTCAATGATGCTCTTATGGCCAAAATTGATCTGCAGAATGACTACTCTGCAACCTTCAGGCCTGACACACAAAATATAAACACTGTAGCTCTGGCCCGTCTTAATCAGTACAAACTGTTCTGGAACCTCACTGTAGAGAACAATGAGAGGGAGGCTGCCATCCTTGCTGCTGTAGAAGGAGAAGCAAACCTTGATTTTCTGACTAGGCCCATCAGCATTCCCGAGATTGATATTCCATTTGTTGACTTACAAACCCCAGCTATTAGTGATCTTGACTTGTATGATCAAACCGGGCTGAAACACATTTTGACCACCACTGAGCAGACTATTGATGTAGATGCAAAGGTTGTTTACCAGAAAAGCCAGGCTGCCCCCCTTGTTGATATGATGGGTCTGATCCAGATTCCCTCTGTGGGTAACCTGATCACAGAGCTGTCCTTAAAGTCTGCCATCATTAATCTGAATGTCAATGCTGGACTGTATGCTGAGGATGATCTTGTGTTCCGTCTGGGAGCTACCACAGCCTCTGTGTTTGAGGGTCTAAAAGCCAAACTTGATAGCACCACCAGTCTGACCACCAAGAGAGGAATCAAGTTGGCCAATTCCCTCTCCCTTGAAAATCGTCACATTGAAAGCACTCATGACAGCACCATCAGCATGAGTACTGAGAGTTTTGAAACTGCCGTCTCTGTGGCTAGTGTTGCGAAGATTGCCCTTCCTATTCTCAACCTGGAGGTAAACCAAAATTTGGTTGGAGACACCAAAACCAAACTAAATGCTGTCTCCACCTTGAGAATGAGGGGGGATTTCAACATTCCTGTGATCAAGGCTGTTGGAAAGGCTGATGCAGACCACAATCTGAAGCTGGACGGAACCTTTGAGTATGTTTCCATGGAGTCATCTACTAGGGCAAACATGGATGGCACAGTTCTTGATGACTATCTAGTTTTGGGAGTCCTGGATAATGAGGTTAATCTTTACCTGAATAATGATGGCCTACGCTCCACCTCCAAGGTTATTGCTGATGCCAAGCTTAACCATGGCACCACCAAAGTCATTGGCATGGATGTAAATGAGAATCTTGCTGTTGAAGCGTCCCTGAGCCGTGTGTATGTAGTGCTGAAGTATACTGGCAACAACGAGGCAAACCTCTTCAATTTCAACACCAAGGGGAAGCATATTGCCCAGGCAACTGTTGACTTTGCAACAACATCTTCCTTGACTGCTGATATGGAGATAGATATATCTCAGCCAAGCAGCCTGGGCGACTTCACCATCTTTGAGAAAACTGTTGCTGAAGTGACAGCCACCAAGCAGAAGATCTCTACCAATGCAAAGTTTGTCAGCCCACTGTACACTACAAACCTGGCAGCTGAAGTAGAGGGCAGTGCTCCTGTCTTCAAAGTCAACTTAAGGTCCTCTGCCACCTCTGCCATTGTCTTCTTGGAATATGACCTGGACTGTAAGTTTTTTCCTTAGCATACAATACACTTTTACATCTTAACTAAAAAGCATCATTGTAAGGTTTAACTAAATTCAATATGTTTCAACAGCTGCCATTACCATAAACATTGAACATGCCGGCGTAAGCCTGACTGGGAAGATGGTTTTCACCCATAGCGATCTGACCATGGACATTCAACACCTTCTTTCCCATACACTGAGGTAACTCTTAAAATAAGCATTGCGTGTGACATTTTACAGCTCGAAAACATACATTTTTAATCATTTCCCAAGAAAATTATTTCCTGTGAAATAGTTCTGTTTCCTGGGTAAAGTTGCCTTCTTTAGTACTGAAAAGTGACACACATTCGTGCCTGTCTCTACAGTGACTCCCGTCTCACCCTGAATGTGGACATAACTAGCCCTGCCTTCACTGACATGAACTTGCGTTACGCTGTCCGCAAAGATGGAATCAGTACTACAATTTCTATCCCATCTACTGGCTTCCTTGGTCTCCAGCTTCATGCCAGGGTCCCATCTCAGATGAATGCCAGGCTTTATGGCCGTTATTCTGTAAGGATCTCGAACTGCTATTGTATTTGCAGAGTAACAATGATTAAGAGTTTTGTCTCATTTTATGTTTTTTTATGTTAAACAGTCTGATCCTGGGAAGGATGTTGATATCTTCATCATCAGAGCTTCTGCCAAGGATGCTGATAAAATGAATCTGAAGATGGTCTTCAACATGGATGCCCCTGACATCATGCTCAGTGGACTACAGGAAAGACTTCCTGCCATTACCTCTTGTTTGTCTAGCTTTGCTGAGAAATACCAACTGTTCAGACATGTTGTTCAGCTGAAAAATATTATTATTGACTATACTGAGGAGGCACACAACATTGCAAACAACCATGCCCCACATCTGAGCCAGGTGTCCATCCTTTTTAGGAACACTGTTGTTCAGTACCAGAAGACTGTTCATGTTTTCCTGGATGCTGCCATTAAGATCCTGAGGGAGACCCATGTCAAACTGCCTGGCTCTGAGAAGATGACCCCTCTCATTGAGGTGCTCAATAAGATGACCAGCAGCCTTACAACTATGCTAGAGAGGACAATCCACCTGGTGGCTGTTAATGTAGAATATGCTTTCAGTGTCGTAATTGGCACAATCAGTAAAATTCAGGTCACAATGCCCATTGGTGATGTCATGGCTGGAGCCAAAGTGATTGACGAGATTAGGAACAGAGTAAAGACTATGCCCAATCCTATTGTGGATCTTTTGAAGAACCTGGAGAATATAGACATGTTCCTGAACAAATTGGGTGACACCTTTAAATTCTTTGTTGACAAAGCTCAAGACTTTGTTGACAACACCCTAAAGTCTGATGTCCTTGATGCCATTGCTGTCTACATTAATGCTTTCTATGACAAATACGTAAGCTTAGTGAAAATAATCACCAGGTATGCCCACAGAGCTGTGGACATTGAGTATATAAATGGCACCATTAATTAC
Organism: Enoplosus armatus; assembly: GCF_043641665.1. Taxonomy (NCBI): domain Eukaryota; kingdom Metazoa; phylum Chordata; class Actinopteri; order Centrarchiformes; family Enoplosidae; genus Enoplosus; species Enoplosus armatus. The sequence goes on along the minus strand of NC_092198.1, from coordinate 14,053,400 downwards.
ATTCTAGATATTTTCAGATCTGTAGTGAATCAATTTAACTACACCGTTACTGACTATCTGCAGAAGGCTCCTGCTCAGTACAGATCTTATGTAAAAGTTAAGGGTAGAAAGCTTGAGATTCATTTTTGATTCCACCTTTACCAGTGATGTGTATTATTAAGAAATTAACGACACCAGTAAGCTAAAAGATTGAAATGCTACTATTTGAATTGCTACACTATTATCTTAACATGAAGGTGTTCAAAACATGTTGAATTTTGTTTTAAAAAAGAGATGAATAACTTCTATCTGAACACAATGTATCATCATCACATGTAACAAGGGCGTGTATAACAATCTGTACACCATATGTGTTGTGTCTAAGTTTTCTATCTTTGTGTTGTGGAAATATGTGTTATGAAATAAAGTGTGTACTGAATAGAGTTTTGTAGCAATTCTTTTTTTTCCCAATGGACACTAGCTTACTTGCCTTTTCATGGACATGGGCAACTAATATAATATAAATTAATATGAATTAATACTAATATAAATGTATTATGTCTATAAACCACAATGTATGAATACATGAAAAGTTATTACAAGTTAAACAGTTTTCATCTTGGAATGATAAGACGATGCAAGTAAAGTGACAATAAAATTTAATTGAATTGGGTGTAAAACTGCACTTTACAACTCATACAAGGTATAGGCACACTATTGTCTTGCCTGTAACATACATTTCCAAATGCAAAATATCCCACAATTTTAGAAACTGCCATTGAGTTAAATATGCCTATCAATGAATATGTCTCAAATGTAAAAACCAGGTGTATCATTTAAACATAAAAAATCTATCTGTGGTAGCATCTCCCTCTGACAGTTGTTTTGATGAGCAAAAAGCCCAGCATCTTGCTGTGCAAGGTGTCATGGTCTCAGCTGTGCCTCTTCCTCATTCCCTGTGTTTTCCTTCTGTTTTTTCCCTCCTTGTGTTCCTGTCGGCCCCCTGTTTTCTCTTCGTCTGCTCCAGTTGCCAATTTGCCTGCAGACCTGCAACTCATCCACTAATCAAGCTCCTGCAGCACATAAACTCCAACCCTTCACTCCATTCTTCGCCAGATTGTTTGCCAACGTGGTACAATGCTACATTTTGCCTGCCTCGCTCTCTGCCATGCCAGAGCATTCACCAGCTCACAGATCTGTTCACGCTGCCTGCCTTGCTCTGCCATTCTGCTCAGTTCACCCTGCTCATCTCCAATCATCTGGTAACTACCTGGTTTCACAATAAACTTTGTTAACTATGACTAACCTTGTTTGAGTCTTGCTTTTGGGTCCAGAAAACCTTGTGATTACGACACAGAGTTTATCAGGTTAGACATAAACTGCCACCTCATCATAGACTGAGGTTTCTATCTATGATATCAAATTCAGTGACTAGGTAGGTAGGTAGGTCAAGTTACCTACAAGATGAAGTGAGTGAAAGAGAGACATTGTACAAATATCACTACCCCTGAAAAGTATAGAAACTAAAAAGACTACTTTTTGCAATCTGTCCCTTACATTTTAGCTGTTGTTGCTTTTCTCTTTCTTTTAGAATGTTAAGCAGCTATACTGTATATCCATGTTACACAATTGTAAAATATGTTAACAGGCATATTACTTTGAGTTACTCTTTTTGACTGATGTCAATGTGTTTTCAATTAAAAAAAATTGAAATGCTGATATTGTAATTAGGCCTTCATGAACCCCAATGAAAACAGGAAAGCATGTCAACTTCATCTAAAACTCAAAATTTGGCCCATGTGCGCTGCACATTGGATATCAGATTCATGAACAAGCCTACAGATGCACAAATGTAATGTCTATTAGCAACCAGAGGGGGTCACTGGAACATTTTTCTCATAAACTACAATGCTACTATTGTATGACTGTGAGAGTCAACATGCTGGTGATTCAGTACCAAAAATAGAAAAAATGGAACAGGAGCTTTGTGTTTCTTGGGGCTTGGGTTGATAACCATGCCACAATGGTCAATGTGGATGTCTGTCTTATGGTCCTGTAGTTTTATAAAGACATTGCCAAATGTTCATTACTCATTTGCATGGTAGCATGTCATTCTGTAAAATCCTGAATGGTAGAAACGCTTCACTGTACATTGATTATCAACTTAGCTTTATAGCCAATCAGCTACTTTCCAACCAACCAACCATGAAAAAGACGCATTCCAAATTAAAGTGTACAAACAGTTTATATTTGCCAATATAGTATAAATACATAAAATATTGGTATATAAAATAAGTCAAAACAAGTCTAGGTCTTCAGCTGAATTCCTGATTGAGCTTTTGAGGAGCACTGTCAGAAACTGAAACCTTTGATCAATGACTGTCTTTCTTTAGCAGTCCTGGAACATGTTATCAAGTAGTTCCTGAAGATACTGTACTAGAAGATATCAGTCAGTGCTGCCCTCTGCACTACAACAGGAGAAGTTTTATAAAATGTGCACCTTAATAAAGTTTCCACAAACAGTCTGTGAAAACAATTCCAAGCCTTTCTGCCCAGAAGTACTTGCTCAGTGGACTTGCTTAAGTTACGCACCTACTGCCAGCTCTTATGTAATATTACACAATAAATTAAAACCTAAGCCAGCCCCAACATGTATAGTGAATTCTGGAAGCTCAGCACTGAAAGCTAGACCAACTAATACTGGTTGATTAGCAATTATGAAATTTTAAATCCTGCTGTTTGTCAACAGACACACACACATACGGCAGATGTGTACAATTATTTGTTAACTGACAGGAGCAACAAATAAGATCATTCAACAACATGTCTACCTGGCTCTACTTTGCTCCACCTGTTGCACACCCTAATTTGCTGTTGGAGGAGCCGCCCAGAGTGAGTACTACCACAATTTCCACAAGTTCTGCCTCGGCCAAAGCAAGGACACTGCGAAGATGCTCTCCTCAATTGGATAGAGTTCAAGCTCAAAGTCTTCTGCCACCAAGCAAACTACAGCTTATGGGTCCATCACTCACTAATGACATGTTGACATTTTTCCCATGGTTTCAACAGCTTTATTACTAACAGCACGTGTTAAAACTATTCTAGCTTTTCAACACTAAGGAAAGGACCATTCCTCTCACACTTACCAAGTATACTTTAATAGTTAAGTCACGCTTTTTAGCACCTTCAGGAACTCACTGAAACCCACCTACTGGAAAAAACACTGGAGTGCTCCCTATCCAAACACAGTCACAACAGTCCGCCCAACAACAGTCTTGCAATACCCACTTCGGCAAATGCAAAGTGTAGGTGAGACACAGGACACAACATTTGATCTGTTGTTAAGCCCTGCCCTGATTGGTACAGAGCTCTTGAGTTTACAGTTCTAATGTGATTGTGTAATGGCCCATAAGCCCTCCTAATGAAAGACACTGTCATATGTCAAACATGTCGTAGCAGGAAAAGCACAGGCCGAATTGCTGTAATAACATTAATAATGGTTGCACTGCATTTACCAGTCCCAGGGACCTGGTGCTGAACATGCCAGCTCATTGGCAGGGCTTAAATAGATGGAAGGAATGTAATGGAGGCATCATTAATGTTATTAATTACAGCTGCACATTATGACAAGTCAAAAAGTAGGCTGCGACAAATGTCTATTGGGCAAATGTTACTGTTTACAGCAAAAGCGTGGTGATTCACCACAATGCAATACTACTGTATATATGCACAAGCAAAACCTTTAAGGAGGCTCATCTCTCACAAACTACACTCAGAGGTCATATTATTAGGTACAACTAGCTGAAACTAATCCAGTCTAACTAGCAACAAGCCTGCAATAGATAATACCAACGCTGTAATGTTCACTGTAGTGTTGAATTGTATTGTATTACATTATACTTAGAAGTGTTTCTAATATTTTGCCTTTCCATTTATATCAATAAACAATTATGTCAAAACAACATCAACAAAAACCAAATACTATAACCTTTATGAACCTTCAGGTAGGTGGACCTAATAAACTGGCAACTGTGTAAAAGAGAAGGGTTTCATGAAGCTTTTTTGGGGTCCATGTGAGATATTTAAGCCTCAAATATCCCCCATATATCAAAACTTAAAACACATTTCTTTGTTAAATCAACAACACAGAAGAAATCAGCAGCTGTAATTAGATTGGTCTGTAATGTCTGGTTAATCTGTTCATTGGTGTTTGCCAGCATATTTCCATCTGGTAGTGATTTGAAAATATGATTAATGGTTTTCATCTCTTCTCCTTGCCATTTCATCTGTATTTCAGTCAGAAGAATCTCTAAGTCCAGTAGTTATGACTCCCACTGCATCAACTCTCTCACCACAGTTATAGAGGTGAGTTGATTTTTGCTGAGCACTTTAAAAGCAGTGATGGGTCTGGCTCCAACTAATCCTGTAAGGGTCCAGAGCAGTGCAAACCCAGATTACAAGCAAGACGCAATCAGGCTTTATTTACTTCAGGGTGTACTTTACTGCCGACTTTGCTTACTTTTTTAATGTTTGTAATGTTGCTTGTATCTCATGTTTTTACTGTACTTTACTGCTTCACTGCTTTGGGGTTTTTGATGTTATAAATTACCGTTATACGTTAAATGTCCATCGTTGCCACTTTTCTCCCTAGTCATCCTTTGTCCAGATTTATTAGTCAGAAGCATTACATCCACATTGATTTTGAGTACCACTGTTGCCATACAATGACACCACATGTAACGCATTGAACCATATTGATCCTCTCTCTCTGTTCTCACTCCTTTCACAACACAAGCAATCAGATGATCAGCTTCACAGAATGAACTTTGAAGTGAGCTCAGAGGTCCATTAAACACAGGGGTGGCAAAAAATTATTTTAGTTTTTTATTGATCCATATTTGTGGATCATGTTGTTTGATATGATGGAAAGCATAAAATGCAATTAACATTTCTTTTAGAAGATCGATTGTTTCTGTTTTGTGTGCCAACCAGATTGATTCTAATATTGTATTGTTGTGCTACATTAATAAAACAAGTTCACTTACTGTAATTGAAAGCCAATCATTTATTATTCGATAAAAAGATGTATAGTTTTACAGATATCTGTATGATCAATGGATATTTTCTATTTTGCGACCACCTCTCTGTGATTAATTTAACGTTGAATACTTGTAGTACATGACAATAATCCCACTAAAGGAGAGTTCAACACAGATTTCTAATAGCTCTTTAAATTCTCCCACATTTTCTCTGCATTAATATACTTTTAATTATGTCCATTTGCGCCAGGCCCGAGATATTTTCTACATACTGTAATCACTGTGCTCAGTGCTGTTGTGACCCTTATGCAATGTCAGACTGTTTTCTTCTGCCTGATTAACTTATCTTGAGTTCACCTCTGTTGTAATCCTGATCAAAGAGCTTTCTCAGACTTCTCTTAGGAGGTGAAAGGTTAGCCAATAATGTAAGACACCAGTGTTTCAGACATCAATTTATTTTATCAGACAGATGTACTGTTTGTCTAATTTCAATAAATGTCAGGTGTCACTGAATCTGACTTTTCTATATATGCTCAGCCTAAAATACGGCGTAACACTATGGGACAGTGTCTCAGGCATACTAGATGCCTACCTTTGATTAGTATGATATAAAGTAGAATATATAACAAAGCCAAGTCACACATCATTTTAGCCCGAAATTAGGCTTAAACTATGCCCTAGAGAGAGATCTGTATGTATATGTTTGTTCTGCTTCTGCTTCTAATCAGTGGTAAAAGAATTTTCCAGATCCTTTACTTAAGTATAAGTACCAATACCACACTGTAAAAATAAAGTCTTAAAATGTTACCTAAGTAAACGTATATAAGTATTATGAGGAAAGTTCTCAAAGCAAAACATATGTATATACATTTATATAGTATATCATTCGATTAATGTTCAAGCAGCATTTTACTCTTGTGGTCGGCTGAGGTGGAGCTAATTTTAACTATTTTGAATAGGATTGCAACTAATGATTATTTTCATTATGGATTAATCTGCTGATTACTTTCTTGGTATTATTGTTTGATTTGTAAAATGTAATAAAATTGTGAGAAATGCCCATGAGAATTACCCAGAGCGCAAAATAACCCTTCCCAATGTCTTGTTTTGTCCGACCAACAGCCCAAAATTATTCAGTTTCCTGTAATTTAAGACAAGGAAAATAACAAATCTTCACATTTGAGAAACTGAAACCATGAAGTGTTTCGGGCTTTTTTGCATGAAAAATGACGTGTCATGAAATGGAAACACTCGAGTAAAGTAGAGACACCTCAAATCTGTACAGTACTTGAGTAAATGTACTGAGTTACATCCCATCACTGCGTCTAATGTACAGTATAGTTGCTGTAATAGGCCTTGTTCATAATAACATGAATGATGACTGTGTTCCATTCAGGTAAGCCATACCAGTTAGACAGCATGCACTATACCAGGACTCAGGAAATAGCCCCTCTTAATTATCAATCGTATCTGTTACATCGGTGAGTATAATGCTATAATAAAATATGATACTGCATGTGCAAAATCTGAGGTTCAGCATGACATGAAACGGCCTACAAAAGATGACAGTTGACAATGTGTGTGTGTTTGTCTTCAAATAGCCAATGCAACAGCTTTAAGACGAATTTGAGACTCGAATACGGGGTGGTAACACACTCCAAGTGCTGTAACAAAAGCAGCAGGTGACTCAGGTTTCGATTCTGCGTCAATATGATTCATGTTCAGCAGTCATGGGGCAAAGGTTTACTTAACTTTCTGTAAGAGGCCTTCATGTATTTGTGGATGTTTAAAAGGACACTATAGTGTAACCTTTGTGCTAAAAAAACCTGCAGTAAAAAACTGTGTATACATCCTTTTAAATTGGTTGAACAGTGTCTTTCAACATGAAATCACATCTTTGAAATAGTCAAAACTATAACAATCCCTTGACTTGAAGACAACAGTTTTGAAACACTTAATGTGAAAAACAAAACGACTGGAATTAAATAAGTAAAATATATCCCCTCACTTTGCTGATTCTACCAAATTAGTTTATTTGTGCACTGCCCTTTGAGCACCATGAGCAAGCAATGAAGGTTAGTGATCCAGGATATATGAGCTATTATATGACACTGATCTGATTACAAATGTTGATTTGAGATATATGTGATTAATCTAATGATAAACATGAATATGTTCATTTCTCCATTAAAAATGACCCCAGGAGCAGCCCAGCTTCTCAAAAAAACAACCCCAAATAATCAAACAAGAGCTGAAGAGGTCATTTGACATAATCACACAGACCCACCGCACCTGGTGCTGACAGACAAGTCATAGTTTGTGAAACGTTATAACCTTTGGCCTGCCACAAGGGCTGCTCAGACTTTGGAACCAGGGCAACACATTTGCACGTCCTGGTAGTGACATACAGTAAGATTGGAGGACTATAAAAGCCAAAGGACCAAGGCACAAGAATTAGTCTTCACTGAAAGAGGAGGACTCTTCTTACCTTAAAGCTTTCAGGAGCTTTACTAAGCCCATCATGGGGGGTACCAAGCTCTGTCTTTTGCTGCTGCTGGGAACATACACACTAGCCCGTAAGTATTTAGTTTTTATTTTTGAAGCTAATAGAGTTCAAGGGAATAGTTTTATATTTTAAGTGTAAATTTATTCGAGAAAAGTGGATGTTTATTTCTTAGTATTTAAAAAAAACCTGATAATTTTCTTCAAGATGTTGCTCTTTTGTATGTGACAAATGAATGACTGCATTCATATTTAAAAGCATGTTTGGTACTCAAGCATTCATTTTGGCATACTAGTAGTGTTAGTTGTGATGCTATTCAAGTCATTTTTAAATGACTGACACACAAAACATTTTTAGTACAAAAATAAAGAATAAAAACTTAATAATGGTTTGATTATACTTGTAAATACTGATTAAGTATACTGATTTAAGTGTTTAATTGTTCTCAGTGAAGTTTTAGAGCAGCTGGTAGCTTTTTATATGTCAAGCAAACTAAAGAAAAATGTTTCATCCTTTACAGAGCAAGATGTGGGGAGTGTTGAGGAACCAGTTTGCTTGTGTGAGTTGCTTTTTTAATCGTAACGTTGTTTTATAAATGACTGTTTAAATACATGAGATATGATTTAACTTGATAAATAAGCAGCAAAAAAAAAAATTACCATCTTTGAATCCTTACTGATGAGCTCATCTGTCTAATCATGTATCATGTTTTCTTAGTGTTAAACTACCAATTCAAAGTATTTAAAGGTATATAAAGTCTGTGATTTTGTTTGAAAGTGCAAACATTGGCATTACCGTGCCATAACTGATGTTTCAAATACTTTTTAGTGGCCAAAAGATTCAAGAACTTCCGGCGGTTTGTCTACGACTATGAAGCTGAGACCTTTAACGGCGTGAATGGAGCTACCGACAACAAGAGCGGCCCCAAAGTCTCTTGCAAAGTATGTCTCACAGCCCTGATCACAACTGCAAGCACAGTCTCGTGACCCCGAGTAGAAAACAGTAGCACTAAAAAACAAATGTTTAATCTGCTGCACAGGTTGAGGTTGATGTGCCCCAGACCTGTAGCTTCATCCTCCGCACAACAGAGTGCTCACTGAGCGAGATCTCTGGTGTGGATGCAGCAGGGAACCCAGTGTATCGTCCTGCTGATGGAGCTCAGGCTTTCACAGCTGCCATGGCCAAGTAAGTCGCCTTATGTTTCTAGCTAAGATTCAGCATTTATCTGTATTATTTACTACTAAAACTGAAGACTGTATGATCAGAAAAGTGGCTAAAACTGATGAAATAAAAGAAGAGGATTAGCTAAATGGGAGGTTGTAAATGATGATCTGTCCACGTCAACAGGAACCCCTTGAAGATCACAGTTGAAGGACAGACTAATGTCAAACTCTACCCTGAGGATGATGAGCCTGTCAACATCTTGAACATGAAGAGGGGAATTGTGTCTGCTCTCATCGTGCCAGTAATGGAAGAGGAGATGAACAAAAAAATGGTAGCTCCCTTGACTGTTTTTTATTGCCTTATTTTTGTTTTGTCAGTATTTACAGCCTTTACCAATCAATTCAGGCCAGATTCAAGCTAAATTCTGTTTGTGATGTAGTCTCATGCAAAGATAAACAAGTTGCACAATGAGTAGATAAGCTGCCCCAGTCACAGGTAATAAATACACTCCTGTAACAGCATGTTCTCACAAAGACTATCTTCAGCTGCAGGTCAAAGTCCTAGATAAGTTTATCTTGCTAATGGCATCACCTGCTCTCATGAAGGGGGGCAGTCTTTCAGATCAATTGATAATCAGATTGCTAAAGGACAAAAAACACATTTACCACTCTTGCAACTTTGTTTTTTTTTAATCATGTCCAACATCCTCAGTGTTGATGATGCCTCTCATCATTTTCAGTCCACTGTGCATGGAGTGTGCTCCACTGACTTCATCGTCAACGCCAGAGAGGACATTGCCACTGATGTGACTGTCAACAGGGATCTTTCCAACTGTGACGGGTTCTTTGCCCGCAAGCAGGACACCAGTCCCCTGGCCCTCATTTCTGGCATGGTAAGAGATTAAGCAACAACCTTGCACTGTCACCATCACAAACCAAAGCCAAGAGTTGTTAGATTGTGTACAGGATTTGGACACTCAAAGTTATAGCACTCACTTCTAAGTAGAGGATGATAAGCTTCAAATCAAAATTTAAAATTACCTTACAAAGAACAAAACACACTAAAAAGCTGCCTGAAAACAAAAACTTCAAATATATCTATTTTTGTAACTGTTTTACAGCAGTCTGCTCTTCCTCGTAATCTAACAAAATATTGATGTTGTCTTTTCACCATCAGAACTACCCTCTGTCCAAGATGATTAGCAGTACCCAGACTTGCAACTACAAGTTTGACAACCAGAAGAAGCACATGAAGAGTGGAACCTGCACAGAGAAACACATTTTCCTGCCCCTCTCCCACCAGTAAGTTTTAAAACAATGAAGTATCCACTAAATAATATCACATTCACCAAATCCTTTAATTCTTTAAAAGTGACCCATTTCTAGAGCTCTCTAAAGAAAAAATGACAATGTGAATTGTAGGTTTGTTTCATTATTTGTGCGCAATTTACAGAATTTCATGCTTTTGAAAAATATTTTAACGTTTGTATGTTTGCATGAAGGATTTTGTCCTGGGTATGAACATTTAATTGCTTGAAATGTAATACACATCTCAGTATTTTGCACATTGTATTGTATCTCCTAACTGGTCCATATTTCCAAAAAGTTCCAAACAGACAAATAGAGGTTGTTTATATACAATAAAATATTTTTGCCAAGTGTTATTATGTCCTATTATGACCAGTTTGTTGAAAGTGTCTCATCTCTTCTGTAAACAGGAACGAATATGGAATTTCTGCTGTGGTGAAGCAGACTGTGACTCTGAGGGAGACCGCCAAGATCAATGACAGAATCTTTGACCGCAGTGAGTATTTCAGTTTTTTAAAATAGCTTGTGAAATATGCTCAGCATGTCAAATGTGTCACATTTCTCTGCATCTTCTTACTGTTTGTGATATAATTCTGTACAGATGAGGACAACCTCAAGTACTTGCTCTTGGATGTTGCTGATGACAAGTCCCCTATGCAGACCAAGGATGCTGCCATTGCCACAATGCAGCAGCTGAACACCCTGTCACAGACCACTCAGGGCGAGGAGCGCGCCAGCCTCTTCCACAAACTGGTGTCTGAGCTGCGTGGCCTGAAGGTTGACATCCTTGGATCTGCTGCTGTTGAGATGATGGACATATCCAGCCCTCTGACATGGCAAGCTCTGGCTCAGTGCGGCACCCCAGAGTGCACCAGCGCCATGCTGAAGGTTCTCAGGACCTTTGACACTGCTGCTCTTGAGGTTGATGCTGCTGTCTACGCCCTGGGACTGCTGCCTAACCCCTCCCGCCTCATGGTCAAGGACATGCTGGCAATGGCTCAGTACAAGCAGAGCAAACCCATCCTGTATGCCCTGAGCAATGCAGTCAGGAAGTAAGTAAACCAACATATCAAATGTTTTAAATCAGAGGAAAGTCTTCCTCAATACCATTGCTATATAAATGTAGCCACTTACCATTTACTATAGCAGTAGTGAGTGGTGGTTTCTGTTTTAATAATCTAATCACTAATGTCTAACTTTGTCACTAGACTGTACAATGCTGAAGGCGTCACCCCTGAGATCACTGCTGTCTCTGAGTTCATGGCTTCTCTTCTGGGAGCAGATTGCTCTGGAGATAAAGATCTGACCTTCCTGACCTTGAGGGTAGGTCATCAGCTGTGAACATAGACCGCTTATAGAAATATAACTTTTTATGTCAACTTCCAGTTCCATGTTTTTTCTAATTGTCTATTATATTCCATCTAGGTTGTTGGTAACATGGGAGATGCAATGGAGGCCGCTGACCCTGCTGTAAAGACCATCCTGCTGAAGTGCATGAGACAGCCTGCAACCACACTGTCTGTGCAGCTGGCCGCCATCCAGGCTTTCAGACGCATGTCTGTGACAGATGAGGTAACCAATGTCCCCCTCCACACATAAATAGTATCCTTGTTTCCCAGTTTTATAGAGTGGAGTTTCCCAAAATTCAGTGACAAACAAGTTGCTGTTGTTTTTCTATCCAGGTTCGTTCTAACCTCCAGAGGGTCAGCCAGTACCCCAAGGGTGCTGTGCAGAAGCGCCTGGCGGCTTACCTGATCCTGATGAGGAATCCCAAGGACAGTGACATTGAGGTTGTGAAGAAGCTGCTTAACCAGGAGCAGAACATGCAGATCAAGGCCTTTGTGACCTCCCACATCTCCAATATCATTTCCTCCACTGATTCAGAGACCCAGAAGTAAGAATGGAGCACTTTTCAACAGACAAGTTGTGCTTTATTAAATGGAATACTGTGCTGAATTAATAACCCAACTACTTATATTCAGCTGATTGTTTTACATTTCATTATTACCCCAGGCTCGGCAAGAAGATAATGGATGCCCTGCAGGACACTGACGTCGCCACACACAGCGACTACACCACAAAGTCTCGCAACTACAAGCTGGGCATGGCACATGAGAGCATGCAGGCCGGCATTCAGGGCAACATCGTCTTTGATCCCAGCAGCCAGTTGCCAAGGGAGGTCTTGCTGGAAACTACCCTGAAAGCTTTTGGTTTCAACCTGGATATTTGGGAGGTAGGTAATACTGTAGGTCACAATGATCAGGGACTTATTGCTGTTTCAAATTGTAGTTTTACACTTACTAAAAACACTAGCAGAGATTTTTTTGTTATTAACAGTAGACAACTACATTCATGGTGTCTTCTTATTGATATCATTATTTACTGTATTAGACTTTTTTCATTCAATTTGGCCTACCCATCTGTCACTGAAATTAGAGCTAAAATGGCATTTGTAAGAGAATTATTTGGCCCAGATCCAAACTTTAACACCCTAAACCCACACTGTTTTTGAATCTGTTTGTTTTATTTTTCCGATAGGTTGGTATGGAAGGAAGGGGCCTCGAGCCAACTGTTGATGCTCTGTTTGGAAAGAATGGGTTCTTCCCTGACACTGTGTCCAAGGCTCTGTACTGGGCTGAAGACAAGATGCCACCAAAGATCAAAGAAGTTCTAGAGAAATGGGTTGCTCCCCTGAAACCAGAAGGACAGAAGGTAAATCTTGTGTGGAGTTATTTCTATTGGACACTCTTTGTCTGAGTTATGTTGTCATTTCCACTGATACCACCACAACTAATACAATGGAACTTTTTCCTAAGGTTCCCGAAAATCTTGTGAGAGAAATCGCTCGCAACTTCAACAAGCTGGTTAAAGATCTGCAAAGTCAAGAGTCCCCAGAGGCCATGGCCTACCTGAGGATCATGGGAGCTGAGCTTGGCTACATCAAGGGCAACGAACTGAAGTCTATTGCTGAAAACGCAATGATGTATGCAGAGATTTTCATGAAGACCATTCCTACCCCGGTATGGTTCGGTACTCCTGTTATCCATTTAAAATAATGTCCAACAAATTACAACTCTTTTTCCATACCACAGTGTTCAAACTGACTGTTGATTCTTTATATTAGGTCGTGGCTAAACTGATGTCCAGCACTGACAATGAGATCTTTGCCCATTACATCTTCATGGACAACAAATTCGTCATGCCAACAGCATCTGGCATGCCTCTGACATTTGCTCTGTCTGGCACCTTTACTCCTGGCGCAAAGGGAGGCCTTCGCATGGCTCCAAACATGGTACGTTTGTCTTCAACCTATCCTCAAAGCTCCATCAAAAAAGTCAGTTATGATTTTATTGTTATGCTGTTACTATTTTATTGATGTACTTCCTCAAATGTCCTACAAAGTGTAATTAAAATCTATAATAATAATGATGATTCAACATAAATAGTATAATAGTAAGTTGTATGATGGTAGCAATGTCATTTTATATTTTCTCTTGACTCTGCAACCTATTTAATTTAATGTGATATGTTTTTGTTCACAGAAGGAGCTGGTGTTCATGCCCTCTGTTGGAGTTGAGTTTGTGACTCAGATGGGAGTCCATGTCCCTGAATTCGTTGTGTCCGCTGTTGAGATGCACACCAACATGTATCACGAGAGCAATCTCAATGCCAGGATCATCATGGAGGAGAACCAGGTCAAGCTTTCCATCCCCGCCTCACAGGCAAAGCTCTTCAGCATCAGGTAACACATAACATAAAATACATATTATTTATTATATTTAACAATATATTATATTTAACAGATGAAATTGTTTTGTTCTAGTAGTAGATGGCAAATGTTTTTATTTTGTTTGTAAACCTGTTGTAGGTCACATGCAGGTGTACTTAAATTCTCAATATATTTCAAAGATTTTTTTTTCTGCAACCACAAATAAAACAAAGCCACTAGTAAGGTGTTTAGTGATACAGTGTTTCAACATGTGGCACCATATTGTATTGCATGTGATGCTGATTTGCTGATTTTTCTTGGAAACAGCAACAAAGTGCTGATTGTGGGCGCTGGTCAAGCTGCAGTGATCCCACACACAGAGGGTGACAAAACCTGCAAACCTCTCTTCTCTGGAGTCAGATACTGCACCAAAACACTTGTTGCTAACACTGGTGATAAGACTGATGTCCCCTACTTCCCCCTGAATGGAGAGACTGAGTAAGTTTTATTTCAGTTTTATAGAGGATGTTGGTTGGAATGTGAATAATGTAGTGAGGGACAGTTGAAAAGTAGATGGGTTGAATAAAGGTATGAATAACCAAAACATCACCACTCAATCAATCAACTTTTGATTCGATTTTTGACTTACTTCCCCCCTCCATATTTGGCCTGCTATCGTATAAAAATCTAGCACTTCAAATCACGTCTTAACTTTTAGAGGTGGTATTATTAGTTGGATTTGTATGTGTACATGTACTGATATGCCACTCAGTAAGGACATAAAATAACATTTAGTAAAAGTAATCAAAGTTTGATACACAAAATACTTTTTTATGGTTTTCTAGATACACAGTACAATGTCATAGTAGATTTAAATGAAGACAAAGTACAATATTATAGAAGATACATGAAAACTTACTGATTAAACTTTGTTCTTTTCATCCCAGGTTTGCTGTGGACATCAAGCCCAGTAAAGAGGTCTCTGAGTACACAGCCACCATTGCCTATAAACTCCTCAGTGAAGGAAAGGATGGTCGCCAAAAGGTTGATTCTTTGAAGTTGGCCCTGAGAGCTGAGGGTATGAGCTTATCTTATTTAGAAAAATAATTATATCTACTCATGTTTTTCTATGTTATACATTATACATTACATACAATACATACATCAATAATTAAGTTATACCATTTCTTACTTTGTGGCTTTAGGTGCTCAGCCCACAGAGGCGACAGCCACCATGAAATACAACAGGAACAGGAATGTCTTCACCACCCAAGTCCAGATACCTGACTTTGATGTTGAGGCCGGTGTCAAGGTTGGCATGACCGACAGCAGCTCCAAAGGAAAATCCATTACCCTTGAGATCTCCAACAAGAACATGCCACAGCTCTCTCTGATTGGACGTGCCAAGTGAGTCAACCCAGCTAAAATCATAAACACACTGTCAATAAATAATGTATCTTACTTAAAGCTAGTTACTCCTTCACACATTTAACAGTCTATCATTTCTTGATATACAAGCATTGACTAGATCATGTTTTTTTAATTAATCACAGGCTTCAGGCCATGACTGATGGCATGCTGCAGGTTCAGCTGTTAGTCCCCTCACTCAACACTGATGCCACCATCACTGCTACCATGAGCAAAGCTAATGGACTTGCTATGGAGATCAAAAGCGATGTCAAGCTCCCAGAAACCTCCTCCATTCAGGCAGTCACATTCAAATATGGTATGTCTGTATAAGAAAAAAGTGATAGTGGACTTCATGGATTGATCATTTCAGGCATTTGTCCAAATACTGTCTCAAATGTAAAAGTAAAATGCAAAATGCTTTGTATCTCAGGTGAAGACCAGGCTGAGGTCCAGCTGATGTCCAACATGAATGCTGATACTAAGATCCTGGTGCCTTACACTGAAGCCCTTCAGGCCTGGCTCAGGCAGTTTGTGGAGGATGTCATGGACCAGCAGGTTGTCAAGACTGACATGAAAATGCGTCATGTCTTCAACAAGGCAGTTGAGGTGAAAATAATATAATCATTACAACTATTTTAGCAGATGTGGACTTCTAGTTCTTCCATACTAAAGCATGAGAAATGTGATGTTTTTTCATCAGGCCAGCAATATCTGGATGGACAAGATCTCAACCGATGTTCCCTATGTTGAGACTCTGAGAAACAGAATAGCAAGTGTGGAAATGCCCTCTATGCCTGAAAACCTATTCATGAACCTGTACGTAAACCCCACATCTAATAATAATTATTATTTTTCATGTCAACTATGGGAAAATTACTGCTTCATCCTGATTAAATTCTAAATTAAGTACAACAACATTAACTCACCAATTGAGTGTCTATTTTAAATGTAACAAATGTTCTGCTTTCATCATTTCACCAGTGAGAGCACATTCAGATACCAGTTCAACCAGGACCGTTTGACCATTAGCATCCCTCTGCCTCTTGGAGGTAAATCATCTGAGGAGCTGAGGATACCTCCAATGGTTGCCTCCCCACGCATCTCCATGCCTCAGCTGGGCATGGACGTTGCCTCACAGGAGATCCAAATCCCCACTTTTACCATCCCTTCTGAATATGACCTCACGCTGCCTCTGATGGGAATGGTGGAAGTGTCTTCCAAGGTCAACAGCAACTATTATAACTGGGAGGCATCGATGTCTGCTGGTAACAACCCTGCAGAGTCTCCTAGCTACATGGCCAAATTCAGCATCCTGGCTGAGAGTCCAATCAAGCTCCTCTCCTTCTCAACTAAGGGTAATTTAATTTTTATTATTTTCTTTAATTAGAAGAATTGCACATTTGTTGTTTAACACAAGAGAAAGAACATTTTGATATTGATACTAATTAATATTGTACTGTTTTGTCTCTTTTAAAGGAGCTACAGAGATCGCAGACACAGCAGAGAAAACTAAGACATTCACCATTAATGGTTCTCTGACCCACATGCTCATGAACACAGGTTTTAATATGCTGGAAACCATCGCTGTCACAGACAATGTAATGTCAAAAGGAAGGTACAAAGTGTATGCCGCCGCCCCTCTGGGTCTGGATACTTCTCTGACTATTACTACCCAGGTCGTCTTAGACTCAAACATGCTCTCTGGAGATATCAACACAGATGGAAGCGTGTCTGTTGGACCCATGACTGCTAGTACCACCTATCTCCACACATTCTCTGTTGAGCCGGCGAAGAAAGAAGCTAAATCGGAGAGCACACTGAGGGTGAACTCTGAAATCCTAAAGGTTGCGAACAAGATCAAGGCATCATATGCAAATGAGGAACTTCTGATTGAGTCTAATACCAACATGAACAGTGACCCCATCAAGCACACCACCAAAATGAGCCTTAGCTACAAGGATGTCAAGCTTACCATCCAGGCTGATTCTGTGACCAAGGCTGATGAGCGAATGCTTCGTAGCCAGATGGAGTTCTCTGCCTCTGGAGAACAGGTAAGCCTCAGGATAGAGAATCAAGCTGATGACACAGAGAACCGTGCCTACTCTTTGCTCACTGGGTCCATGAACCCCTCTGGCTTGGAGATCAATTCCGATGCCTCCTTGAGCATCTTTTCAACCCTTGCCTCTCACAAGGCAACCTTGGCCCTGAACACGAATGGCCTGACCACCAGCTGTACAACAACTGCTCAGCACAGCCCAATGACCTTTGAGAATGTTTTCCATGGTGGAGTTGACACCTCTGGTGCCACCATGTCTCTCACCACCAAGGGAGCCATTAAAGGAAACAAAGCTGAGCTCAATGTTGAGGGAAAAATTGCAAGCACAGAAGTGTATCTCAACGGCATCTTTGATGGTAACCTCTTTGATATCAACACCAGGAACAGAGTGAACCTCAAACTGAATGAAGATGGCTTGACCCTCTCCAACAACATAGCTGGCTCTCTCAACGAGATGAGGACCGAAAATACCCACTCATTGTCTCTTTCGCTGAGATCTTTTACCCTCAGCTCCAAGACTGACAATGTCCTTGACAAGAGGAACTCCTACATGCATCAGATCACAGTTAACATGGAGCGATTTACTGCCTTGGTAAATGTAAAAAATGACCTGAAGATCATGGAGATTAACTTTGGGAATGATGCCCAGTTCAAGGCAGAGCCCTACAACATGGAGCTGACTGGAACAATGACGGGAGTCTTCTCAGAGGAAGAGCTCAAGCACACTTATGAAGTCAAGTTTGTTGACATGGTCCTCTATGCAAAGTGCAATACCAACGGTAAACTCCTGGGAGCTCACATAACACATAACACTGATATGGAGGTTGCTGGTCTGACCATGACGTTCAACAATGTGGGTAACTTCAACTCACCATCTCTTCGGTTGGGGAGCACACTCAAAACGGTTGCCGCACCCTTCACCCTGAACATTGATGCCATTTTCAACTCAGATGGTGCAGTGTATCTGTATGGACAGCAGAGCGGTGAACTGTACAGCAAATTCCTCCTGAAAGCAGAACCCCTGCTGTTCACACAGTCATTTGAGTACAGAGCCTCAACCACCCATGAACTGGAAGGCAGACCCACTATAAAGACCAATATGGACAACAAGATCAACAGCATGCTGAGCCTCCAAGAGCAAAGTGTCACACTGAAGATGACATCCAAAGTAAACGAGCACATCTTTGATCAAGAAATGAGTGCCTATAACAATGCAGAGAGAATGGGCATTGAGATGACAGGAGCAGTCTCAACACCAGCCAGTCAAGATTACACCATCTCTGGATTTGTGAAATATGACAAGAACAGTGACAGCCATGTCATCCAGATCCCATTCACAGAGCATCTGCCTGCAGTTATTGACAACGTGAAGACCACAATGATGAGGCTGATGGACCACAGCATTGAGATGCTGAAAAACATCAACACCAAGTATGAGATCAGTACCAAGTTTCAGAACAAAGTGTCAGAACTGAAAGAGGTCATTGACAACTTTGATTTCACCCTCTTTGTCCAAGACGTAAGAAAGTTTATCATCTCAATTGAAAACTTCATGACCAACCTGACAGCCAAGTTCCCAACTGACAAAGTCATGAATGTGCTGAAATCAATAAAGGATGCTATCATGGCCTGGATCCAGAAGCATAACATTGGTAACAACTTCAATGTAATGTATGCCAAAATAGAGGAGATCCTCTCCAGCTATGAGGTTGAGAAGATGATTGGGGCCATCATGGATGAGGCTGTTAAAATTATGAAGCAGTATCAGGTGAGGGAAAAGATTCAGTCTGCAGTTGCTGCTCTCAAGTCAATTGATATCCAGCCTTTGCTCAAAAGAGTTATGTTACCTGCTCAGGAACTTGTAAATGAACTGTATTCGTTTGACTTGAAACAGCTGATTGATGACATGAGTGACTATTTCATGAGAATGGTCCAGAAAATCAAATCTTTTGATTATGACACATTCACTATGGAGTTGAAAGAGAAAGTGGCAGATATGAGCAAGATTCCCTGTTTTGGAAAACTGTACGGAGAGTTCAGAGTTACTTCACCTCATTACAACTTCAAGACCACTGCTGACCTGGAGAACACCACAACTACATCAGTCACACCAGAGTTCAAAATTAACCTTAACTCACAGGCTGCATCTACTTTGAAAGTCTTGGACTTCACTGTGGATGCCAGTGCTCATTTAGCTGCACCCAAGATGAGTCGCCTCTCCATCTCTGAGAACATCAAAGTTGACCAGTCAAGTTTTACACTTGACCACAAGGGAACAATGACTCTCTACGGCCTGTCAGCTCAAGCCTCTGCTGAAACTACTGCAAATGCCAAAACTGAGCTCTATGTTGCAGAGCTTGTCAACAATGCATTCTTTGCCATGGAAAATGGAGTTTCTACCACTGTCGAGACTAGTTACAAACATGACCTCAACATGCCACTCCTCAGCTTCTCAGATGAGGCAACCCACATGAGTAAAATGGAGGTGGTCATGGATCTCCACACTGCCAAAGTGACTTTCACCGGAGCAACAGGCAGCAGCAACTTCAAAATTAATCAAACTGCGGTTGCTGATATATGCATTTTCCGCCACGTAATTATTAATGCCAAGGTGGAGACAGAAACACCTATCATGAAGGGCAGTGTTTCTATGGTCAAATTCCAGGCTAAAGCTGAAGACATGAAAATTGATTTCACTGCCTCTCACGATGCAGAGCTAGCTGGACAGGTTGAGGGAACTCTCTCAAGCTCTGCGCTTGCTTTGGTCACACCTAGTGAGCTTATGTTTGACATCAAGAACAAGGGAAATGCCAAGGTTGTCCTTCCATTCAATCTGTCTGGAAAGATGGATCTCCAGAATGACATCTCTTTTACTCTGAACTCTGAAGTGCAGGAAGCTAGCTGGACAGGCCTGGCTAGATTCAACCAGTACAAATATTCCCATTACTTCACAATGGATAATGGTGACAGAGAAATTAACATATTTTCCCAGATTAATGGAGAAGCAAATCTGGATGTACTGAAGGAGCCTATCACCATTCCTGAAATAACTGTCCCATTTGTTGGTATGAAGTCACCAAGAGTGGAAGATTTCTCACTGTGGGAAGACACTGGCCTGAGCTATCTCCTGACCACAACTCAGCAGACATTTGACATGAACAGCAAGCTGAAGTACATGAAGAACCCTGAGATGATTACCATTGACATTAATGTGGATCCAATCATCAACGTCATTAATAACAATGTCAAGACTTTGCACAAGAAAGTGCTAAGCGGCAAGGATAAGGCTGCTGCCATGCTCGCTAGATCTTATGACAACGCAAAGGCAGAGTATGAAAAATATAGCATTGAGTTGCCCAAAACCATTACTGTCCCTGCCTACAAAGTTCCAGTGATGAATGTTGAGGTGTCCACATTCACCATTCCCCTGCCCGACTTCAGTCTCATCACAATGCCTGCCCTGCATGTTCCATCTGCCCTCAGCAAGCTGACTCTTCCAAAAATCACTCTGCCCAAAATTCAGAGCATCAAGATCCCTGTAATGGGTGATCTGACCTATGAGTTCTCCATGAAAACCGCAATGATCACCATCAAAACTGATGCCAGCATCCTTAACCAGGACAGCATCATCATCAAACTTGACTCTTCCTCATCCTCTGAATGTGAGTTTCTGACTGGAAGGATTGAGGGCAACACCAACGTGAACACAGTTGATGGATTTAAAATGGCCTCTGTCCTGTCTGTAAAACATTCAATGCTAGAGGGAAACCATGACAGCACCATCACCTTAAATTATGCAAATGTGGATACCTCCATCACCAATTCAGCTAAGGTCAATCTACTTTACCTGGCTATGGAAATCAACCAGGAGATTACTGGAAATCCAGAGGAAGGTCTTGTTGTCTCTATGTCCACTCCATCTGCAGGACTCATTGCACTTCAGATGCAGACTAAGCGCCCAGCACAAGTGAAAGCAAGACTCTATGGTCGCTACCCGGTAAGAGTACTTTTGCTTACTTGTTTGCTTACTAATTAACTTTGATTGTGAGTTCAATGTAAATGGTATATTTATATTTTATTAATATATCTTTTTGTTTTATGTGTACTTTTTCCCAGACTGAGCCAACAACAGACATTGATATCTTGGGTCTGAAGCTGTCTGTGATGAACTCTGAGAAGCTGAACCTTCAGACAACCTGGAATATGGAGATGCCGTATGAGATGATGCTGAGACTGAAGACACAGGTGCCCACAGTCATGGAAATGGTGTCTGATCCTGCTGTCAGGACATATAACAAAATCTACAGAAGCGCTAGAAGCCTTGAGGGTCCTTTTGAACAGGCTAGAGAGCAGGGTAAAGTGATGTTCAAGAGAGTTGTTGACAACCTTGCAGTAGTAAATCCTTCTAGCGTTATGACAACTGTCACAGATAAGACCATTTTGATCCTAAAAGAATACCAACAGAAAGTTGAAATTGTTCTTGATGCTGTTGTTAAGTTCCTGAGAGACACCAAGTTCCAGATCCCTGGGCATGAACAGAGGCTGTCTGGGCTTGAGGTCTACCAGAAATTTAGTGCTTTTGTTGCCGATGTATCTGAGGAGGCTGTTCAGAAGATTCCAGAGTACTTTGCCTCCATGTTTACAGCAGTCCTTGATTATTTCCAAGCAATTGAATTCACCTTTCCTGGCTCTAACCACATTGTCAGCGGAAGAGAAATTCTTGATGACTTGTTTGTAGCTTTGAGGAAAATTCAGGACCAAGTGATCGTCACTGTGAGGAAACTGGGGGATATTCAGCTGGAAGATATCATTAACAAAGTCTCTGCATTTTTGCAGTTTACCACTGAACAAAGTGAGAAGTTTCTCCAAACCTTAAAATCTCAGAATGTAGACAAGCTTGCCACCTTTGTGACTGATGTATACAACGATGCCATCAACTCTCCTATCCTGGCTGAGGTTGCCAAGCAGGTTGAAGAGGCCCACAGAATTGTTGTGGAATATCTAAATGCTGTGAGAGCTAAACTCCAGAATGTTTTGGCTGACATGTCTAGTGAACAGCTTCAAGCCGACATCCAGTCTTGGATTGACTTATCAGTAAAACGTGTGAATGCTTTCCACAACAATGTTATTAAGACACTTAAGGAGAAAAGCAAAAGTGTTGAGCCATTTGTTAGAGTAAGTGACAGACAGATGGAGGTTGACATTCCTTTACCATTTGTTGCCAAATCCAACTAACTGACCATGGCTGACCAGTGTTGACTGTATCTGTTGTGTAACCATCTAAGTTGTTGTTGTTGTACCCCTGATGCTTGTCTCTCTTCTCCGCAAATTATTAATTTTGTTTGTTATGTCATGGTGGACTCCCAGTTGTTTTCATCCTACTGTGTCTTGTACTATTTAAAAAAAAAAACCCAATATGTGGCCTTCAATAAAGACAGTTTGTACTGCATACAGCTCTGAGCATTTCTTATATATAATTTAACTTAAGGGTCTGCATACCTAACTTCTTGGCAGGTATATATAAGCAAGAGTGTAAGCAAAGGTACCATGATTTTTATACACTGGTACATTTTCTTCAGAATGATTATTCCTTCAAGATGGTGTTATGATGTATAAATAGAATTTGAGTCAAACTACACACTGAACACAGTCACAATATGGTATAATTTTAAAAAGCTCACACCCATTGTATGCCCATAAGTCATTTTGTATCCTCAGGTCTAAATTTAGCAGAGACACAAATAGCTTCCATGACACACAAGCTCTCTTATCATAAAACAATGAGAATAAGTACAGACATAGTCAGTTTGACAGTTGGTAACAATAATGAAAAAGCCAAGTCCTAAAATGTATTCACCCTTTGGAATACATGAATACATTTTTCCACTGATGCTATTGGCTATGTGTAATCATAAGCAGTGGTGGAAGTATTCAGATCCTTTACTTAAGCAAAAGTAGCAATACGACAGTATAAAATTACTCCATTGCAAGCAAATTCTTCATTACAAGTGCTTTTAAAATCTTACTTAAGTAAAAGTACAAAAGTATTATCAGCTACATGTACTTAAAGTATCAAAAGTAAAATAACTCATAATACAGAAAAATGACCCTAGGGCTGTTACATTATTATATATATGATTGGATTATAATTTTTGATGCATTAATATGTAAGAAGTATTTTAATGTTGTAGCTTAATGGAGTGGAGCTGCTTTCAATTACCTTACATACTGCTGGATAGTTAATTATATAACCATGCATCCTATTTTATAAGCTCATCATGTGTTTTGTATGTTAAATAATAATCAGTATCTACTTCCTACAATAGCTGTCAGATAAATGTAGTGGAGTAAAAAGCACAATATTTATTAAGTATGAAGAATTATAAAATGGAAATACTCAAAACTGTACTTTCTGTACGTAAATGTACTTAGTTACTTTCCACCACTGATTATAAGGCTTAAATTAAAGTTGTGGGTAAATGTATCCTGCCAAAAACAGAAAAAAATCACAAATACAATGGATGATGTAATTCACAAAATACAACAAGAAAGTTTGTATAATGGTCAATAAATATATTATTTTTCTTCCACGTATGTTGAAACTAATGCCAGCTGCAACACCACATATGTGTCTTTGGTGTGAGAAAATGAGGCAAAAGAATGGAAAAGTAGAGGTGGTGACACACATTGATTCTTTTATTGACTTTCCCAAAACAGTACTGCTTGTTCCCTTACATTCTGTATTGTTTTTTCCTCACAATAATGTCCGTTGTTCCCAATCTACCACTCAAACCTTGAAATTATGTCATTACAATAATGTGGTTTTAATTTGATAAACAAATCCATTTGGCACATTTTCAGCATTTTTCTTCTCTGTCATTTCACTGTCTTTTTTTTTCTTCTGAAAAAAGTAAAATAAAGAAAAGGATGAAGACAGCACTGTCTGATCAGTGAATAATAACCTAACAACATTTGAAATCAGAGGCACATGAGGGGGGCCAGTGTGGGAAAATTAACCAGTCCAGGACAATGCATTCCTGTCCTGTAAGTCAGCAAAAAGCCCAGCAACAGAAGGTAGGGAGGAATTTGACTTTTACACCATTGTAACTCTGGTTGGATACTCTTTTAAATTCTGATTTATATTTACTATGGTTGCTTACTGAACCACAGAAACATTACATATTCAAAGTGAAACTGAGCTTTTTTTTCTCCAGTTTTCTAAAAGAATAACTCATACAGTAAATCCACCAGGGTTTTACCCTTGATTCCCAGTGTAGCAACAGTCTCTGTAATTGATGTTCATAGCAGTCATTTGAACAACCACCATCATGTAAGAGGACAGTGACACAACACTTCTGTGTAGACACAGATCAAACATGAGCTGAACTTTTTACACAAGAATGGGAAATTAGTTCAAATACATTGATTTTTGTTGCTAACGTCAAAGCTCCAACAATATTTTGAGGCACATTCATGGTCATAATGGAAGACATTAAGATGGAAAATTTAGATATTTTATGTTTCACAAGTTCATTTTTACTACTGTAAACAAACTTTTTACAGCTTCAGAAAAAAAAACCTACTTTACATTTAGTTTTTGTCTAGTGTTTTAGTCAAAGGGATGCCCTTTTTTAGTTTGTGTAATCATTATTGTAAGATTGTGGTTTTAATAACAACATAACATATGATACATTTCCATCAAATTTATAATTGCCATCAGATGGCTTAATCCCATATGAGTGTGCCACTGGCTCATAGAGCTCTGACAAAGCCCACTCTTCTTTTATGTCACTTTCTAAGAAAACATGTTCCACTGAGCAAAGCACTCACATGCTCAACCATCTCACATGCTCAGTCCTCTCTCGAAAATATCACCCACAGTAAATTAAGCTGTAGCTAAATAGAAAATGTCAAGCAGTTTCTTCCAAGTCTTTGAGACAACTGTGACATGCCAGCTTCTGAGACAGCTAGACCTGGATTTCAGAGACATGGTGAGATAGTGTATGTGCTTCAAATGATTTGGTTCAGGTAAGATGTGAGGAAAAAGCATTTCCCCCCCCTTTGCTGGTTGTACTATTTACAGGCTACAATGTATTTGCGCAACTTTCTCTTCATTGTTTTATAATGCATGTTCAAAAAGCACCCATTTCATGAATGTCCCCCCCTCAAAAAAAGAGTCACTGTAGCCACCAGCAAGCAGAAAATTAGGGGTAGAAGCATGCTTAGTAAACTTCAAAATGATATTTCTATCAACTGTGCAATCAACTGTAACAAAACATCTGCCTTAAACTTGCAAAACTACACTGGACAATATGGTTAGCCCTTTTCAAGACTGGCCAATGTGTAGTCTCTTAGACCTGTGATGGTGTTTGGCCTGTTGCATAAAAACTACTAAAAACTAGGCATTCAATACTGTGGAGTCAAAAACATACTTTTTGGATGAGGTTCCAACTGACAAACCTGAGACAACTGATTTCATTAACTGTAAACGTAAGCTATGTCTTTATTCAAAATGGTGTAAAACATCAGAATAAACTATACCAAACACCACATCCTTGCACTGACTCCTGCTCCTGACTTTTATAAAACCTTCTGCGAAATACTGTAGTGTCCAGATGCTGTGCAATTTCCCAAACTAAATACAGTCAATTTACAATACAAAGTGGACATAAATAACGAGTGCAATTTCTTTTACCGCTTTGCTTATTACAAAGTATACCCTTGGCAGTGAGGCAGTGCCCTATGCAAACACAAAAAAGTGAGCAATTTAAATCTTGGCTGGAAAGCAGTCCTTTGGAAAGGCCATGTCCACATTAAAATGGGATAAATAAGGCCTTTTTACCTCTCCACCTGTCAGACTGGGATCATGTGATCCACAAAGAACATGCTGTATTTAGTGCATTTAACACACACACACACACACCCCACATCAGATTAATGAATGTGTGTTCAAAACAACTTGTTTGCAGTCATTCGTTTTGGTTCAGCCAAGGTCGTCTGATTACAAGGGAGTATCCAAACCATGGTCACTGCCCATAGTCTACATGTTCAGACACGGATCCCAGCGGTGGAAACGTCTTGTCTGCGAGTCACGGTTCTCCAGACAGCGTCGATTCACATCAACACACAACATTTGAGACAACTTGTTGAGGGTGTTTTTCGTTTTTGTAAGGCTGCCCGTGTTGCAGTTTCGAATACCTCCCAGATCCCCTCCTTGGTTTTGGCAGAGCACTCCAAATAGTCGTATGCGCCAATGCGCATGGCCATGGCCCGGCCGTCCTCTGTTTTCAGTGGCTCCAGCTTCAACCGGGACAGCTCGTTCTTTACGTTCTCGTCGTTGCGCAGATCTTTCTTGTTGGCAACTAATATAATGGGTACATTCGGACAAAAGTGTTTGACTTCAGGGACCCACTTTTCAGGGATGTTTTCCAACGAGTCCGGGCTGTCCACGGAGAAGCACATCAGAATGACATCGGTGTCCGGATAGGAAAGAGGGCGCAGCCGGTCGTAGTCCTCCTGCCCAGCTGTGTCCCACAAAGCTAGCTGGACTTGCTTGTTTTCCACTTCAATGTCCGCCACATATGTCTCAAACACAGTCGGGACGTACACCTCAGGAAACTCGTCTTTACTGAATACAATCAGTAGACATGTCTTCCCACACGCGCCGTCCCCCACCACGACAAGTTTCTTGCGTATGTCTGCCATTCCTGTCCTCTTTTCCTAGCTCTTGTTCAAATGTAGCATCCACAACACGGATTATCCCGTCGTACTCACTCTCACTGCTTTAATACTCTAAATGAGACTGAAAAGACTTGCCCCGTGGGCCGATCCAGTCTCTAAACTCCAGAACCTTTACCAGAAACCACTGCGATCTCTTTATAAAGCACAGGGTGGTTTCCTAAATATAGCAACCCAATCGGAAATAGGGAGGTGAGATCACAGTTTGTAATGGAGGATGTGATTGGATCTCATCGGGTTTCCTTATGTAGAGGAGGGTCATGGACCACGAGGACCCACCCGACCCAGGATCAGCCAAAATCAACCAAATATAACTGCATGATGAGGCATTACGCGACTTTTTATTTTTTTTTTTAATTCTCAGTTAACGTGACTTTTATAATGGGTTTCTCATCATTAAAACATAACACATAGAACAAAAATTGTTTAAGCCTTTGCTTCGTTGTTACTGAGTCAACCCTGTTAAATTAGCTAGTATCTAATAAGCATTCATTCAAACTAAAACATATTTCATGGGTTGTCCAGCAGCAACACGAGGGCGCTTTTAGAAGAAGATTAAGCGTGATACAGTGATAATTTATATTTAAGACATTGGATGGCAGATTGCTAAACACATTAAATACACCTTGAAGCAGATCTATGTTACCTTCACGTGGTGTACAAAAGGTACGTTGGGAAGGCAAATTTACATTGACATTGTTATACGCATGTCTACGTAGTTCACGCTATTTACAGGGAGGGGGCACTAGCGTAGGCAAACTCTTAGCTTTGACTATCAAGCCTTGCTAAATCACCGCTCTCTCCAAGGAAACAAAACAATATAGAATTGGATTGACGGCGTGCAACAAGCATAGACCCTCTCTCGACACGACAACGCGTGAGTATCTCCTTTTTATTTGTTCCCATCGAAAGCAAAAGCTTTGTTAAGCGTTTGATATGAACACGACTGCCGTGGTGTGAGTATTTCCCCTTTTGTTTAGCGGTTAAGGCCCCTCTGTTTGGAACTTGAAGGGGGGCCATGTTGTTTAGCCACTGAGAGGTTTGGTTGATGTTTTAGCTCACACAACACCAACTTGGCAATTAGCGTTTGCTAGCTCTTACGTGAGCTATTTTGCTTTATTTGGCTTGTTGCATACAGCCAATGTGGTATTTCGAGACAGGAAAACAACCTGTTTTCTGTCTTACACGGGGTCCACTGGCTTACTGTAAAACAATTGTAAATGCATGAATTTAACTTGGATATCTAGCGTCGCCAACCAATAACAAACAGAGCAGGCCCGCTGCGGTTAACATTAGCCTTAAGTTAGCTGGTTAGCTAAGGAGGTTGCTAATGCTCACTCCAGTGAAGTAATATTAGATAACACGAAACATGTTCATTTCCGATAGTGCCTCTAAATAATTTGACCTAATAAAATGATGCTAGGCAACAAGGCCACGATTTGCTAACCGTTGAAACCGTAGTTTTCGCAAATGCCCAGCTAAAGCCGCTAAGTTAGCTTTCTTATTAGCAGCGGACTTGCTGGCTAGGTTAGCTCGGTAAGCTAGCTTGCACGTCGGTTTGCCACAATGGTCAGTAATGTTAGATGTACCGTTGTAGCTAGTTTATATATTTTTGAAAGAAAGCAACAGTCCCCTTCGCGTCTTAAAAAATCAGCAACGTTATGCGATCGCCTCGAGTGTCTTTTTAACCATTAGTAACGTTACATCAGTGGTATCGTTGCGTTAGCTATGATCATAAGCTAACACTAGGCTAGCGACAACGTTACCTAGCATTCTCGCTGCTGCAAGCCATCAACATTCTTGTCAGTCACTTGTTTTATTCTTGCCTTGCCCATTCGTAAATCAGGAAACCGCTAAATTAGATTTCCCATTTGACTTTAATGCCCCGTTACTGAGCAAGCCATGTAACTAAATTTGGATATTCAGGGCAACATTAACTAACGTTTCAATCTTAAACCGTAGCACAGCCATGGCATGAAATTATCAGCTCGGGAATTAGTCATGTCCCGGTGAAGAAAATGAAGCTGTACCAGTTATCCATGTAGTATTCTTTTGGTTACATCCTTTTGCTTTGGTCGACTTCAAAAGTTCAGAGGAGTCAGCAATGAAGCCAATGTTGTAACTTACAGCTTTCACTACTGAAAAGCCTGTCAGGATTCAGTAACCTGCCATGTTGCAGTGGGTGCTAATTGATCTCAGGTGGTTAGAAAAAGCAACTTAATCCATATATCATGGTCATTTGTGTCATGTAGTTGCGCTGGTAGATTACTAAGTCTATAAATTAGCTTAGTTAGCAAGATTACTTATTTATGTCGATATAATACCTTGTATCTCTACATTTGACACAGGTCAACTTGAATGAAGACTATCATTTATTGACGCAACCATAATGTAATGTTTTGTTTAGGCTTTCCCGGGGAATGAGCGTTCCATGCAGCATCCTAGGTATGAATGACGTGGCCTGGCAGGAGACGAGAGGTGGGATGCTGCATGCAAATGGTGCTCCTGAGACTGGAGGTGTCAGAGTTCATGGTGGAGGGCCCTTAGCCACAGTTGGGGGAGCTGGACAGGCTCCTGGAGTTCCACATTTACAGGGCATGGACAGGGTTGTTAACCCCACCCCAGGTACCCCACAGCCTCCGCTGAGTGGAAGATCTCAGGATGATGCCACAGTTGGATACTTCTTTCAGAGGCAACCTGGAGAGCAGCTTGGAGGTTGCACACCCAGCAAGCATCGCTGGCCAACTGGAGATGCCAATCATGTTGATCAGGTGAAGTGCCTTCATTCAGAGACTGGCCATTGTAGTGGTATTCAATTTAGAGCAATATTTTGTGTCCGCTAAGTCTACAAGTGTCTCAGAATATTGTATCAAAAATAAAACCTATTGTGTTTCGTTAATGTATTGTTTGGGGGATGTCAATTTCACCCTCAGTCTGTGATGATTTACACCAGGTGTCAGGCCAGACAGTCACCAATGACCATTTCCTCTGAGCATGTGAAAAGTGTCAGTAGCTTTTGTTGGTAGAGTTTAATGCTGTGGGGTGCAGCAATACAAGGATTTTACAATGTCTGTAAATACAATAACAAATTCACCTCATATAAAAATGGGAGTGTGTGAGATTTCTTTAATTTGAGTTGAAAATGTAGGTTGGCAAGCAGTTTTATGCATTCCCTTTTTTTTTTAATACAGTTAATGACGAGAGTACAATGTGTATAAATAATTTAGGAAACGCATTGTGGAAACAAACTAGAAATGGTCCTAATCACAGCTTAAAAAGAAAGAAAAAAAGATTTCCCTGATGAGGAGTGGTTGTGAATTAACAGAAACGACACCAACAGGCCAATAAAGTGTTTGTTGCTGAAAGAACACAGCAGAGAAAAGGCAGCAGCTAACCACTAAAATAATTAGTCTATAATTATTATATAAATTAATCTACATTCATTTATATAATAACTCAGATAAATCAGAATTTAAAATCCAGAAAATTGAAATATTTGCTACACCTTAGTTGGTGCTTTATTTGTTGATGTCTGTTTATTTCAATTTAGCCTGCTATATCAGATAAGCTGTAGCATCCAGTCAATAACACATTTCAGTGAAGGAGTGTGTCAGTCCAGTAAGGCTTCCAGTCCAGTGTAAGATGCTCATGTTGCCTTGCTCAAGCCTCCTACACACTCCTACAAGCAAAATTAAGAGAATTGAGAAGTCTGTCATCATTGTGAACCCATTCGATTTCAGGGTCCATCCACTCTCAGCATTTGCTTTCCAGCACACATTGGCTGAGAGGTGGGGTGCACCCTGGACAGATCACCAGCACTGCTTTAAAAAAAATAATATTTTTTTTTAAAGGCAGCCTTTTAATTTGCTCAGCGTAAAAATGTGTGAGACCAGTGCCTTGGCCACTACATTGGCACAGCAGGAGTGTGACTTTCGCCAGGATAACTGGCCTGACTTGTAATATCCTGTCTTGCGGTATTAAACTGCCGTGCAGTGTTTTGACATCTGAAAAGTCTTTTAGATTTATGGTCAAACTAGACTTCCTGGATTAGATTTGATCTTCTTCCTGGTACCTGTAGCAACACACCCACCTCACCTAACCTGCATGTTTTTGGCCTGTGGGAGGATAAAAGGAAAGAACTAGCTAGAACATAGTGATATAAGTTGAATACTTGATACTAATTCTAGAAGACATGAGAATTACATATATCAAAGCAGAAACTGATGTTTATCCTGGGGTTTATATCTTGGTTGTTTTTGTCTGTATGTGTTTGTATTGTGTTGATTATTTAGAATCCTCACGTTGAATACCTCTGCAGTGAACAAGAACCTTTTATTGGCTGAAGAGCCTCTTGAAACAAAAAAAGCTATCTCCAAAATGTGGCTTGCATATAATTTCACAGAATCTAAATGTTTTCAGGGTAATATTGAACAAAAATCAGTGAGAACACAGACTAGTTTGTTGTGCTCTGCAATGAGCAGCAACTAATATAATTAAGGTCTCTATTTTGTGGCCTTCTGTTGGGTGCTTTTAGCTCTGTGTTTACAGTCCAGTTTTTCTTTTGTTTCAGGTCCGTGCTGTGGATGAAATGAACTATGACTTCCAAGCTCTTGCTTTGGAGTCAAGGGGCATGGGAGAGGTAAGGAGTTTTGGGTCCTAACATCCCTCCTTTTCTCCATTATAGTACAGTAAAATGAAAATCTGTATAAACACTCCCCTTGTCTGGTCTTGAAAGTGAGCTTCAAGACGTCTGGAGTTTGTGGTTGTTGATAGTGGCGCATTTCAAATATTACATTGCACTTAAACATGCTGTGATCTATCAGATGCTTAGAAAATATGTACAATTTTATTTGCAGCTTCTGCCAGCAAAAAAGCTCTGGGATTCTGATGAATTGGCCAAGGATGGAAGGAAAGGGATGCTTCTTGGAGAGGAGTGGAGGGACAATGCATGGGGATCATCTCGTGAGTGCCTCCTATATCGTTGTTTATAGTATTTTCATGTAGCTTTCCTTTCTTCAAGATAAAAAATTCATTATTAGAGTTGATTGTACAGACATTATTCCAAGTCAAATTACATGATTGCAGATGGCATTTTGTCTCACCCATTGACCATGATTTTCCATGTTGCCTTAATCTGACTGGGTTTTACCCACCTATAGTTAATATCCACAACTATTTAGATATTTGATCACGGCTTTTCATTCAGATCATTCAGTGTCTCAGCCAATCATGGTGCAGCGGCGACCAGGCCAGAGTTTCCATGGGAATGGTGATGCCAATTCTGTGCTTTCACCTCGCTCAGAAGGTGGAGGCCTGGGGGTGAGCATGGTGGAGTACGTCCTGAGCTCCTCTCCTGGTGACAAGATGGATGGTCGCTACAGGAATGGTGGCTATGTAAGTCAAGCTTCTGTTCCACATCTAACTAAAAAGATAAAAGGGGGGGGGTCTATTGCTTATTAAACACTTATTCTCAAGGGTGGCACATAGTCTGACCATATCTTTTTATGAATACAGGGTGGAGGAGATGTTGACCAAGATGGGAGAGAGAAGGGTGATGCCCAGGAGAAAGTGTCCCCCTTTGAAGAAGACAAGAGCCCAGAGATGAAGGTGGGAGAGGAGAATGATCCCGCTAAAGCCAACGGTAGAGGTCTACTAAACGGCATGGACAGAGACTGCAAAGATTTCAAGTAGGTTTTCCTTTTACAGTAACATAAAGTGAACAGCTACCTATTGTTTGGAGCTTTAAAACTATAGTGGTTTTAAATTGAGACTGTGAGCTGTAATTTAGGATTATTTAAAACAAAGGCTGCAGAAGATTCCTGTCTGAGACAAAGTTTTGTAGTAATGTGATTAACTTCTTGTTTTCCCAGTCCAACCCCTGGAAGCCGCCAAGCTTCCCCCACTGAAGCTGTGGAGAGGATGGGTCCCAGTCAGACAGGTTTGGAAATGATGGGACAGCACCACCACCACCACCACCACCACCCCCAACCCCACCACCACCACCCCCATGCCCTCCAACAACACAACCCCGCCCAAAACAAGGCCCCAGCTGAGGACTTCCAGAACCAGGAGGCTCAGAACATGGGAGGTATGGAGCAGCAAGCCGGTGTGGAGTCCCTCCAGTTTGACTATGCTGGGAACCAGATTCAGGTGGACTCCTCAGGGACTCCAGTAGGATTGTTTGACTACAACTCTCAGCAGCAGGTCCGTTGAAAAACAAAACCTATCTCTCAAGAGATCTAAGTTTCCTCAACAGATTGTGATAATTTTTTGTTTGTTTTTTTTCCCCCAGTTGTTCCAGAGATCTAATACCCTGACTGTTCAACAGCTCACTGCTGCTCAGCAACAACAGTATGCCCTCGCTGCAGCCCAGCAGCAACATCTCGGTAAGTCGGGCTGTTTGTATTACTCAGTGTGTTGTGTAAAAGAGTTTAACTACTACTTGTGTCAAGTTGTCTAGAGATCTGTTTTTACAGTTGCATAGTCATTTGAATAATATTTGATATGGAAATATGAATGACATTACTGTTCCTCATGTTACCCAGCTGGCCTTGCTCCTGCATTTGTGCCAAACCCTTACATCATTAATGCCCCCCCTGGAACCGATCCCTACACTGCCGCTGGGCTGGCAGCAGCAGCCACGCTTGCAGGTGATCATTCAGCAAATTTTCATTCCTTGTGGTGGTGTAAAAAAAAAAAAAAAGTAGCTTGATCAGTCGTATAAGATGTGTATGTAACATCACAATGTTTTGCTCAGGGCCCACAGTGGTTCCACCACAGTACTATGGCGTTCCTTGGGGTGTGTACCCGGCCAATCTTTTCCAACAACAGGCTGCATCAACTGCCAATCACTCAGCTAATCAGCAAGCATCCAATCAGGGACCAGGGCCAGGCCAACAACAGGTAGGAAGTGTTGTGCTTAGGTGGTTCTGAAAAGCAGGCCTCATTGTGAAACAAACTGCACCAGGATTAAACTGTTTCATAAAGACATCTCAGAGCTAATGTGGGCAGATTAAAACAAGTCTGGTTTAGTTCAAGGGTCATTTATTTTTCATTTTACAACCGAGTTGCTCAATGAAATGAAAGTCCTAGCCCCCTTCACACTACACACACAGAACATACATACACATATTTAAAATTAGAATGAATAGAAATATACTATAAACTATATATACAGTTACTTGCATACATATATTGTATTATATATACATATATGTGTAAAACCAGCAACAGAAAGTTCCATGTCATTTATTTCATTCATAACTTCACATCACAGTGAAGATCGCCACAGTCAATACTCTGATGTTTACGGCCACAGCCACAGAGAAGCACATATTAAATTATATGAAGACTAAAATATTACAGTAAAAACAAACAAAACCACTGTTTGGATACCTTCACTAGTATAAGATAGAATACTAGTTTCCTGTTCCTCTTGTATTTTAATAGACAGACAGATTTCTGGGTGTCTGTTTCTTTAATTTTAACATTTAAAGCGAGAACAAATGGTGAAAATGCTATGCCATGGGTGAAAGTTGCTTGTTTTGATTTTAACTGCAGTGCATTTAAAAGCGCATATGTCGGCCTGAATGCTGTGCAGATCCCTTTAGACATAAAAAGATATGAGCTCAGACAAAAGTGCAGTTCGGGTCAAAATGTGATGCATTTTACATGCACTGCAAATTGACTCATGTTCACAATGCAGTTAAACTTGAGATGAAGTAAGGCAGGAGGGATAACTTTACATGGTAACTTGGGTCCTCATTTTTTATTAATTAAATATGCTTTATGAAACAGAATTTTTGCTGAAGTAAGCCTGGTTTAACTGGTAAAATTGTTATATGAAACACCCCTCCGGTTTATGTATATAGCCTGGCTGTTTATACATTGCAAATGAACACTTACCTTACCCTCTCCTCCAGGTGATGCGCACAGGAAACAACCAGCGACCTCTTACACCTGGGCAAGGCCAACAGAGTCAGCAGGAATCTCTAGCTGCAGCAGCTGCTGCAAACCCTGCGTTGGCATACGCAGGAATGTCTGGTTGGTAGACCACTTCATATAGCCAAAGACCAAACGCTTATCTCCACTGGTTGATGTTGTCATTTGAACTTAAAGTGTGGTCTATAGTAGGATATACTAGATTTAGTCATTGGTCTGATAATAAATGCACCTCCCTTATTAATGAGTTACTAATATAATAATAATCTATAACTGCTGACTCCTTTTTTATGTACCTCATCTTTTCAGGCTATCAGGTGTTGGCCCCTGCCGCCTATTATGACCAGACTGGGGCTCTCGTGATGGGCCCTGGTGCCCGAACTGGTCTAAGTGGGCCAGTTCGTCTCGTCCAGACTCCTCTCCTCATCAACCCTGCAGCAGCACAAGCTGGTAAGTACTAGTCCACCTCTCAATATAATTTTCAATATGTGGAGCCACATAATTTGTACCATTCAGGGCCATTCTGACCTCAGTTCTCCTTTTACCCCTCACACTCCCCTGTCTCCCTCCACCAGCAGCTGCGGTATCAGCATCTGGCTCCGGTAACAACATGTCTGGTCCTCCAGCCAATGGGCTGTACCGCTCCATGCCTCAACCTCAACCCCAGCCGCAGCAGCAGCAGGCTCCCCCACCCAGCAGCGGCCTGCCCTCCAGTTCATTCTACGGCTCTGGCTCAGTCCCCAACACTTCTCAGAGCAGCTCCCTATTCTCACACACCTCTGCCGCACCACCAAGCTCCTCCCTGGGCTTCAGCAGTACCGGCGGCTCCCTTGGCGTAGGCCTGGGCTCTGCTCTTGGAGGCTTTGGCTCCTCTGGTCAGTGACTCACTAATAAGCTACATGAGCATTAAAGAAAGCATCTCTTTTTTTATACTGATTCTCTTTTTTTTTTATCTCCCAGTATCCAGCTCTACCAGTAGCAGTGTATCTCGCAGGGACTCCCTGTTGGCAAGTTCTGATCTGTACAAACGCGGCGGCAGCAGTTTAACACCCATCGGCCAGCCCTTTTACAACAGCCTGGGTTACTCTTCTTCACCTAGCCCCATTGGCCTTACACCAGGTCACTCCCCACTCACTCCTCCGCCTTCTCTGCCCTCTTCTCATGGATCCTCCTCCAGCCTTCACCTAGGTAAGCCTAATATTCATTGGAATAGCGAATTATTTACTTTGACATAGTTACTTAAAGAGGACATTTTACACCCAGTAGTGTAAAAAAAACTTCAGTGTTTAATTTTAAGGTCGCTCACTACACTAAAAACCTTGCTGTGTTTTATATCATTTGATTTTACTTTATTAACAGAATATTTTTCTGAAATTTGTCTTGCGTCTTAAATCATACACTGTTGTTTATGGTCAACAGCTGCCACCACTGCAACAGTATCCGGTCATTCTGTAATTCTAGGTGGCCTGACAAATGGCAGCGGGCGTTACATTTCTGCAGCGCCTGGAGCTGAGGCAAAGTACCGGAGCGCCGGCGGGACGTCCAGTCTCTTCAATTCCAGCAGCCAGCTGTTCCCTCCGTCTCGGCCCCGCTACAGTCGCTCTGATGTCATGCCTTCTGGGCGCAGCCGCCTACTGGAAGATTTCAGGAACAACCGCTTCCCAAACCTCCAACTCCGTGACCTGCCGGGACACATGGTGGAGTTCTCTCAAGACCAGCATGGATCCAGGTGTCTAAGATTGCTTTCTGGCTTAAAAGTGCTGCTTTATTCTGGCATTGTAACTGTAAACCTTAATACAGGGAGTGCATTGTGTTGATGTATCAATCTAATTTCTTTATTTTCCATCTCTACTCTTTATTCCAATCTTGTCTGCCTAGATTTATCCAGCAGAAGCTAGAGAGGGCCACTCCTGCTGAGAGGCAGATGGTGTTTGGAGAGATTTTGCAAGCAGCATACCAACTGATGACTGATGTGTTTGGGAACTATGTCATCCAAAAGTTCTTTGAGGTTGGGGCTGTTTGAAGTTTAACTAGGTGTCATTTCAGTAACCACACAATATTAACTAGAACAGAGACTCCTGTAGCATCTGTGCAGTATAATTTGTTTTTTGTTTTGTACAGTTTGGAAGCGCAGACCAGAAGCTGGCTTTGGCAACACGTATCCGTGGGCACGTCCTTCCCCTGGCTTTGCAGATGTATGGTTGCAGAGTCATTCAGAAAGCCCTGGAGTCCATTTCCTCAGACCAGCAGGTAATTGTAAGTGAGATTTCTACTTTTTTAAAGATTTTGCTATCCTTGTTTCATGTAAGCCTTTTTTAAAAATTCAGTCCAACATATTACAATCTTCAATGTCAACACAGTGACATCTGTTACAATTTTGTCCCCATTCCCCAATTTCTTCACTTCAGAGCGACATTGTCCGCGAGCTGGATGGCCACGTGTTGAAGTGTGTTAAGGACCAGAATGGCAACCATGTGGTGCAGAAGTGTATTGAGTGTGTCCAGCCCCAGGCCCTACAGTTCATTATTGATGCCTTCCAGGGACAGGTGGGATTATTATTATTATTAGTATTATTATTATTATTATTATTATCGCAGTTCCATAGATGGAAGAATCAGCCTCAGTGATGAAGCATCTTAATATTACATTTTTAACCCAGTTCAG
Organism: Enoplosus armatus; assembly: GCF_043641665.1. Classification (NCBI taxonomy): domain Eukaryota; kingdom Metazoa; phylum Chordata; class Actinopteri; order Centrarchiformes; family Enoplosidae; genus Enoplosus; species Enoplosus armatus. The sequence goes on along the minus strand of NC_092198.1, from coordinate 14,015,890 downwards.
TACAGCTTTAATATTGTAGCAGTAGTACTTTTTGTGACACTTCCTGTATATTGATCTGCTCTTCCTTTCGCAGGTGTTTGTGCTTTCCACACACCCCTATGGCTGCAGAGTTATCCAAAGGATTTTGGAGCACTGCACCCAGGAGCAGACTCTGCCCATCCTGGAAGAGCTGCATCAGCACTCTGAACAGCTGGGCCAGGTGAGCACATCTGTCTCATTTCTAAGCCCACATTGTTTGCAGCTGTAATGTTTTGCTAGAAGTGACTGATTGTTGTTTTGTTGTTGATCTGTGCTTGTCTTGTGTATTTGCATGTCTCCTTCATGTTTTGAGCATTTCATATTTTCAGCTTGTCATTGTTACTGTGTAGTTGTGGTCTGCTAAATGTAAAGTGTAAGGATGAATGTGATTGTACTGTTGGCTGTCATTACATCTGACATATGTGATTATTTAAACATCCACCCTGCCCCCTCACTTATTCCATCTAGAAATATCAAGGCGTATCATTGGAGATGACACCCAAAACATATTATACAGTGTCCCGTGATGCACTGTTCAAGGTCAGAGCAATTTGCCTCTCTCTCGCGGATGTCCCCGTTCTCCCTTCCTCTTTCCCCTTTTTTTTGTCTTTTCTTTTGTAAAGAATCTAATTTAACACTTAGATAGTTCTCCAACTCCCAACTTTTACAGGCCTTTTCCTAACCCACTGAGCCGCCTTTTTCCTCACCTTTCCCCCCTCTTGCTTTATGCCACAGAGGATTCACAAGGCACATGCTTCCCTGCTGTCTCATGATCCCTCTTTTGCCTACAGCATCTCCTGATCAATCTGTTTTTCTGTTTTCATCTTTTTGATTTCGCCGTAATTGTTTGATAGAAGCTTCCCGAGAGTTTGAAACTCTTTAGACAACCGAAGTGTTCATACGTAGTTCTTAAATCACATGTAACTTCACCTTGAGTACTTGGCTTGAAGTCCAAAAGCAAAATAATGCAGCTTTTTGTTTAAACAGATTGACAGGAAATGGATTTGAAGGCAAATACTTCCAAATTAAAGGTGGAGATAGCATTGCCTACCCAACAAATTACTACTTTAACGAGATCAAGTCAGAGTGGTGTTATTTGTTGCTTGGTCAGGTGAGTTCTTGTCTCCATCTTGTCACTAAAATTACACCCATAACTGTCTATCACCCATTTCTGAAGGGGCAAAGATGTTGTTGGTTGTGTTGTCTGGTCAGCATCACTCCAAACCAGCAGCATCTGTTTTGTCTGACCTTCCACAGTGATGACGTAAGGGTATTTGTAAGACTACAAATGGGGGTGTCACTCATTCGTCTACCTATCATTGTAGAGATGCATGATTATCTCGCACCAAGTAAGACCAATGGTGAAAAGTAGTGCATGAGTATCAATCAGTAAAGGGTGTCGCACGGATTCTTTGTGATTAATCAAATGTTGAAATGGCCATTTGCCTTGAGCTCACACCTCCACTGCCTCCTGCAGGATCAGTACGGTAACTACGTCATTCAGCACGTCTTGGAGCACGGCAGACCAGAAGATAAGAGCAAGATAGTCGCAGAGGTCCGCGGAAAGGTTCTTGTCCTCAGCCAACACAAATTTGCAAGGTAAGCTGTGTTTTGATGAAGACGTTAACTGAGGTCTACCTGACAACGTATGCAACTTTTCACTGTCTAACCTCCCCAGATATTTATAAACCAGTACGCATTTGATTATTAGGTTGATCACGGTGCAGCAACCAGCTTCAGATAACCATGGTGCCAACTAGTATCAATGATGGATCAATCTCAAACATTTATTTTCTCCTTTAATGAAAAATTGTGACATTCAATGACCATGGATCACACCGCCTGATGGATCTGGATTGGTTTGGATTATAGGGTGCTCCCTTTTTTTGCCTGAGTGCACCCCTAACTGTCAGGCCGCCTACAGTCGTGCTTAAGTTAACCCAAAGCAACGTCTGCAGGTGCACACTTGAGAAAAAGTAGTGCCTCTCTCCCTGAACCATCCTAAAAGTGCCATCCGTAAAGCTTGATTCCAACCACACAGACATGAGAATGAGAGACTTTTAATGTTGCTAATGGCACATTTTCAATACACCACCCACTGTTTCAGTTTTCAATCAACAAGCCCTGCCTTATAATGTGTGACAAATACAGTATAGACCCAAAAAAGACACATTCAGTCTTTCAAAATGGCAAATAAAAAGCATCCACGATGACTGGCCAGTGTTGTAAACTTCTTCAGCTCAGTCTGGAATTTGTGTGTGTACTAGAAGCTTTTCTCTCTCCATTTTTCCTCCAGTAATGTTGTGGAGAAGTGTGTGATCCACTCTTCGCGTGCAGAGAGAGCTCTGCTGATAGATGAAGTGTGCTGCCAGAAAGACGGGCCCCACAGCGCCCTGTACACCATGATGAAGGACCAGTACGCCAACTATGTTGTCCAAAGAATGATTGACATGGCAGAGCCTGCTCAGCGCAAAATCATCATGCACAAGGTTGGTAAACTGAGAAATTAGGGGTCTTATATGCACAGCTGGTAAGATAAAGGAAACCTTAAATATATTTATGGAGAAACAAGTGTAAAGTTGTTCTGTTAACCAATTTGTAGGTGATGACAGGTTCCAGTCAGTACATTGTGCTTTTTAAACCAATTTGAGTGTCTCGCCCAGTTGTGGAAGCAATATTATTATTCTTGTGTGACTTTAGTGCGGAAATAGAGTATAGAACATTAAAATGTAATTTATATTTTGCTTTTCTTCCTTCTCTAACTAACTTAGTTAAATTGACTTTAAGATTGATTTTGAGCTCGGGCTGCAACTAACAATTAATGTTTCGAGGGCCAAAGGTGTTCAAATGTCCAAATCCTATCCTATCTCATTTAATGTACTATAACAGAAGACAAAAAAAACAGGAAAAAATGATTTAAATTGATTTATGAAAACAGCTGTCGATCGACGTCAATGATTAATCGACTAATCATTTTCAGCTCTACTTTGAACTTACTGACCTTCTGCCGTCCCTCCCTTTTCAGATCCGGCCTCACATTGCCACTTTACGCAAGTACACCTACGGGAAGCACATTCTGGCCAAGCTGGAGAAGTACTACATGAAGAGCGGATCTGAACTGGGGCCCATCGGTGGCCCCACGAATGGCCTGATGTAGTCACGTCGACATTCTGGGTCCCCCTGAAGAAGTGGGAGGAGTAGGAGCCCCAAACCCCCCCTGTTCTGTGAGAGATGCTCCTTAGCCATAGGGTTAGCCTTTGACACCCTCTGTCACCCCATTTTTGGGGGGAATTACCAAAAAAAAGAAAAAGACAAGTCAACTTCACCTAAGAACGCTGTGACAACTGACCCCTGCCACTCTGCCACCCCTGGTGCAGGTCCCCAGCGTGGCCCCCAGGGGACGCACAGTCAGCAGGCCTTTTTTGTTTTTTTTTGTTTTTTTTTCCTGGGTAAAGCACAAACCCATTGTTAATGATGTAATTGATGTATTTGACTGGTTTTCATATTATCTTGTACATTTAGTTTTTTACCTTGTAAATTCTCTGTAGAAAAAACAAACTTATACACATTTGCTGAAATTTACAATTCCTACAATTAACACCAGCAAATGATTTTATAAGGCTAAACTGAGTGATCCTTTTAAAACAAAAAAAAAAAAAACAATTCCATTTTGTTTTTGTAACCAGGCTTATTACGTCAGCTGTTCTAATTAAGTCTAGGCAATTGAATATTATATTTGTATATTATCCCACGCACAGTTAAAGTGTTTTCCCATGCCAAAGCAGCTGATGGATTAGTTTTCAAATAGCACTACATAGTATGGATGGATACAAACCCCTCCGTCCACAGGTGAGTACTATGTGTCACGTGCCACAGTCACCCAGAGGTCTTCAGGACCGGTTTGCGAGCTTGGCTTTGGGGATTGGTGCTTTAGTCTAGGGTAGTGTTTTCCAGTGGTGGCTTTTTCTTGCCTCCTTTTCCAGGCTGAGCGAGGGCGCGTGTTTACCCCCAGCAGCTCGTAGTCTGCCTGATGTTTCGGTACTAAATATTAACAGACTGACCAACCTGAGCTGCTGCATCCACTGAGCCCCATTTTGAGCCGTCTTTTCCCCTCATCCAGGTGGTCACTCGGGGGGGTTGGGGGGTTTATGCAAGATAAAAGCTACCATTAACTTATAGAAGCAGAGCAATGAGGTTTGGTTGTACAGTGGGCGTGTAACCTGGTATAATCTTAACATGAAATGACTGTAGTGGGGGGGGGGGGGGGGGCTTTTTGTGGGGATAGTGGGGTGGGAGTGGGCTATGTGTTGGCATGCTGTGACAGGTTTTAATCCTTGGAATGATTTTTTTCTTTACCATGTTTTGTGTAACATCTTATCTGTCTTGTAGTTTGAGATGAACACTGCCCTAGAAAAAGGTATCTTTATGTACTGAATAATCATCTCTTGTAGAAGTAGTTTAGCGATGTATAGCATCTTTATGTACGAGTAAATTGTTGCTTTTGGGTAGGGGGCTTGCAGCAGTGATGGGACCCCCACCGCCTGAAGGTCAAGAGTAGTCCACATAAAAGAGTATGTTGTGAAGTGGAGCTTATCCCAGCTTTGTACATCTGAGGTGAAATGAACTAGAACAAGTGGGATACGATGAAGAAAGGGACGCTGAAAGAACCTTTTTTTTTTTTCTTTTTTTTTTTAATGGTTCTGTTTTTGTTTTTTAAAGTTTTCTTCTTTTCCTGGTTGGGTATGCAAGTGCATTGGTGGAGGCTGGTGGGGCCATCGAAAGCTATACAATTCACCTGTAATGCTCGTAGTGATGGCTTCTTTGCTTCATATGAATAATTGTAGAATACATGTAGTATATGTGCAGTTAATAAGTGTAAGATTATTAGTTTGATTAAAAAAAAAAAAGTCTAGTCGTGGTGTTTGACAGGCCTTGCTCTAAATTTGTAGTGATGCTTTTATTTCGTCTGTACAGTTGTACATTTGTAAACGTTTATGCTGTAAATGGGATGTCTTTTACACTTTTTGGGGAGAAAAAGGCAAAAATGTGCATTTTGATGTGTGTATATTCATCACTCCTTTCCCCTTGAATATAATGTATACAGTTTTATTTGATCATGTGTTATTTTAAAGAAAAAAAAAAAACTTTATGGCTTCACAATCGGGCATGTTTTTTTTTTTGTTGTTTTTAATCCGCTATGGGAAAGGCCAGCCTCTATTTGTACCGGAGCTGTAACATCCACTGTTGATAGTCTTTCTGATGTGTGACAGTTTAAAAAGAAGAAAAAAACACTCTACTAAAAACTGAGGCTGCATTTAGTCCTCTCTGCTACCATGGAAACTTCACAGGATATGACATGAATTATTTTTGTACAGAAGAGTGCTGTATTTTGGAACAGCTACTACCTTGTAAGCAAAAGCAATGTAAAATATTGTCAATTATATAAATATGAACATATGAGTTTTGTCACACTGTCAAAGTCATGTACATTTTCAGGTGGCCTTATGTACATTTCCAGATGTTAGATGAAGAAAACAAACTCATTTTTGGAAGCAGAATTGTGACTATGTATGATTAAACTGTTCTTCTAACATTTGACCAGGATTGTTTGAGGTTTTTCTCATGTTTTGGTAACTTTTTTTAGCATTATTAGGATGAGCTCATGGTTCTGAAAATCTGTGTCCAAGATAAGGAAAAGGTCACTCTACATGATTGAATTTGAGTAAAGGTTTATTCCCAGTGGAGTATAACTATTACTAAACACTGTGCTTAACCAGATGCAGTATTTTGTTCCCAGAAAACTGATCTTACAATCTCAATTGTACAAAATGTATATGATGGGAACATTGTACTGTACTGTATTAAGTACAATTTTTGAGGTTCTTTATCTATCAGCTACATTTCAGAGGCAAATATTGTATTTTTACTCCATTTGTGTAACAGTTTTATAGTTAGGTTTACAATTAAGATTATTGATACAAACTACAGTGTATGGTTTCTCAGCAGTGCACTGTTATTAATTAAACTACCCAGAAGTACATGCACTGCCTACAAAAAGTCTTCCTCCTTGAGGAGTTTTCATGTTTTATTGTCTGACAACATTTGAATCAAAGTACATTTAATGGGACTTTCTTTTTTTGACTTGGAGCAACTTAAAAAGATGCCTTAATATCAAAGTGAAAACTAATTACGAATACAAAATACAAGTAAACAGGATTCAGTTCAATTTTATTTATATAGCACCAAATCATAACAAGTTTTCTTAAAGAGCGGGACTAGGCATACTCTTTATAATAGGACAAATGTAAATCACTGCTACATCCAGTTGGCTTTAGAAGTCATATAATTATATATAATTATGTATAGTTCTGTATAACAGATACTTTGATACCTTTGTACTTGTGTTCTAAGTTTTACTTAATGGAGCTTTTTTCTTTACATTGTGGTATTAATGAAGTAAATGATGGGAGGTCTTTTTTCCTACCACTGATGTATACCTTCTGTAAATAAAAGATAAACAATTAAGGAAGCCAAAAGTAATTAAGTATAATTCAACCTGTATGTAATTGTTCATATCATGCAACTCAGTGTAGTACTTTTAATTTAAGGACATGTATTGAAGTTCTATGGGCCCATTAGATCATTTATGGTGGTTTCAAGGCGATAACACTAATGTGGGCTACCACATACAGTGAAACAAGCTTTTCAACCCGGCACAATAAATAACACAACTCGTATTATTCTATACTCATCATGTTTCTTGACGTTTTGAGGTATGAAGATAAGAAGCTATGAGGTAAGTTGTTGCTCTAACGGCGTTTTATACGTCACATGAACTCATTTCATCTTCTTCAAACAGGGTGTCAGACTTAAAAACTGTCTCATTTTTGGGATGATTGTGTACATTTTTAAATAATAAACCGTGCCAGATATTAAATTAATATATGTACATTTACAAAAACAAAGCCTTTGCTTATTATATTCAAACCTGGTACACTAGATTAATGTGAGCTCATCTGATTCAAAAGCAACTCAAACTTTATTAACTTTCCTTTTGAATTTGATTTACTTATTTTACCTTTTTGCGGGTATTTTAATCGTTTGCTTTTGTTGGTCAAGTTAGACCACAAGATTAGGCCCATTTTCACCAGTTCCTCCATATTCATAGCCCAAATTTCTTCACAGTAAATCCTGAATTCATTCCAGCATGGATGGTCCTGCCTCGTGAGCATGTTATTACAGAAAAAAGAGAAGCTTCAAACATTGTGCTTCTTACAAATTTGATCAAATTTAACACTGCATTATTTGCATCATTTTGCTGATACGACAACGAAAGACATTTGTCATGCCAGAGCTTCTGTTTTATTGTTGACATTTACAGAATTGAATGTGTGAGTACAGCGTTTATACAGAAAGCCCACTTGTCCATACAGCAAACAGACATAGAACACATCTCCTCACACTATGTACAGGTTAAGCCATGATAAAGCCTGGGGCCACTAGCACACTTGGCATAACACTCAGTCACTCAAGGTTCAGAACAAGCTGATGGACTCTAGATGTTCAATAATGTGACAGATAACACATGTGTTAGTGTTTACTGGAATGGTGTATACCTGAAGGGGGGCAGCTGGGAGGAAGAGAACTGGGCAAATTCAGGATTGTCTGAAGCAAATTTAAAGTCTGAGTCTCAACATTTACATTTCAGACACAACCGTCTCTTCATCAATCAATAATTTATGCCCATGGCTGATGCCGTTTTTCTTTTTTTTTGGACTGTCTCTTTTGTTTGGTTCGCTGCTCAAATGAAGGTGATGTTTGTTGTTGTTGTTGTTGTTGTTGAGTGAAAATAGAACGATGATCAGCAGTTTAGTGGTGGAACAGTGTCAGCAGCACCATGTTGGTCCTGAGATTAAGTGTTTCAAGTGGGGTTTGTCACAGCCACAGAAAATGAACTGCGACGTTAGATGACCAGAGACCTCCTTAGCAGCTAGTAGAAAAAAAAAAGAGATTATTAAAATTGAGTGTTAACTTTGTCTAGTGGGGATACACAAAGCTTGTACGACGGTCTGGCCGATGATTTCAGTGCTTCTTGAGGTGCAGTGTCGGGACTTGCAAGATCTACTTTTCATGTAGAGATACTGCCTGCAGGTCTTCTTGCCATGTTGTCAAGTTAAATCACAACAAAAGCAAAAATCGGAAGAAGTCGAAACAACTCTGGATCTCTGCAGTGAGATCCAACTTATTATCAATGCCTGGACTAATTAAAAACATACAGAATGTAAATGACTTACTCAATATTATAGAAAATAGCAAAACTGACCCAATGACACCATCTCTGTAGAGCTGATTCCTTCCCACTTCACCACCATGGAATTAAAAACTATAAAACACTTTTTTTCCCCAGTTCCTAATTCCTGCAGTACATTAGGTAAAGAGATCTTTTACCTTTCTACACACTCTGGAAACCTTTTGTTGGTAAAACAAAAATACTGTTTGTTACCCATTTCCATGACAATATCCTTTGCAGCACACAAGCTGTTCATTTCAGAGAGAATCAGACTCCAAAAAAATACAAACTCTGCGTAAATATTCGAAATGGTCATTTGAACAGTGTTTTCACGCAGCTTGATACATCCTGAAATCTCATATTACAGAAAAAAAACTGGAGTATTGTCTGAAGCCTCACTACTACAGGTGGTTACACTTTATTAATGTTGTTGCCACACATCCACAACAGTCCTGCAAGTTGTGAGCTGTCGATCTATATTCATCTTTGCTTTGATACGTTGGATCTGTTTTGACTGGCCTGTGTAGCTAATACTGAGGATTTACACCATTTTCTGTTTTCCCCTCCTAAATCCATTTTCCGCTCCATGAGAATACCTAGAGTGACTTTTAAATCCTTTATCATTACTGATAGCAACAAACCACTTGATTTTCTCACTCCTCAACAATCCTGCCAGGTCTTAGGGAGTAACAGAATTAAAATTGTTGAATCTATGTTCATCTTTGGTGGTTAGACTACAGCAAAAATCAAACACAGAGCCCACTTTTCTGCGTGTTTCTTCGTTCAAGGGGAAAAACGCCTAATGTCTTATAACTCAAATTACATTTCATTAACAAAAATCAGCAACTTCTCACCGTTAGAGATGATTTTCCAGTCACCATATAGCGTCATGTAAACCAGTGCCACCATGGCACTCATTAGGGAGATGGCTGAAGAAGTGTGAACACTGCAAGAAGTACTGAGACAAGGGTTAGTGTTTTATTCTTCAAGTTGATGTCTGATACAGAGCCGACACTGAGTCGGGGTAAAATCAAGTTGGGACAATGACAGAGCAATAGGTTGAAAGGTGGAGGAAAGGGGGGGCAGGATGGAGTGGTTGAAAAGATTTTCGCATTTGGAGTGCTTGTGTTTCATTGTGTGTGTGTGTGTGTGTGTGTGTGTGTGTGTCTACGTGTGTGCAGATGTAAATATGTGTGTGTGTCACAGTTCGGTTCTGCTTCAGAGAAAAGGGATTTTGTGAGAAGCACAAGGCCGGGGGAGGTTATGGCCACGGGGAAGAAGACAGAGCGCCAGGCCCCCTTTGTTCTCTGCTCTTGGTTTTGTCACTAGTCCAGCTGTTGGCCAGAGGTCAGCGGAGTGAGACACTACGCCAGGGAGCGCTGACGAGGCTTGATCCTGGGATAGAGCTGCAAAGAAAACAAACAGGAAGAGGAGGAATGTTTAACATGACTCGTTTGACTTGCTCATGGTTGTTGTTATGTACTTTCTCACTGACAACGTTGGAACAGTTGTGTTTTATATATTTTTCTTCTCAATGCTTTATCTAAAACCTTTGTACCCCATGACTCGAGCTGGACAATAAACCAGATTCATTGACTCATGAATGTATTTTGTTTGGGCAAAATATTGATAATCTTAGTATTATTAATTGATCATTTGTCAGAATCCTGACAAATATAATCATCACATCCAAGCAGGGGTCAGCCCATGGGTAAGGTCAATAAGTCGAGTGTCTTTATGTCAGGTCATACTGACATTTAGGGCTGCAACTAATGATTATTTTCATTTTTATATTTCTGCCCTTTCTCAGAGGGGACTTGAAAAGAGACTCAATTAACCAATTATTAAAAACAGTTCATTCATTTTCTGTTCATCGACTAATCGATGAATCCACTTATTTCATTAATCTGGATAAACAAATCAGGACACCGGAAAAGAAATGCCATGCAGTGATAACTTGTCTAGCCCTACCCATGGTAACTTAAGTTAAACCTACTGGTGAGCTGATGGAAACTGAACGAATGTGACCAGTTATGTATTTTGTCGTTACCCCGAGCAGGTTGCGAGGCACGTAGCCCTCGTTGTCCTCAAGTCGCGCCCACCACCACTCCGTTTCACTGTCGTCCTGTCGTCGCAGAATAGTGATGGCGTCCCCCTCGCCGAACGCCAGCTCGTCCTGGTTCTGAACTTTGTAATCCCACAGAGCGTACACCGTCCCCTTGTTCATTACACCCAACTTCTCCTGAACGCCTGCATGAGAGAGTCCAAAGCAATCAATATTACAATTGTATTGGATCAAATCAATATCTTTATGAAGTCATCTCAAATTATTCAAACCAAATGCTGGACAAGACTTTTTCCAACTTACACTAAGTTGCCTTACAGTACTGGGTGTGATTTGGTACGTGTTTGTACAAACCTCAATGAAGTTTGGACTGACAGAGTTGGAGGGATAATGACAAAATGTTTATTTTGAAGTGAAGTAACCTTTTAGAGTTACATTTGTGCACGTACACTGATGGTGTAGTTTCTCTCTTACCGTATAGAAACTGGGAGCACTGGATGTAGCCCTCTTCCATTTCCTCGCATTTATCTGCAGCAGTCTCCACATCGCTAATGGTGCTGGCAAAGATGGCGGCCCCTGACTCCACCAACAACTTGCAGAGATGGACACTGTTGCAGGAGGCGGCACAGTGAAGTGGAGTCCTGTTCCAGCAAACACGACATATACATGTAAATGGATACGGCAGCAGATCGTGTCAAATCAAACTGCACAAAGTGTATTCAAAATCTGTGTCGGAGAGCTTGAACTCACCATCCATCACTGTCTGCAGCATTGACGTTCACACCAAAATCCAGCAGGAACTTGACTATGTGGTGATGTCCCGCACACACTGCATTGTGCAGGGGTGTGATGCCCTCGTCGTTGGGGGTGCTGGGATTCTCCACCTGGAAAAAAGAAGGACCCAGATGAAAAGATGAGTGCTTATCCTGACATGCAAATATAAATTAATAAGTAAAATATACTCACACAGTCATGACATACCTCATAGATGATCCTCTGGACGAGGTCGAACTCTCCCTCCAATGAGGCATCCAGCAGGAGGGCCAGAGGGTTGAACTTCACCCTGAAGCCGTGGCCAGTGCGCTCAGAGTTCGGCTTCTTCAGGTTTGTGCGCTTCTCCTGTGACGATAGAGAGAAGAAGCATAAGTTGCAACTTATTGAAAGTATAACTCCTTAAATGCAATAATAAGTCTGTGTGTATGCGTCTCTCACCAGGGACTGCGAGGCCACCGTGCCACTCTCTTCTGGAGTGGTGACCTCCGGCACAGGGCTGGGCAGCGACGCCTCAGAGCTTCCCACGTTGTTGTTGTTGTCGTCGTCGTCGTCCTCTGGCCCCTCTGCTTCAGCAGGATCCCCCAGCCCTTCTGGTGGCGAGGGCAGTGGCTCGTTGTCATTAGCGTCGGTAGATGGAGGTGGAGCCTCAGAGCCCAGCTCCTCTGCCCCTGGTGGTGGCGGTAGCAGCATCTCAGAGGGGAGGTTGCCATTGTCTGTATCAGCCGCAGAGTCGCCTCCCAGATATCCAGGAGGATTAGCTGGCTGATAAAACGGTGTTCCACTACCTGCGCCGTTGCCACCTCCTGACCCGCCAACTCCGTTTCCCTCTATGCCTCCTGCTAGAGTGTTGAATCTCTGGTAGAGCAGTTTCTGGATGTTGGGTCCACTGGGGCCCTCTGGTTCTGTGATGGAGCTGCGTTTCTTTAGCGGTCTCGGAGCGTTGGCCAGCTTTTTACGGAGCACCTCGAGATCTGCGTCACTTTGGTAGCGCAGCGGGGAGTGTACCATGGGTGTTAGCTTAGTAGGGCTGAGTGGGCGTGGGATGTTCTCCACACTGGGAGGAGGCGCGGAGGGCTCCGGGTGCTGGAAGAACTCGTGATCATCAAATTCTCCGTCAAAAGTGTCCTCACCACTGGGTTGGCCTTGCAGCAAAGGGAAGGCCCCTCCCGCCTGGACGAAAGGCAGGGGCGAGGGGGGTGTCGAGCTGGGGTGGAGAACAGGCTTCCCATATACTAGAGACAAACAGACAGGAATTATATTGGAGGGCACTGACATCATCATTATTTTCATTATTAATCGATTGGTCAGATAGACGGCAGTCTAAAATGTCAAAGTTAAAGTTGTCCATCAGTATTTCCCAGAACCCGAGGTGACATCTTAAAGTTCCTTGTTTTTTCTCACAGTTGAAAATCTACAAAGGTATTCAATTTACAATAATATAAATCAGAGAAAAACATTATTCTCAAATTTGAGGCCATAACAAGCTAATGTTTGGCATTCTTTCTTGACACATGATGTAAAAAGGTTAATCAAAAGTTAAAGTTGCTACTTTTAAGTAACTACTGTGTATTGACCACAGTGTGCTTGTTTGCACATTTATATATTTGTTTATTGACTTATTGTTTTCGTCTTTATTATACTGTCTGTCGCTGACCACTTTCTGTTTATTTTCATTTCTTTGTGTAACTATGTCCATATACCTCCGTGAGGGGTCAGTGTGGAATGAAGAAAAAGTCTAAAACTTTAATTGACATTGAGACGTATGGTAGATGTTGGAAATAAAATCTGTTGTACCTTGTATAAAACTCTCATGGGCCAAATCACCATTTTATTCACTTTTATCTAAGAAGACAAAACTGGATCTATTAAGTGGCAGCAATACTGAAAGAGACACTTGATCACAATACAGAACATAAAGCATGATTCAAATGATTCAAGATTTAAATATAAAACTACCCAATCATGAAAACACATTTTCTCTCATGAATTTTACATTTTACAGGCCTCAGATACTGGACCATCTCTTCAAACCCAGCTCTTACCTGCTTTGAGAGCAGGCTTGAGTGGCTGGCTCTTTGGCGCCGCCTGCTGGAGGTACATGTGATAGATGGAGCTTGAGTTCATGGTAGGCGGTCCCTTTCGGGGCGACTGAGGCCGCGATCCTCTGTCTGGGATGAAGGGGCGTACTGCCACAGCTGGTGGGGGATCCAGTCGCTCGCTCAGCCCAGGGGGGAAGAGGGGAGCATTAGGCTGGAAGGTGGGGCTTGGTGGCACTGAGATCCGCTGCTGGATCTGCTGGGAGGATGAGCCTGTGGAGGGGGGCACGCGGGGCCAAGCAGGAGCTGGCGGGTTTGGGAGCGGGCGAGGAGGAGGCGCATCCTTCCGGCGCTCCAAGGAGCTGGCAGAGTTTGCGGAGATGAGGTGGGAGCCATAGGGAGGCGGCTGTGGCTTAGATATAGCAGGGGAGGACACGACCATTTTGGAGTCTAGCACCTGTGAAGAGGCATGAAATAACATGCAAACATCCACCATTAGAAACAGTTCAGAGAAATGAGACATAAATCTTAAATTCTTGCCCTGAGGCCATATTTAATAAAGACGCTATGACAGTATATCTCTAGCACAATCTCAAACATACAACAAAAAAGAGCTACCTTTTCTGCACTTGGAGCGACGGGGGAGCCTGAGGGAGGGCTCTTGCCCTGGGTATCAGTCCCTGAGTCTCTTCTCTCAGGGGGCTTTAGAGATGTGTTGGTCTTGCCTAGAGTAGGCCAACCAGTATCATTAGCTAGGACACAAACAGGACACAGTAAGCGTGTTGCAAAAGAGAAAAACGACCATACCTGATGACTGATGTGGTATGAGAAGCATAAGTCTCTTTTACAAGAGGGGTAGTGATGAAGCATGTCCACCAGAGCTAGGTCAAAATGGTACTTTTCGTAGTTCTTTTTATTTGAAATGTGTCACTTTGTGTGATTTACCGCATCAAGTGGAATATTAGTGATGGTATTTCAAGAACACATGAGTATCTGTAATATTGTATCCACATAGAACACGTATATCTGTACCATTTTGATTTAGGATTGGTATTAAATGGAGGGTTCAGGATTTTGAGAAGCCTATCCTATTAACCAGACACCAAACAGACTGCCATTTTGTTGATGTGAATTTAGCATCTTTCAGATGTACAAGCAAAGGTAATCGAATAATCAAACCTGGCCATGGAAGAAAAAGAAAAAATGCTTCACGTATCATTGACTGGAAACACTGATAATAAATGCACATTGACCTGGGCGTAATGCATTTCCCATAGACTGCTCTCGCAATGGACAGAAATATTTATTTCTTGCACAAAGGATCTGCAAGTTGTCCTACTTTCTTCTTTAGGTACAATTGATCAAGACCACGGACTAAATGTTTCAAGGGGGGCTGTTGATCAATAGGACAAAAATCCTGAGCCTTCACAGCAATGATGGCAATGAATGTATCTGTATTTTGCACTTGTATTTAGTCAAGTAGTGTTTTGATTTAGTTACATTTGATAAATAATAACTAAATTGCGATTTAGTAGAATATGCAGGGATAAGTACTGCCACTAATGTCAGTACTGTGTGTCTCAAAGACTAAACTGATGACTTAAAAAAATGCACCTTTAGACAGCAAGAATAGGGTGAAAAGAAAGAGGATGGAAAAAGGAAGACACAACAAAACAACAGCAATAGTTGTGGTATGATTCAACAGGAGTTTGTTTGTATAACATGATAATAAATAAAGCTACAGAGTGGCGACCTACAAAGTCTCAAAAGCCAATTATAGCATTTCAGATTTCCAAATGCTACTTAATACCTACGGTAACTTTAAATAGTCAACCAACTACATTAGTTTAGTTCATCGGGAATCTCCAATCTTTTCTTTAAAACATCTTTAAACGTCGCAGTGCCAAACATTAATATAGTAATAATAAGAAAGTTCTACCAACACTAACTAAGTCTAAAAGGAAACAGCTTGATCTGGGTCTCTACCGATTATCAGAAGTGACAGCTGCTAAGGGAATCCAGTGACATTTTAACATGTACAAGTTAATTTCCTTGTGCATGTGAAGCGTTTGACAAGTAAAAGTGATTCTCACAGCTTAGTTGTTGTGAGAACGTGGTGTGAAGGTAAAGGTTAGGCAGGCTGGAAATGTTATGGAATTAGAACAAAGCTAGTTTTGGACTGCTTTGCATGTGGAAATTTATGGAGACACTCTACTCATTGAACCTTCTCAGAGGCGTACAAACACACACAGGATCGGCAGTGCTTTGTCAGTGACACTTTCTTCATATGGAGGCATGATGTCAAATTTCTGCAGATGGCAGCAAAGTGTTTCAAGATGGCACCCCACTACTTTGACGTCATTAGCCAATCCACAGAGGAAACACTCCAAAATGAAATGTCAACATGTTCTCACTCCAGTTCAGAAAGACTGGCTCAATGCTGCACTGGCGGGAGAGCTTAATGATGCTTCCATCAGTCAGCGATTGTTCAAGTTAACCAGGCACAGATGCTCATCTCCTCCTCAGATTCCCCAGCTGTGCATCTAAGCATTAAATTTGTCTGGTGGAGAAAATCAGTCCCATTACTTTTAAAAGGGAATCTGTTTTGTGGAGCATAAAAACATCAGTTGGGAACTAGAGTGTAGGGGGCTGAAGGCGTGATGGGGCAGAACACAATTTTGGTCATCTTAACTTCCTGGCCAATTAAGCTGACTGATATTTAAAGATAAGGACGTTGTGTGGAGTCAAAACTCCAGTGCATGCCGAGGATCCTGTGCTACAATCGAGAGAGAAGGTTCAGGAAGTGCCATCCCTCTGCTTATGCAGCACTGTGCACTCACGGGACGTGCCGTCAGAGCCAGTGGAGGCTCCGGTGCCCGGGTGTGATTCTGGAAGGGACGGGGGTACCGGGTCCACAACGATGTCTAAATCAGACACCTTCCAAGGGCCGGGAGGCTTTCGCACACCGTCTGCCCCAGGAAGAGTTGCCCCCACCCCCACACCCAGCGAAATAGAGACATTACAAAAGACAGGACAGCGTAGACACGTGAGAGAGGAGGAGAGAAAAGGAAGGGAATCACAGCACACACACAACACAGGAAGAGAAGGAGGTTAGAGAGGAAGGAAAAATCACAGAAGTCAAGTCAGGTAGGAAGGAAACATAGAAACAGTCGGGGCCCAGGAGGGAATTTCAGTCACAAGCTTTTCATGCAAGATGTGTTAAATGTGTAGTGGTGTAAGACTTCTGCCTTTGGGAGGACAAGTTACTCTGTAACTGAATCCAGGAACTATCTTCTCTTCTGCTTCTTTCTACTTATCTAACTGTCCATGTTTCTGCTTTCTTAATGAGGAAAAAGTCACGTTTTAAATTAAAACTTAGTCCTTACAATTTCATGGGTTTCAACCAACCTGACTTGGTGCGGCCATGGTTGGCTTGGTTATTAACGCCCAGACTTTGAGGCTTCAGTGGATCAGGTGGCATGGTGTAGCCTCCTTCCTGACGGCCCGGCACAGGGAGTTGGATGTACGGCCCGACAGCAGCAACACGGCCCAGAGTACCGGGAGCGGGCTGGGGAGAGGGAGGCCCGTTGCCTCTGTTCAGCTATAAGAGGAGAAAGTCAGAAAAGTTGAGAAGTTTTGACAGCGAGAAACAACCAACATGTAAAAGAGGTCTGATCTGGCGTGTCTGGACTGACGTCTCACTGAGACAGGAGAACTTTGTCAGAAGCATTTCAACAGAAAGAGTCTGAAAGGGGAGGTGTGTTAAGCGCTCTTAGTCTTACAGGAAGGTTCTCTTTTTGACGTGCCTCAGCTTTTTTCTTGTAGAGGCGTTCCCGCAGTTCACTGATGCGTTTGTCCATGAGCGTCACTTCCATGTTGCGCTTGTTAAGAAGCTCCTTCTGTTGCTGCAGCTTGCTGTTCTGATCCTGGTTCAACTTGTTCCGGATCTGTGGATGATGAATGCAGACGCAAACACACGTACAGAGTCAGTAGAACAATAGATCCTGCCATCACTGCAGTCAGAGATAAAGTAAACATAGTGGAACCTATAGAAGCAATCACTACAGATTGCACTTAGTTCCCCTAGGCAGTACCTGAAGCTCCTGGTAGAGCTTACGGAGCTCTAGGGCTGCAGTGCCGGTTACTTGGCCACCCAGGGCGGTCTGTATGCCGTTGAGCTTTCCCCTCCGCAAGTCCTCCAGCTGCAGGCTGAGCTGCTCCACCCTCAGGACTGCAGACTGTAGCTCGGCCTGCTTCTCTTGGAACAGGCCGCTAACTTGCTCAATCTCTGCTGCTGGATGTGAGAAATGAAGAACTCACATCGGTTCATTCACAACCTTCTTTGAAATTAGCAAGCTAGCTCAATCTTTTTTCATTATGAGCACAACCTTGTTCAAAAGGTTGCTGCATGAAAAGACAAAGTTAGTATAATGAAATGATGTACATATTGAAATACATACACAGGTTGCCATTGATGACCTTGCTGTAGTCCACCTGGCCTCTCATTGCCCGAATCTTCTTGAGCTTTGCCTCCTGACTATCCACGCGCTCCTTCAGCCTCTGCAGCTTCTCGCTCTCTGAAACGGTCTGCGTCTGACGCCGCTCCTGCTGCTTCAGGTAACGCAAACGTTGCTCCTTCAGGGAACGAGACAGAGATTGACACTTTATAGGTAAATACAAGCTTCAATATTATGTCATAACAGCCCAGTCTCAATACTACCTGCTTTTGCAAGTTTCGAAAGAAATACTTAAGACAAAACGTTATTTTTATCAGCAAATATACCACATGCATGAATATAAAACCAGCAGGGCACTGCCCCAAGGCTCACAAGATATCTCAGCAGACATACCCTAAAACTAGGCTAAATCTTTCTACTGTATGCACTGAATGAAACGCTGTGCCGTGTCAAGACTGTCTGAAGGCTGAAGAAAGGGTCGGATGACTTCATATCTCTATCCAACTGAGAACTGCTCCAGTTAAGGCCTAAAATAGGAAATGACAGGCCCAGGTTTCCAAATGACTGTAGGGCTTCAAGTGGGCCTACTTTTCATTCGCCACAATAAAGGCAATAAATAGTCTTTCTATCTGCGGGTCTACAGTGGGCTTCATCCTGCATGACTAATCAGCACTCCACAAGCACGGTGGTCACACTTAGTTAGTGTGTTGAAAAGCCACAGAGAATGACACGGTAGACTGGTTGTGCAGAGGTACGCCACCAAAATCTTATTCCTCCTATTACGAGCCCCGAAATCTTCTTTTAATAAGCACTGTGGCGCTGTAATTGGTCAGAGAAAGGTAGTATCCTCAGTGTTCAAAATCATGAATAATTTACATGCTTGAGTAGACTCTGCAATGTCAGTGAATACATAACTATGAATTCTGACAGACTGGACAGTACTAGCACTGTGACTCACACCTCCCATCTGATTTGTTACATAACCGTTTGCCCCCGTTTCAAGTCATGATGGAACTCTTTGGATGAAAGTGGTGCAACGGTAGTTAATTATCTCTCGAACAGAAAGAAAATTCCAGGCTGCGTCCTGAACTTACTTGGCCTGTTGAGGGCCTTGAACTAACGCCCAGTCTGTGTGATCAGACTACATGACACAATATCAGACCGACCTGCACCTTTCAGATTACCTATGTACGTCATGCGTTAAAGATGGCGAGCTATGATTGGTTGGGCTTCATGTATAATTGCACGGTAACCATCTCAAAAGGAAAATATTGTGTAGTCTGATCCAAGCATAGGAACATAACATTGAGGTTTAAGGAATGGCCAATTCACTGACATCATTTCTACAGCTGTGTTGCTTCAGATTTAACAATTTAAACTGGAAAAGAAGGAAGATATTGCAGCTTGAGATAGTAGAGGACCTGTGAACTTTCTGATGTTCCCCAGTACTAACTACTCAAATTCAAATTACTGCGACGTGCTATTTTGTTAGTGAGAAGCACATTTTGAATGAAAAGCCCTGTGTTCAGGGGAAAGATTCATGGTAAAACAATTAAGTCAAGACGCTACCTTTGCAACGAGCATCTGCTGCTGAGCCTCGATTTGCTGCTGCTGCCGTGTGGCCATCTCCTGCAGCTCCGACAGCGTGAGCTCCACGCGCTGATTCCCCACCTACACAAACATACACATACACATGAGAATTGATCAACACACTAAAATCTGAGCAGTGGTCTTGATGTAGACATCCACTGAAATGTTACAACAGCCACTGATGTAGACTGGGACTGCTGATACATAAGGAATTCGAAACAGTAAAGGTGTGCTTGTTGGTACTGGGCCCTTCTCTTCTTTTAAAACACAGCTGGACGTTTTAATTCATGAGGAGAAAAACAGATTTTCATAAAAATGTTGTGCAATAAGCCCAAAACTCTTTATTTTCTCCTATTTTCCTCATACTAAAAGTTGTTGATTCAAGTTTTTGCCCTGTGGGAGCAGCTATGAGTACGATGACGCACTTACAAGGATAAACAACTCCAGCCAAAACAACAATATTAAGTAGCTCTGAGGAAAAGCTACAAGGTAAATAGTTAAATTCTTATCAGTAATACCGAAAACATCTAAATGGTTTGGAGAACTCAACTGTGAGAGCCTGTGCAGTGTCATGTATCTCTGTGCATCTTTATGTCATGTATGTTACCAATACTCAGGTAAATGTGTGATATAATAGCATAATATACAATTATGCAAGTCAATAAGTGCAGTAAACAACATCCAGCATGAAAAGTTACATAAGCTAAAAACGTTATATAAGAAAAAAAACCACAAAAACAAAGAAAACAAGTACAAAGAAACAAGTTACGCAAAAAAGCCATTTGCAGAAATGATTTTAAAAGATGTCTGACTTCAGCAGCCAGAGGGTCAAACAGCAGGAGACTTAACAGCAGTGAGAGTCTGGCTCTCCTTCCTCCACAACAAGGCTCCAAACATTGTTACGACGGGACATTAATTGCTCTGAGGGCAGTGTTTCATTTGGTGGAAAAGGTATATATTTTCTTATTGTATTATCATTAGCAGAGGTAGTAGCTCTACCAATCTACTTCCTGGATTTGTTAGAGGTCCAATTCATATGAAAATATGAATTCATAGTCAGATTATTTTCAAATCAATCGATCATTTCCAGAAAACAGTAAGACCAAAAATGTCCATCGCAGTTTTCTAAAGCCTAGGACGATGTCATTAAATGGCTTGTTGTGCCCAACCAACAGACCAAAACTTAAAGAGTACTCCACTGACTCATATAACACTGTAGGAGTCACTAAGTACTGTTTTTTTTAAAAAAACATCAAAATTACCCACAATGCAACTCGAAGGCCGAAAGTTCAGTCAGAGGTTTTTGGGTGTGTTATGCTAGTAGTGGCTAACGTGGCTAATATAGCATCAAGCTGCTAGCCTCAAGCTGAGATGACGAGTGGGCTACAGAGGTCTGGTAAGCTCACTTATTTCTAACTTCACACACATTTTTTCATTTTCAAACTTGTAGTCTTCAAACCCAACCAATGACCTCACTTGAGGCAACTTATCAGACTTCACGCAGCTCCCTCTGGAGCCACAAAAGGCTTTATACAACATATGTAGTAACACTCCCAAACACCTGTAAACACCCATAGATGTATAAAATCAGTGGAGTTCCCCTTGAAAGAGTTTCTGATTACTAACACGAAAGAGAAAGAAAGGCTGCAAAACAATCATACACAAGGGAATGTCCACCATTTAACTTGGCAAAATGACTTAAACAATCAATCAATTATCATTATTATTATTTCCTTTCTGTTAACTAATCACTTCAGCTGTAATTGTAGCAAGACACAAACTCTACACAACCAAAAAAAGTATAAAAGGTATGGGGTTTATACAATGTAGACTGAACTTATCAACTTTCAGAAAGCCCAAGTAGAAGTAACAGTAAATGAAAGAAAATTGTTTCACCTCCATAAACATTTTCAATGAAGTCCTCCTCTCGATCCAGAAATCAGAACCCATGTGTCGTTCGCGAGCTCAAAGAATAAAGGCTATCACATTCAATTCTGTTTTCCCCCGAACTATCATTCTGCAGACTTCTGAACTTCCTCAAAGCAGTTGCTGCAGTGAGCCCACTGGCAGACGACGCTTCAATAAAACAGCATACTGAGTGAGCAGTGAACACAGTCCTCCCAACTACAAGCGGGACTGAAATGCTTCAAGTGCTCCTAGACTTTGCCTTTAGGAGGTGCGTTCAAAGAGGGAGGAGAGAGGAGGCGATGCAGGAAATGTCATGGTGTTTTTGTTTTCTATTCAGCAGCAGACCGAGAAATGTAGAGCATTACTAAGAGGCATGGAGAGGATGACGACGAAAAATAGAACTATATTGGTTGATATGATCCTAAACATGCGTGCAAAAAGCTGGAGACATACGATAAAATCAGAGTGAAATAAACATGACATGCAAAAGACAAAGATATTGTGTGCACTGCTTCTACTTGATTCGAAGAGGCATTTTTGTGACTCATCTTGTCTGAATAAAACATGCCTCTTTTCGGGAATAATTTGACTTTTATGGTATTGTGAAGTGAGGCAACAATAGTATACATGTCACACATCATCTCATCTCTGAGGACACTCAAGCCCGGGACACTGCATTTGCAGCTTTGCCTGCACGTGTGGCTCAGACAGTGTTGTCTTACCTGGTATTTGTTAAGGAATTTAGAATATAAGAATGTGTGGGAAGACTCACAGAGGAGAGGGGGGAGGGTGACTCATGTGAGGTCGAGATGGGGAGAGCGGGGGAAGCCACTGGCACACATACAGCCACGCTCAAATGCACTCAGGCAACACTGCATCAGTGACAATTCACCCGAGGGAGAAACAGACACACACGCCCTCAGACAGTGATGAAGAGGGAGCTGGAGAAACACCCGACTGAGCAGACGAGGGATGTAGTCCTACTGGGAGTCTACATTAGTCCCTCCAACAACTGTATTGATTTATACATATCTGACATGGAGAGTGATCCATGATTAAAATGATCATCACGATGTATCAATCATTTCTGAGTAAATTAAATGTCTTTTGAGTTTGGGCTGTTTTAAACATGTCATCTTGGGTTTAAGGAAATTGTGATCAGCATTTTTCACTATTATCTGACATTTTATAGACCAAAAGAATCATCAATGAATCAAGAAAATACACTGCAGGTCAGATAATGCAATGAATCGTTAGCTGCAGCCCTAGAGCTCATCGGCGTGGGCAAACATAGGGCTCCAACCACTGACTATTTTCATTATTGATTAATATGTGGATTATTTTCTCATTACATTACAATTTTTCTGGGCCCACAGCAATGTCTTCCAACCACTTGTGAGTAACTCTCATAAATGACAAAAAAAAGCAGCAAATCCTCACATTTGAGCAGCTGGAACCAGAGACTGTCTGGTATTTTTTTTTGTTTGAAAAATCAATGAAAACAAAACAGTTGCAGATTAATTTTGTTTGTTGATTGACTGATCAAATGTAATCTCTTGGCAAATGAAATGAGATGTTTCAATGCTGCCAATAAGCTGTCATCACCAATTATGGAAGCTAAAATTGTGATTAAAAAAAACATTTAAAATGCGTGTGATCATTGTGGCGTTCCCTTGAGGCACCTCTGCTCTTTACGAGGGAAGCGTCCCTCTCAGAGGATCATCAGCTCTGCTTGGTGGAGAGAAAGCCCCTGGGGTTTGGGCAGCAGCCTGTAGAAAAGCCAAAGCAATGATCCTCTTAGGGCCCGTTATATCATCCAGCAGGCTGACTGATATAATCCTCTAAAATCAGATATTAGGAAGAAACTCGGACACAAATGAGCCTCGGCACTTGGGAGGTTAAGCGGAGCCGGCCGTGCAGATGATAATGTTTTCCTGTTTGAGTGAACGAACAGTGACGATAAAATAGATATTTTTACTTGTCATGCTACGGTGGGGGATTTATAGGTTAGCAGCACGATACTGGCAGTGCTTAAACTGAGACTGCCGCTTGGAGAGTCGATCAATAGCTGATCTCTGTATCCATAAAAATATATATATTACCTTGTGATGCTTCAACACAGTGAAAAGTGGTGGATTTTCAGGATAATAAAAAGGAATGGCTTCTGGGTGCTCTTGTGCTACAATATTTTTTTGAAAACAAAAACCACAACCCCTCCATCTCCTGCTGTGCTGGATTCTTCCCTCCACCCTTAAGGCTGAATTAGTTACGATTCCTCGACCGCAACACTTTTCCATTGTGAAATCTGGGACAGATGGTCGGAGAGAGAAAGGATGCCACGCCAGAGGCTGCTCTTATCGGAGTCATTCACATCTCCTAGCACACACTTCCTGGAGCTAGAGCTCAACATGCACAACAATGGGGTCACCTGACAGGGAAACACTGGCACTGCAACACCAGGACTCGTGATGTTACTCTCAAACTCAGGCTTCATATCAGAATAATTATGGATCAGCAGGTATTGATACTTACTTACCTCATCCGTCAAATGAAAACCAGAATAATGCTGCACACAACAAACTTATAGAAACTAGATGTAAAGAAACAACACCACCTGAACTCACTGGAAGAATAATGAACCTAGATACTACTTGCTTTGCAGTCTTCAATTTAGAAGGAGTTCAAAGGAGAACCGACCGCTCTGAATGCGTCTGTTCTTTATTTTAATTTAAAAAAACAATAAAGAAAGTAACACACACACACATATATATAACTTTCATTATATCCCTTATCTATCCATAAAAGAAGGCACCAAATTCCAGCAAGTTATTGCAAGTACATTTCTATTTCATTTAGATAATGCTAATTAAGTCTCACCCCATTCTCATTGTGCTTCTCTCCAGTGTTTCCACTTCTGCGACTCGTCTGATCCTGAGACTGCTGACTCCCTGCAAAAAGAAACAGTCACCATCACAAACACAGGCAGGACAGAGACATACAAGCGTGCACGGACAAGCGTGCACGGACAAGCGCGCGCGCACACGCACACACACACACAAGTGCAGATTCAGAGGCTACAACCATTGTCAAGGATAGTTTGAAAATTCACTGACATGATTGTACATGACAGAGGGATTTAAGAACTGGGACAAGCACTGCTGACTAAAGCCACCTAACCGAAACTTTTTTATAAGAAAGGCTTGAGAGTAAATGATTTAAAACTTCACAGGAAAAGATAGAGAACTGGCCACTTCTGCTGCACTTCTAAAAAAAAAAATCACCTTGACGGTACCTTTGCTGCAAAAATACAGTTTCTCAAGTTCTGAATTCATATCAAACATGAATCAGATCAGGATCACATCACAATGAGGCAGTTAACTTTGTGTGTACTTTCTTTGAATGTCTAGACATGTATTCTGACTTTAATTAAATTCCAACATCAGAATTAATGTTGATCTTGTGCAAAGATTCTTTCAGTGATTGATTTTAAGCTTTGGTGCATTTTTACACCTGGCTTTTTACATAGCTACTCCATCCAAACACAAATGCAAAAAGATCATGTTAATGCAGTGTGTGTTTGTGTGTGTGTGTGTGTGTGTGTGTGTGTGTGAGAAAATGCAGCAATGATTTATTCCTTTGACATGTCCCATTAAGGACAATTAAACTTTGATTTTCTTAATAATAAGTCCTTAAAATAAAGGATACAACATCAAAACTGTGTTTGTAGTGTTCAAACCTGGACCAAAGAAAAAACCTACCTGAAACCAAAAAGACTAGAGATACCGGGGTGAGAAGGGGAGGCAGAGAAACATCAACCAGAACAAGTATCAGGAATTCCCTGACAACTCCGACTCCACCCTTCAGGCCCCTTCAGGTGGAGACTACACAGAGCAGACAGAGGAGTGAGGGACAACACGCACCTTGATCACTGCTCTCAGTCGGTGAATCTTCATGCCGGAGGAAGAACTTGACTTCTTGTTTCCGAGGCCCCCATTTCTGCAGATGTTCATACATCATGTGTTCGAAGGGGATGGCTCGCTCTACAGACACAGAAAAGTTCAGGGGGAAAGAAGGATTAGTTGAACATATTTGTCTCATGGTAACAACTGATCTAATTCAGTTTTCTAGCACATGTCCAATATGTCAAATGCAAAATTCTACCGAAAAAGTTTGACATTTTGGGAAATACACTTCACAGACAGATACGTGTTACTGTATAAGCAAATTCCAAAATGTTGAACAATTTCTTTAAATATATAAAATAAAAATTTTACCAAGGGAAAGTTGCAATCTGTTCTCTTTTTTGTGTGTGTGGAGTGGGGGGGGGGGGGGGGGTAGTAAACTGAACAGCAGATAAACTTGTGATCTGAGCCACTTTGAGCCGTCATGGAGGTTTTCAGGATTAAATGAATCACGGATATCCCTAGGAAAACTGGAACCTCCGAAATTGATGGACAACTATGTGCGCTAAAAGATTTGCTGTGTTTCAAGAGGACAGCACTCTGTGGGCAAAGAGAGGCAGAGACACAAAGAGACAGAGACAAAGACAGGGAGGTTTTAGGAGGTTTCGGGGGCAGACAGCTGCATTGTCAGGCACCAGCCGAACACGATTGCATAACGTGGGTTAATAAAGCCCTCGGCTGGGATGTTGTGTTCAACAGGGGAGTGGCCCCTCAGCGAAAAATGCTGATAACACCGGGTATGTCAGCACGACTGTGGCGATGGGAGCAAATCGTTTGGACAGAGTGGAATCTGCTGTGACAGTGCTGTAGACTGTAGCAGCACGTAACCCTTTTCTAACCCACAAATTTGTACTTAAGGGAATTATTTCAGTCTGATAACAGCTGATGGGAATGGGTAACATGTATTTTTGTTAATACATGCCTTTCTTCTCTTTGAGGGTGTGAAACCTTTGCCTTATCTATGGCTTCTCCATGCTTTTCCACTTCTTTAACAAAGGGCTTGTTTTTAAATTAATGAGGAAGGCTAAACGCTGCTACTTCCTAAAATTAAATTCTTGTGCATGTAAGTGAAGTGTCAAGCTCAGTGATAATGAAGTTCCACCTTCATGCATTCCTCCTTAACACGGCAGAGCGCTTTCAAGCGAGAAGAGAAGCCGGCTCTTAACACTCCGTAACAAGCGGCACAATTTCAACCAGCTCTTACCGTTGCCTCTCCAGACCTCAGCCAGGTGGCAGCCGCTCTCGCCGGGCTCTTTGCAGAACTCGACGACATCCCGGCACGTCGTCTCAGGGGTGATGGGCACCTCAGTCACAGCCTGTTCCCCATCGCTGAGGTACACCGTCAATATCATCTGAAAGAGGAATAAAAACGCTCAGGGGGGAGACTGACACAGGAGAGAGAAGACGAAGCTTTAATACTGCCCAATGACAGTCAATAAAATATAGCATAAAAGAAGAAAAACATGAAAACACAGTGGTAGATCATACTGACATACAGAAATAAAGATAAATTAAAGATATTACATGAAAATTTGTTCTGTATGTAAATATGAAATTATTTGAGATTCAAGAAATGAGAAAATATGTAATTGTCAGATGACGTGTGGTTTAAGGACGAAGCTTAACCCACTCGTTGCACAAAGCCCAGTGTGCTGACGCTACATTTTGCTGTCCACCAGCAGAGACTGTTAGTTTGAGCTGCTGGTGGACTCATGCCTGTGCCTGCCACATTTCTGTTTACCGTGATTAGTGCCTGCCATAGCGTTGAAGATATACAGTTTAGGCTGGGAGGTGAGACATAGCAATACAAGCCCCCACATGCTTCTGTCTGTTCTCAAATAACTGTAAACGCTGTAAAAAAGCAGAGATGACACACACTTCTAAGTTCTTAACAAATAACTTTCAGGGCACGTTGAGCCAGTGGACGTCGGGAAACTGCTGATGTATTCTTAATTCTATCCAGCTACTAAATGGCGAAATGTAACAGCCTGGAGGCAGAAGACAGAGGACAGGATGTGGAGTAAAATGAACTTCACGCTAAATGCAGCGTCTTCGAGCAATCACCGGAAAGTTCAGAGGGCTGCAAGTGCTCCTTTGTACCTGCAGCTATCAGACTGTACGACAGCGCCTGTCCAAACATCCTCAGCCAACTAGCCAGGTGGCGAGGCAAAGGGGCAGCAATGTGTATACGACCTTTGGACTAATCCATACGGCACTGCCTGCATAGTTTGTGTCTTCAGCTTGAATGCAAGAGCTGAAATGATTGGATGATTCATCGACCAGCTGATTGATAGAAAATCAACAAACAGCTAGGGCTGAATCTATCTATCTGTGGTTTGCTTTTATAATAGTGAATTGTGATTTAAATTACAATGGTCTTTAACTCCAGGCCTAGTTGGTGGGCCACACCATATTACATAGTTTTTTTTTTGTTTGGTGCCAATAATCTCCAATCACAAACACTGAAATGATCTTATTATCCAGTCTGGAGTTTCTGACAGTAGTTTGGCCAATTTAGGGAATTAAGGTTAATTAGCAGCAGCTTAGTAAGTTTGGTGGCAACAATTGTTATCAGTCATTTAAATGGTCATGGTCACAGATATACAAGTGTGATGGTCGTAGCTTCTAAAACTTTTTTGTTGTATGAATTATTTTTTGTTTTTTTACTGTTGTATCATCAAAATAAGCTATTTTCAATCAATCTGGGCTCAGATGACTTGTAATAGGCCTATTTATGTAATGTAATTCACTGTATGTACCTTTCTACATCAGTATATATGTTCTATGTGCATATTATCTCTCTGGAACGTTGAACATTTATGGTAATATGAATAACCTCCTTGGACTTTTTCATGTTTCACTGTTTTACAACGTTTTTCTTTTAGACTAACCAGTAAACAGACCCTTAAATCTCAAACTAACACACAGACAAGCTCCAAAGCATGTCCAATGTTACCCCTAAAGGAGGAAAGCTGGAGGGCAAAAAAAAAAAAAACAATCCCCAAATCCAGAAGGTCCAAGCTGATAAAAACATATCTAAGAAGACTCAGTCATTACAAAGTATTGACTCACTTGGTTACTTCTAAACTTATGAAGGGCATTAAAAAAATACTGATCCACTTTGAAGTTAGGTTGTAAAATGTTTGACAACTCATTTTCTGGGTAAACAACTACATGGATCCTACGATGAGATTAATCAACGTCTTGCTTGAATAAAGCCAAAATACAGAATGAGGGGATCAGTGGATAATGTCCTCTCAAGTCCTCCTTACACACTGATCCTTTCCTGTGACAAAAAGAAAGCTGTGCCATCAACTCATATTCATATTCAAGTCATAATGCTTCCCATCTGCCTTATTTAGACCAGCCCACATTAACTAAGACTTCTTTGCTCTTGTAATTAATTTTTTTGAGAGACAATAACGTGCCAAATGGATCGACATTAACTCCTCTATGTTCAGTGTTACAGCACATCTACATGATGCGTTTTTCCATCTGTGGTGAGATGTGGCAGATTTTCATTGTTTTCTGTGGCACAAAGCACTCTACGGGGTTGAGGTGTGCCTTCCTGTTTCATGTGACAGGCCTCACTTTTTGTGTCACTACAGAAAAAACAGTACTGTTGTGGAGAATATATCTATAACAAAGCCAAGAGTTTGGGGGGATGTTCAAATGTTAGCTGTGTTTGAAAAGACGGAGTTCATCACGGCCTTCTTGCAGGTTCGGTGTGAGTTCAGCTCGTTGTCAGTAAACAGAGCAGAAAAGGGAAATCTGAATTCCCTATATTTCACTCACTTGCTTTTAACTTGTTTAAGGTTAAGTTTTTGTACATGCTTCACTGGTTGAACATGCTCTAACAGGGACAATTTGAGCCAAGAAACAACTCAGGCATGATGCAAAGAAAACCAAGTAATAAAGACTTAAAATAAAGCATTACTTACACTATCAAAGGGCTCTGTTATCCTACTCTTGCCGCCTAGACCAACAACTACAACACTTTGTTTACATATGGCTCACAATGTCAAACCAAATAAATTGGAACAAAGAACCAAAACTTCCTACTAGGACTCCACCTGAGCGACTATACAAGTTACTCTGTGTAATGAGTAAAAAATATTAAAATGTTTCAGCTGCAGTTCAGGTATTTTACTCATGCATAATTTAGTAGGTACTCAAATGCAAAGTGCAATGAAGTTTCATTGATGCAGAACTGTACGTGTGGCCTCAGGGTGCATTCGTAGTGCTACAATATAATATCTAAGTTTAGTCACTGTGCTACCTATAGATTATTACTCTGGGGGTTTCTCCAAGACAAAGTGACTCATCCTTTGTAATGATGCATCCGTGTGATTCATTGACATTTTCGGCAGCAGCCTAACTGAAACAATATGGTCACTTGTGCTCGGGAGCCTCTGCGACTTCACTCAGCTGAGTGTGAGCCTAAAAGCTCATATTCTGGCAAATTCAGAAACTATGTATGATGAAATGGTGCTGGAGCCGAGGCACTCGTCGTCCATCCAAATCATCCATCTATGATTTCATGTTGCTTCTTACAGCGTTATTAGGACCTAGTGTCCTGACAGACTAGCAATGGATGTCATTTTTGGGACCTGATCTGCAAGAGCATTAACAGAAAAAAAAAAGAAATGGGAAAGAAACTGAAAAAGTAAGTGCTGTAAGTAAGCTGTAAGAGACTAGTTATGTCCACATTTTACTGATAGATAATTACTTTGCTAATCCCCAGGGGCATTGGAGTGCTACCAGCTGCATAATGAGATACAACAGAGTACAGGAAGAAAAATAGTGAACACAAAACAGCCCAATGAGGCCAGCAACAACATCAGTTTGAATCCAGATAAGACTGATGCCATTATTTGAATTTGTACTGGTGGAAATTATGCATTCTCATTTACATTTATGTTTTGCTATAGTGTTCGATGTAAGAAATACAACAGGTAGGAAAATGTAATGAAATATTCTAGCAATAAAAATAAACAGTCCATAATAATCTACACTCAGTTCAACACAGACCTACATGCTGAATATCAAAACAAGCCTTCAATTAATCAGGACACACAATTAACCAATCAACTAAACTGAGGTGCAAACTTAATTTAATTTAAACTTGTCACAAAAAGCCAATGCAGAATATTCTAAAATATACCTTCATATAAATAGAAACTAAATCATGCCATGAATAAACAATCAGAGAGTGACAGCGTAGAAAACAGAAACTCCAGTGATGCAGCTGACTGACCACTGGAGAGACATACGAACCGCCCTCACTAAGTTGCGTCTGCCCATGTTCTTGGCTCTTTTGACCGCCCTCCGCTTCCTCCTGATCTCCTTCTTTGGTGGCCGGTGGTGCTCCTTTGCCCAAATGGGGTTTTCCTTGGAGAGGCTAACAAGGCCGCGTAACACTATAGTCACAAACCTCTTCATCATAGCGCTGCCGCTTTTGAAGGCATGAGACTTAATTGTTATGCCATCCCGAGCAGACCTCTGAAACAGACAGCGGTGCGTGCATTGGAGAAGTGCTGCAGAGGAGACTTGGGAGGAAAAAAACACTTGCTCTGTGTGTGTGTGTGTGTGTGTGTGTGTGTGTGTGTGTGTGTGTGTGTGTGTGTGTGTGCGCGTGTGTGTAACACAGAGAGGGAGGGGGGAGAGAGAGATAGAGAGAAACAAACAGTATGAGAGAGAGAGAGAGAGAGAGTCACAGGGTGGTGGATGTGGGTGGAGGAGGGTGACGGCAAGTCCTTCTATTGGAAAATTGTCCCTGGGTTGTGCCAGCATCTGCAACACCAACAACGGCTGCTTATGAGAATAGTTTGGCCACATCTGTGACTGGCAAGAGGGTCAGGGCACTATCATGTAGAGGCATCCTTATACTGTACGTTGGCTGCACATGACTAGAAACATATAGTATCCCCTCTTGTCTGACGCGTAATGATACAGTGGGCATCATCTGGAGAAAGGAGCATTTATCATTTAACTTCTGAGAGGGAAAGAGGGATGCTTGGCTGGCCTGATCTCCAGCAGGATGATTCAAACTGTCATTTCCTCTCACAAATCCCGTCATTCATTTACTCACAAAGAGGTGGCCACAATGAAGAAGAAAGATCTAGCAGAATATTGCTTCCTGAGAGCACAAACTTTACCTGAAAGGCTGTTTCTTTTTTTCCACAGAGCCACAGATTCAAGACATATGGAGGATGAATTCAACTCCCAAACTTATTTACTCACATTGTAACAAAAAAACAAATAAGAGTAAGAGTAAGTAAGTCTTTTTTTTTGCTTGACTCAAACACACAAATCACTTAATCATAGCTAGTTGCTTTTGACATTCTTGACTAATAGAAAAACAATGTGTGATCTAGACATTTCATGCAGCCAACTGCCCTTCTGGCAAAAATGGCACTGAACTACACGGAGGAAAGATGAGATAATGATGTGAAATAAACTGAAACAACTGACCCATCAGGGTGTCCGAAAACTGAAAAATAATGCTGTTATGTGTGACACGTGCACGGGCACTTGAACACTGGTGCACATGAGATGTTTTGGACCCATTTTGATATGAAAAAATGTTCTGTTATTAAGCTGGATAACCCAAGTTATACTCACTGGCTCTACCATTACAGACTAATCTAGCAGGGCTTATGTGTCTAGTAGCTATCAAGTACAAACTCCTTTGATATTTCATATTTTTTGTCAGGCAACATATTTGCTGGAGAAAATACAAATCTGGACAGAGGCTTGGGAACTTATCAGGCCAAGATTTAACCCGCTGCTTAATAAAGGATGTGTCCCTTTGACTGAAAGCTGACTAATGTGCATTAGAGGACGGCATTAAGAAAGTCTAATTAATAATGTAAACTTGTTCAACCAATAAGAACAAAGATCTGGACTATTTTTATCTGTTCACAGTGACTTTGGGGAAAAGGTCGAACACTAATCCATGAAACACTTTATTTTTTTATATGAAATACAAGTGCTTTATGACATAACTGTGATGGCTTGGCTGGTGTCACTCTAAACCTGCATACCTCCAAAAATGGTAAAAGCGACAATAAAATGCAATGTTTACATTTCCTGTAAGTCATGCTCTGCCCGGCTCTACTGTGTGAGATTAATGCCACTTGACAATCTACTCAGCTCAAAAGTTCCCCTTAACAACAGAGCATTAGTCGACGCAGCCACACAGACCTAGATCTGCCAAGGTCTCATTGGCTGCTGGAGTCACGCGAGACCCAAGTGCAGGCTGCCTCTCTGCTCGACTGGCTCTTTGACTCTGATAGCCTGTTGGTGCCACAGGGTACAAACGTCCACGGAGGCTCCCATCGCACTCAATCCTGCGACGACTGGAGCGAATCTGGAGTTATTTCTCTGTTACTATGTACTCCAGAAAACTTAAAAGCCTCTCTGAAGTTGTGTTGTAAAGCTATTTTAAATGACAAACAAGATGCGACTGTGATGCTGTATTTTCAACCAACGCACAATCCTTTGGAAAGATAACCGGCCAAGACTGAATCACCTCCATTTATGATGACACTTTACTGAACCTACTGTAAACTTATCCTGTATCCGAGGTCATGTTCCCTTCCCTGAAGGCCAAAAGGGCTGCAATCACTTCTCCCACAATCCACCACTGCATTCTCAGCACTACAGATAACAAAAGAGGTCCCAACAAAGCACGACTCCAATAGGGTCGCCATTCAGTATTCTTTTCTTTGCAACACAGAGCATCTTGAACAATAACACCAGGGAAAACAACACAATGAAAATAGTTACTACTGCCTTACCTACTGCTTTAAATATAGCAATCATTGATGTTTCAACATTATTCAACACAAATTCTTATAGAGAGAGCCGAGGGTGTGCAGTTAACCTGCCCTATTCTGATATACAGTGGTGTAATTCTACGTCTTCAATATTGCATGTTTCCTAACCTGGACTACATCTTTAATCTTGTGAGATTAAAGATGTTCAGACACACCACAATCCCTGTTCATCAAGTTAAACACATTCCCCTTTCCTAATGTTTTAGTCATTGTAACCATCAACATGGAAAATGTACTCCCTGCAGCTATACTGCAGAGACATTGTCCAACAGATAAAGTCATAGAAGATAACATTAAGCGTTTTATTTCTCGGAACTGATCGCACTGATAGATTAGCTGATTGGCGGTGGGAAAGGATTGAACTTGCAACTTGTGTGAATCAAACTGTGCTCCTCATGTTCATCTGTTACTTTGACATATTTAGACTGAGGAACCACATGACCACCACATGTGAATGAAGAACCCCAAATGCCACAGAGCAAGATTAAAAGCTAGGTGTGCCTTTTATTTCCCCTTAATACTACTCCTGAGAGCATCTGACACCTGACAATTTCCACCTTGCACACAGGTTTGATTTTGTGAAAGAAGTGGGCAGTCCAATCATTAGATGTGAAGGCACTGATCTTGAAAAAAATAAATAGTAGAGTCAGTTACATTTTTGTGCTAGGAGAGCGGGTGCTGTGTGCACTTACCGGCATCATATTGGCAGCTCTGGCAGGTCAAAACCAGGGGCGCATCGGCAAGATGACTTACGGCTCACCCACTAACCAAGACCCACCTTCTAGTTACGGGCTCTGGTTACTCCAATGTGACAACCAACTGGGCCTCAGTCCTCTCTGTAAACCAAAACATTGGAATTATTATGTGCTATAAAACTGAACATTGTAAGGTAGTTGACGTCCAATGTTTTCAGCCACAAACGTCAATTTAAATGGCCCAGGCGTGGCTCTGTGCAGCTGCTGCTA
This sequence comes from Enoplosus armatus, assembly GCF_043641665.1. Classification (NCBI taxonomy): domain Eukaryota; kingdom Metazoa; phylum Chordata; class Actinopteri; order Centrarchiformes; family Enoplosidae; genus Enoplosus; species Enoplosus armatus. Next base: position 13,981,984 of record NC_092198.1, on the reverse strand, counting down.
CAAACAAGCCGATGGTTAGCCAGTCAGTTAGCTCGCAAAGCAACGCTGAAGCGAGTCAAAACAAATGACATTCATTGACTTGATAATACTAAGCCATGACACACTAATTATACTCACCAATGTCAGAGGCAGCTCATTGTTTCAGGGAGTAAATCTTCGCTACGTTACTGTTAAAAGGCACGTAGCTAACCGAACCAGCTGTCAGCCAGCCAGCTAACGTAACGTAAGGTGTTAGCTATGTTAGCTGATTTCAGAGGCGGCTAAAAGGACGGTATGCAAGGCGATCTCTCCGCTCTCGTCGGTCCTTTAGCTTGCATTGGCTGCACATCGGCACAAGCTATCGATGGAGTGCATATCAGGCAAACATAAATTTATAAATGTCCATCCAGATTGGCTAACTCGTGTTTTTACTAACGCAATGAATCATCGTTAGCAGGCTAGCAGTGCTAGTTGACGAAAACACAAATAGCTGGAATCCAGTTGTTGACGGTGGGAGGGGCGGGGCTACACCGCAGCAACCAGAGCGTCGCGTCAACGTAGAATGTCAAGAATGTAACGTCACCAGTCAGGATACCAGTTTATCGACCGCTGGAATGGTTTCATCTCTCTCCAGCTGACACGAGTTGTCCAAAATCAAACGGAAGACGTATCATATTGAAAGTAAGTCCGCAGCTATCGACCTATTGTTTATAGCAACAACTTACGACGTTTAAGTGATAGACGTTGCTGATGCCTTGCGGATACGCTCTGGATCCATTATCGGACACATAGCAAGCCCAAACGCGACCGCCGTGGTATTTTGCGGTTAGGCTACTGTACTTTACTGCTGTGGTAACATTAGTGCAATCACTTCCTTTCTTTTGCAATTGTATTTCACTTGACAGGTGCAGGATGACAGAGATGTTAACGAGGGAAATAACAGCGTAGATAATGATAACTATAAGCAGATATAATAACTCAGTTTGTTGGCTTCTCTGTAGGATGAAGTATGAGCAAATCGCACACATGCGTCTGAAAATCTATGTGGACTGACTGCTGCATGTTTCATTTAATAGTGTTTTTCCCATTACAAAAACAAACATAGATTTCCTTAATGAATCGAAAAGTTAAAGGGATAAAACTAGATAGAAGGAAAACTGAGTCCCATGTCTAGATTACCAGCCGGGCAAAGTGAGCAACTGCCAAGGGGCCCTAAAAACTCCAGGCTGGTTTGTAGTCATTGCATTTAAATTTGATGACATGATAAAGGCCTTAAGGTTGGTCCTGCTTTATTACCATAGACTGATTAGAAATACAGTACAGAGATATAAAGCTGTAGAAATCAAAGTTCTTGTTCAGTGGGGTATTTCTTCTGAAGCATACAGCAGAAGAAAAACAGCAGAAGAAAAACAGCAGTCAGTAGCGCTCCTTTCATCTTCCTCATCATCATGTCTTCCCCTCTTCCTGGATCCAGGAAGTTTTTCAACTTCCACGTCAGCATCTTCATCTATCACTATCATAATCAACATCACTGTCAGAGTCGCTGTACACAAACTCTTCCATCTCTCTTCCGTCTCTTACTGCTACTCTCCCCTTCTTCATCATCATCTTCCTCTCTGGACCTCCTTCTGTATCCTCCAGGCAAGGGGTCCTCCGTCATATGCAGGTTGGCATGCACGTTAGGTTTAGACTATGTTAGTATTTTTGTAACTTCACCTCACACTAACAGATATATCATATATATATATATATATAAAGATGAATAAAAGATGGTGCTGAATATTTGCCTCAGTGTGGTGGGGCGTTGAGAGAAAGACACCAGGTTTTTGATGTTTACTGTTTATCATTTTTAAAAGAGTAATAAAAAAGGTTGAGAGCCATATTAAAACAAAAAATATATGCTTTTGTAAGAGTTGCAAGTTGCACTAGTGACATCAAGTGGCTCACAGAGAGAACTGACATTGTTATGAAGGTGTGACCACCAATGCACCATGAGTCACTGTCAATTGATGACTTTGTTTTTGGACAGTATTTGGACAGTATTTTTGTGTTCTTATATTTAATTCTGTGCTTTTCCTCCAAACAGTGTTGTTCAGACATTTGTAGTAGTAGGTGCTGGCAGTGAAACAAAGACCCATTGTCCCCTGTGATTATTAAAGTAACAGAAACACTGAGGGGCTATCATACACAGCTGCACACACTTGAGCCTGTGTTTGTGAAATGGGAGAAAGGGCCAAGCAACCCCGAAGACTTTGTCAGAGATGATCCCATTATTTGGAGCTTCTCAAGATCTTTTATCAATATTATATATAATATTATATTAATATTTAAAGAAATTACTTCTGCATGTAAACAGGTTCAAGTTAGTCTCATTTGATAGGACGAGGATGCATGTTTGAAACAATTATTCTTTTACAGCTTCCACTCATAACAGAGCCATTTTTCCACTTTTCTCCACAACTAAAATCATTAAGCAGCATGGAGAAATTATACATCATTATAACTCATTAACACAAACATGTCAAGTCAGATGGAAAACTGATTTAAAATTGCACTCGGCGAGGCAGAATGACAATAAATAACCTGTCGACATAAAAGAAGACTGTTGCGCCTTCAGACTCTTTGCATCGCTTCATTTGATCTTGCCGCGAGTCTTCAGCTGAGAAAGCACTTTGTCCACCTGCAATGGAGCCGAACAAGGACCTTATAAAGTATTCACAATATTGTAGTTCAGCATCATAGTGATTAAAAGTGATTACAAAAAGACATTTATACTTAAAAAATGTATAGAACATTTGTACAGTGTACACAACAGACAGAACGGAAGAATGTGGCTCATTTCCAAAAATAATCACTCAATTTATCAGGGGTCAATATAATCACGTAATCAAAGGATAATAACAACTTGGGTTAATTAATTGATTGAGAAAATCAAAATTGTACCTAATTAGTTTCATTTTCTGAGGCTGCATGTCTTTAATGTAAAAAGAGGCAGCTTTAAATTAGTGTGACAATAATAACAGTAAATTATTTGACATTAAAAATGAAATCCAAAAGTTTAAATGTAATCATAATTTAAAGACAACAATGACATTTTACTATTTTTATTAAAGTTCTTTGCAATTGCAAAATTTACCAAAATACTAATTTTGTTAAATGATTTTTTGATTTGAATGAATAATAAATAATCAAATTCAATGATGTTGTTGGCACACTCCAGTCTCCATACTCCATTCAAGACTTCACTCACTGTGATGAACCAGTAAGACTGTGGCCCGTAGTGAAGCTGCGACTTGAAGTTCATCTTACTGGCTGGGGCCAGAACGTGGAGGTGGAGGTGGGGGACAGATGAGAATGGAGGCACATGAAACCCCATCCTGCACAGATTCAATGAAAAACAAATGAACTAAAGTTTGCAAATAAATGATTACAAACAAAATCATTCAAAAAGACCCAATAAAGACCTGAGAAGCATCTCAGGAAACCGATTCACCTGACGTCATCTAAGTCGCTGACTTTATTCTTCTCCAGTACACTCCTTCCCATTTCTACCATCCGCTCCACTGTCAACAAACAAATCACATCAATATGGTCTCCTCATACAGCCTGAAAAACTGCAGTACACAGCAGTACATTTGCTGTGTAAAATTACCAAAGGATAGTTATTCATGTGAGTCCATCATGGACAGTAGCTCAGGTACACCTTTGGTTTTCAATCATTTGAAAAACTGACAAACGTTCCCACTGGACTCAAGGACAGCGACACATATTCATTCAATGATAGTGAGAGTGGTGGAAGAGGTCCTTAAGTAAGAGTACAAGTATTAGCATCAAAATATACTTAAAGTATAAAAAAAGTACCCATTATGCAGAATGTAAGCATCACCAATGCTGCAGCTGGTAAAGGTGGGGCTTATTTCAACTACTTTATATACTGCTGGGTAGCTTAATCTATAATAATACATCATAATTCATTAGTTGATTAATATTTTGTATTTATAATCTGTAAAAAAGTAACTAGTAACTACTGTTGTCAAATAAATGTAGTGAAGTAAAAAAGTACAATATTGACTTCAAAAGTGTAGTAGAAGTATAAAGTACCATAAAATGGAAATACTCAAGTGAAGTGCAAGTACCTTAAAAGGTGTGCTTGAGTACAGTACTTGAGTAAATGTACTTAGTTACATGCCACCTCTGGATATTAAGGTATAATGAGGTAATGCATAAGAGTTCAGGTTGTTCCTGTTCACCAGGACACTTCACTCCTATCATTTTGTGCATTATGCCTCCTGATGTCTCTGGGACAATGAATGGATGTATGTTGACAGTCATTATCCTGGCACTCTCAAAACACACGTGACATTTCCCTGCAATCGATCAAAGGCTGCTGACTCATCTTCCTCTATTGAAGTGATACTCGTGGCCTGCTGACAAACTGCCAAACAAACAGACAGCGAGTCCCGGCTCTCCCTCACCTAGAGGTATGTCGTCCCCCTGGAGACTTTTGCAGTTGTCGATATGCGTCCTGGTGACAACGAGGTAATGATGTGTGGCGCCAGGCTTCACGTCACGAAAACACAGCAGCTCATCGTCCTGCCGGGAGAGAGACAGAGGCAGAGTCAGGAGCCTCCAGTTGTTTGAACTCTTTAAACATGAATGAGTAGTCGCTACTCACGCTGAGCAGGATTTCTGTGTCAGCCTGGTTGTTCGCTATTTGGCAGAAAGGACAATGTTCGCTCCCAGAAGCGTCCGGAGTTCCCATGTGTGTTTTTAAAGCTGTGTCTCTCCGGTACACTGTGGGTTCACCGCTGTGAGGCTGTGACTGAGTCAAGCCTGGGCGTGTCTGTGCTCAGGAGTCAGGACACTGCTGCGTTCAGGGGAACCGCGTACATCCCTGATTCAAATGACTTCAATCCTAAACTTGTCAGACATGCGCCAACATGTCTCAACCAAAACAGCCTACTGTACTCTGTGGCAGTGGTGGAAAGTAAGTAAGTACATTTACTCAAGTACTCTACTTAAGTGCAATTTTGAGGTACATTTTCTGCTACTTGATATTTCTACTACCACCAAAATTTCAGAAAAATGAAACATTCTGTGTACTTCATACATTTGGCATTAATGTTTGCAGTCATTTATCTACAGTGACATCTCAATGCTACTGTATGGCTTTCCTTTGAAAAAAAAAAAAGTGAATTAACCTGCTTCATTATCTCTTTTACTGACCCAGTTTCCAGATAATGTTCTTTCGTTTGTAATCTTGTCATTGCTCTTGTGTCCCAACTTGGTGAGCACAACTCTTGCATAATTTGAGTGTTATATTAAAGGCATGGTTTTTATGTGGCTCATTCAGGCTCCTCTGCAATAATCCAAAGTCCAGTTTGGGAGCTGCTGGCTCACAGAGACCACAGTCAGCTTTATAAAGGATGCTTGGCTGATGGAGGATTATCCTTTAGATGCTTCCGTAGACCTTTTTCCTGCAAAGAGAAAAACATTAACTTATAAATTTTGACCGAAGGAGGAAGTCACTCTATCTGTTGTTTAGCCCTTTGTCCAATGATTTTATTCACAGTAACGTATGAATACAACAAAAGAACAAGTACAATAAGTGCAATCACTGTAATATTCTTCTCATAAGAGAATTGCTAAAGAAAATCAATGAAATAAGGAGTAAGGAAGAGGGAATTTCTAGTCCCCAGCACTCACAGTTACAAAACGTTCGGTCTGTGGAATGAACCTATACTGCATGTACTTTGAGATTTTGCTGGTGGGTGCGAGCACATGGAGGTGGAGGTGATCAACTGAAGTGTAGGGAGGTCTGTGAAACCCCAGCCTGTGAAGAGAAACACATCAGGGCTGTGACCAGCACGCTGACAAGCAAGTCAAAGTACAATTTGAGAAAATTCCAGAAGAGGAATGAACACTTTTAAAACAACATTCTTTTGGGATCTGAGCAATTGGAGAATCCAGGAAGTTAGTCAGGTAGCCTACATAACCCATTAAAACGTTAAATTGGCGATTTTGCACTTCATACGTATTAAACAAGGCTATCTGTTTCCCCCCATTTCTACTCACTGTGCTAAGCTAAGCTAAGCTAACCAGCTGCTGGCTGTACAAACATGGGAGTGGCATCGATCTTCTCATCTCTTCTCATAAGCGTATTTCCCAAAATGTCAAACTATTCCTTTTAAATTTTGTGTTTATTAAAGGTAAAGAAAAACACGCACACACAACCTGTCTTCATCTACCTTATGTCCTTCATATCAGTGATCCCTTGGTCTTGTAGTACAGCTTTCCCCATCTCAGCCATCTGTTTAACTGTTGGAGACATGACTCAGTTATTTCTCTGTAAAGACTTGACTAGATTTAACTTATGAGGTAGCTTAATATCACTCTATTAAACTGAGGCAGTTGGAGAAGGAAAACTAATAGAAGTGCTGTAATAGTGGCCTACTAGCAGTAGTTAAGTGATAGTAGCTTCAGCAGCAGCAGTGCTATTTCTAGTTCTAGTATTATCCTACTGTAAAAGTATCAGTACGAGTATTAGCAGCAGTATTTGTATGGAATCTAGTAGTATCACTACAAGCAGTAGTAGTATTAGTAGTAACAGTAGCAGTAGAAGCTCAGTAGAAATAGTGGTTCAGTGGTATTTGCAGTACTTATACTAACAGTAGTTTTTACTGATCCACTATAACTGACCGAGGCCGATGTGTCCCCTGTTCAGTGAGTAGCAGCTGTGTATGTGCTGTATAGGAACAACCAGGTAATGGTGGGGAGCAGCAGGGTCAATGTCTCTGAAACACACCAGCTCCTTGTTCTGTTGGAGGGGATGAAATATAGAGATGAAACACGCACACGTTAACCTAGAGGCCAGTGAATGCAGCATTCCTGTGTATTCAGTCTGTAACAGTTGTGTGTAGTTGGAAATAGTGATGTGGATACAAGGTTGCCACTGGGATGGAGGCCGTAGTGGGATGTTTTATTCTGGCACACACGTCTTCGCTTCCTTTGTCTGCATTACCTGCTCATAGTCACTTTATAGAGACAATGTGTCAGAAACTTTGTTTTTCTTTATTTCTTTATCTTTCTGAACATTTAATGTAGAAGGAACTGAAAGTCAAACAAGCCCAGAAGTCCTTAACTGGAAACTTCCTATCTGATTGACAGAAATTGGCGTTTACCTGCGTATCACAAAGATGATTTGTACTGCAATAGCTTATAATCACATCTTTATCCGGATGTACTCTTGATCTTCTATTTGAAAATGTGGGTTTGATGTGGACTATTCTTGATGATCTATTTAACAAAATAGGCTATGTGATAAATGTTATAGCCTACTGTATAAAACTTTGTAGCCTATAAAACCATAAAGGACAGTCAAATCAAGTCACTGGACCTTGTGATAAGAGTTTCTGTTATATTATACGGTTTGATGGTATTTGTCTTATTTCAATAAGAAGTCGGTCATGTATCCTTCTGTATCTGTCAACGGAGGCGTGGTTAAGTGAGCCTTACCAACAGTTGTATCTTTGTTGAAAAGGGTCTTACCTTTCTAATGACTTCCGTTTCTTTGTCTCGATCGTTGGCTATCATACAGAAAATACACGTTTCATCTAGAGTTGAGTCTGATTCGTTCCCCGACATGTCGACATATATCCGATATGTTCTTGGACAGATGTCTCTGTTGTCCCTTCCTCAACTGCTGCCGGGAAAACGCAGGTTGTAATTGCTGCCGAAGATCGTCTTTGCGAAGAGAGATTACGCAATGTTTTTCTAGATCCCCACACCAAACACAAAAGGTAGGGAATGGAAGGGAGTCAAATTGACTGATCTTTCACTGGCCTTTCAAATAATGTGTTTCTTGCTTCGTCCTTTATTTAGGCAACTGTCTATAAATGGAAACATTGTTTGTTTGTGAAGCAGTCAGGATATACAGACCTGTAGGGTAATGTGGTTACCTTGCAAATTTTATAAACGTCCAAAAAGAAGCCATGAAGGCATGAATGATCACTGTACACAGGTTTGGATATGTTCTATAAAGATACGTAATGTTTAAGTGCCTGTGTGGTGCCTGGAAACAGGTTGCTGAAACCTAGTCTGCTTTATTGTTTCTTGAAAGTGATGTAATGAAGTCATCTTCGCTATTAGCGATCTTTGAGGGGATGGCAACTTCCCCCTATTACATCAGCGTCTTACTGTAACTTGGTCGCACTTTCACCAGTACACACAATAACAACAAGGTAATGTTCAATAAAGTAATTATACAATCTGGTCTAATTATATAATCTATAATCTGGATTTTAAATCCCACTGAAGGGCGAAAAACAAAACAAAAGGATGGAAACAAACAACACGACCCATTATCGTATATGTATATATTTAACATTTATTTAGGTTTAAATGTGGTTGCCATAACAACACAATAAATAGATCCTTAGTGATATCACAGACCACAGCAGTTTTGGATTCACAAGAAATAATACTCGGGGGAGCATTCACAGTTACAACACTGAACAACTAAAGACAACAAAGCTCATTTTCACATGAAGCGATTACTGGCATTAGTGGAGAGTATGGCAGGATTCATCACAGTGGTGTCAAGACATCTGCGGTGTTGCATATTCATGCACTACAAGCCTGTGTCACATACACAGGGTATAAATGAACATTTCTTTTCCATGTTAGTAGATCTGAATTTTTAGTAAGTGGCATACCAGAGTGCAAAAACAGAAAGTCCCTTTTCCACCCATCTTTAAGTGAAGCAGACTGAGGCTGACCTGTGGTCGGACGGGAAGCTTCCCTCCTGCAGTGGTGATCAAACAACATTCAGCAACAATTTTACAATGAAGAAATGTTTAATTACATGGGGCCACAACACGGCGTCGACTGTCGATCGATCCTGTAGTGCAAAGTCACATTGTGTTAAACTTCTACCAGCTGTGACAACAATGACCACATATGAAAATCAAAAGAGATAAAAATCAGTCGGCGTGAGACATGAATTCAATACTGACAATACAGTCATTTCTGGTGCTTGTTGGGTCCAATCAGAAACAGAAATATTTAACACAACATTTCTATAAAAGCACAACCATTAAAAAAAAACAACAACTGAGCATTCTTTGTAAAAATAAAATGTAAAAATAAAAAAATCTAAAATATCTTATAAAATATGATGAGCTCACAACTAATATGAAATTAAAATAGAATATATTTGGTCATTGCAAATGTTTTCTGGCTTTGCCACTTTTGGATTGAAAACGGGGAATGAAAACATTTTACGCAGCTATGAGGAAATGCAATGGAACATTTTCATTCAGTTCATCTAAAACTCAAAATAAGGGAACAAGACGGCCTTCAGGTGAAGTGCAACACTTCCGTTGTAAACAATTAGAAATATTTCCTGCAGTGACAGTTAATTTAATGGTGGAGGATCCTAAATAAAAAAAAACTTCATGGCAATTTCCACTTCTTTCACATTTGAAATTCATTTTGTCGTAAAAAAAAGAAGAGATACCATCATTCCAAACCTCTTCAGTACAGAATCCTGTATATTCCCAAACACACACATTACATCAACCGTTATCTACACCGACAGCATTATGGGACACCTTGTTCTTTCATACACACTTAAAATCAGCTCTTTTTGGGTTAACCTCAACAGTAACATCAGCAGCCTTCCTCTTCTCTCTCTCTCCACATAAGCTTATGGTGGTAAGGCAGTCTGCATGCTGGGAAAGCTGGAGACGTCTAAGGCAGCCAATGAACGGAGAGCAACAACATTTTCTTCACATTTCCACCTTTGAAGGAAGGATGAACCAGACATAAACTGGCCAAACTCACCTCAAAACAGGCTACAGACGACTCTCCGTTCGGTTTTCAGTCAACTGTGCAGACTGCTTTCTGTCTCCTCTCACAGAGCATTTAGTGTCATTGTGGGGTAGCTAGGTTTGCTTCCAAGTGGTGCGCAATAGACTTGGGGATGTTTGAGGGTTGGGTGCCGGAGAGCGAATATAGACGTAGCTGGAGCAGGTGAGGCTACTCGAAGGTCCAGACCTCCAGACTGTGGATGTTGAAGTCCTGCTGGGCGGAGAGTGGCTGGTTGTTGAAGGTAGCGCATTTGGTGGTGGTGCCTCGGTACAGCTCAGCGTCCAGCCACAGACCCAGCTGACCACTGCAGAAGAGGGGTCAAAAAGTTAGAAATCAGGTGTACATTATTTGATGGCAAACCCTAGGGTTTAGATTACTTATATACATTTGTGCTTGGTCACAAAAAAACACATTAAACAAGCTAGTAATTTGCTGTGTAGCTGGTAGATCTCCTTACCCTCCTCCTCCCATCTGCAGAGAATCAATATTGCCCTTCACAAAGTAAGAATTCTCCCCCGTCCAGCGGTACACCTGAAAACACAGAGTGAATGATGGCTGTTGATGTGAAGAATAAATACCCAAACTTAGTTCTAACTTAGTCCAACAAACCTTGATCTCAGGACAGAAGCTGTAGAGGAATGTCTCTCCGGTGCCGTAGCAGTGTTCACTCACTCTGAAGGGATGAGTCGAGAATGCCCCAAATATCTGTGATAAGAGTCAGATTCAATCTAAGGGTGAAAAGACTCGGAACAAATACTCATAACTAGGCTTTAAGAGTTTCAGCTAGTAGTTAAATCCCCTGTGTGAATCTTAATGATTAGGGGAAATCTGGAATCCTTCTGTTAGGACAAGTTTTTACCACAGTGTATTTTCTGATACCACCACAAGGAGGCACCAGTCAGAACTAAACCTAAAAAACCCATGTGTTGCTCTGGGGAGGCCCTTGACAATGTTAAAAAAAAAAAGAAAAGAATTATTTGATAAAATAAGGATCCATCCCCTGAATTGGGACGCAGCGACAGACATGTTTGAATGTACTGGGCGGTTGCATCTAAATTTAAACCCCTTGTAATATAAGAAACACCCTAACTAAACAACTGTGAGAACCACCGTTTAAATTTCAAGTTTTTCCATTACATTTGACTATTACCTTTTAGGATGCAGGAAAAAAGAATCTATGCCGGAATACATATTTTTATGTTTCACCAACGGCTGTGTTGTTGGAGGAGTTGTTTAATAATGTATCTAAATAGTTATTTAAGTTCGCTAACATCTAACTTCATATCTAGTAGAAATAGTAAAAATGCATAAATTAGTTGTGTTCTGTAAAAATATATTCTTGTACGTTTTTGAAAAATTTAAATTAAATCAGGACGTAAACACCAACCTTGCCAGGTGTTTGTGTAGTCGTTCAGTTATTAATAATAAGAAAAAACAACAATCGCCATCTGTGTATCGAGCCCATACACACCGTCTACTAATGACCAGTGGCCATTTTATTTGGCTGCTATTCACCTTCTGTATTATCGGCCAGCGAGCCCCCACTCATCTACATACTGTATCTACCTGGTTATCCATGTCTTTGACGACCAGCAGCACAGGACTGTCCACGTCTGCCAGGCTCCTGTACAGCGTCTTCAGGCTGGTCCCATGTTTCACAGTGCTGTAGGCCAGTCTCCAGGGGTAACCCTGCACACGGGCTGGCAAGCGACAGGCAAGCTGGAGGGCAAACAGATCATCAGATCATTATGAGACTTACTGATCAGTAAGCTCTTCCTCAAATTGTAACAATTTCCTTGTCAGTAAGAGGGTTACGTGGTTCGCGTGGTTAGCAGCCAGCTGGAGGTACCTTCTCAATGTGTGTGTCCTGCAGCAGATCACTGGCATCACTGAGCATGGGTAGGGCATCCACAGACAAGTCTCCGTCACAGCTGCCGAAGCTCTGCCTACGCTTTGCCTCATCAATGGTGATGATCTTAGGAGCAAAATGAGCATATAAGCAAGTCAAAGAGAAATCAATGACACAAAGACTTCACTGTCTATGTAAAACATGGTATTAGTCATAAATGAAGCTCATAACACACTATAACAGTCTGTGATGCCTGCTTTTCAACTGAGATTACCTCCCAGCTGCAAGATGCCGGGTCACTGAAGAAGTTGTCTATCATGTCCAGCTCATCTTTCTCCACCACAACAAAGCCCTGCTCTCGTGCCTCCTTCCCATACACATCTGGAGACCACTGGACAAAAAATGCATACAGATGGTCCACCCTGGAACACACAAACACAAAAAGGCACACTGCCATCTTACACACATTGTAGTACAATATCTGCGTTTGTGGTATTGCTGGATTTCAGCATGTCAATGTACTGTAAGGGTGTTTATTAATGTAAGAGCTAACAATCACCTCACCTTTCTTGTGGCACTGCAAACCAGTACTCTGGCTGCTTACCCCGGCCCCCAAATGAGTGGGCGGGACTAGAGGTCATCCCAGAGGCAAAGGACTTCCTCATTGGCTTTCCCACTTTGAAGCACAGGAACATAGGTGGGTTTTTGCTCTTCTCCTCCGATGAGAAAAGCATGTCTACAGAGGATGGGACAATTAAAATAAATAGAGAAATGGAGGTTGGTCAGTATCCAGTCACAATAATTGTGACAAATGAGGTTAATATCTAGTTTATGATTCCTGCCTTCTATTGGAGCCTGCATCCTCTCCAGCAGCCACGACTTCACTTCTGCCTCATAGGTTTTCTTCCGTCTCTCCTCCTCACTGAGTTCAGCGCCACCTGCTGGTCTGTCTGGGCTTCCTCTCTTCGGACTACAGTCCCCAGGGACCTCCGAAGCCTCCTTCAGACTCAACTTCCTGTTTTGGTCCACTGGTGCGCTGATTCTTTTATCATGCGCATCATTTAGCAGCTCTTCGGTCCCTTTAGGTTTCATATCTTTGGTTTCAGTTACCTCACCCTGTTTTTCAGTCTCAGAAGAGGATTGTATTGACTCTCCATCCTCTATGGAGCTATTCTGAGCTACACCCTCATCCTCTTCATCATCCAGCTTCCCTTTAGTTTGACCAAGTATCGACTTGTCCTGAAAGTCTCCCTGTCCTGGGCAGCTTGGTCCTAGTTCCTGTTGGTCCCTGCTGATGATGCTGGGTGTTTTGGAGGACGTCCCCTCCGCCTCTTCAGTGCTCCCATTGACAGTAGGCTCCAACTCTGTGAATCCTTCGTCTGACGGAGACTTTTCTGTCTGCTCGCCCTCTGTGCTCCCTGGTTTTAAAATGATCAAACTTGTGTAACATCAAGACATTTTCATTATCAATCAATCTGCAGAGGTTTTTGGTCGATAAAATAATAGTGCAAAATGCACAATAATGACCCGACCAACTGTTTACAATATTCATATCTGAGAAGACGGAACAAGTGACTTTTCATGATATTCCCTTACAAACTGACTTGAGCAATTAATCCAACTTATCATTAATTAACTATCAAAAAGGGTAATATTCTGTCAATAGACTAATTAATTAATCGACTAATAGTTTCATCTATATTTTATATAAAATTGTCAGTAAATTGATATGAAAAAAAGACTCAAGAATTGATGACAGAGAAGTAATCTAAATATTAAATTCAATAAATATGTGGTCACTTTCATTCATTAAGCTGACACAAAACATCAAACAACACCCAAAAATTGTTTCAGCTGGTTTTGGATAGTACAGATTGAACAGATTTAAGCAGAAAGTCATAACCCAGAATTGCCACCATTTTGAAGTTTCACTCATTGCTAAGATTAAGAAGAGACTCAATACAGTATGCTCCACCACACGTCAACATGGGATGATATGACGTTACCAGTTTCTGAGAGGGTCGATTCAATGTTGTCCAAGACGATTGGTCGCTTCGGATCGAGAGCTTCATAGCGGCTGAAGGGGTTCAGATCCCGCTCTGAAGGCAGTTGCTCCCACTCGCCAGGCCTGTACACAGGACACAAATCCTGGGGTAGGTCTCTGTGGGGTCACGGGGCATCACACATACCGCACCGCAAACGAGGATGAAAATGAAAAGGGAACAAAACAAAAAGAAAGACAAGGTCCAACAGAAATTATAAATGACCAGAATGATATAAAACAAAAGAAAACAAAATAACACGTGATGTAAAATAATTAATGAATCAAAAATAGAAAAATGAATGAATGAACAAGTCAGAAAATTGCAAAACTAGAACAACTTCCAGTGGAAACAAAGGTGGTAAAGAGGCAAATGTGAAAAGTCCTGAAAATCAAAAGGGTTTTGTGTTTTATTGTTGACAAGAAGAAGAAAACTAGAAACTGGAAGGAGGAACAAGAAAGGAGGAATCAGGTATAAGGACTGGAAGAAGAACCAAAAGAGGGAAATGAGGAAAGCGAGCTGGTTAGAGAATCTCTTACGACGGCAGAGCATCTTTGAGCTTCATGCGCGACACGTCGTCATACAGCGCCACAGAGACGACCTCCTCCATGGGGCAGATCAGGCCGTACTCCTCACAGCCATGCTCGATCACCAGCGGGTCGGACTTGTGGGGGTCAAACATGATGTTGTTGGGTGTCACGATCAGCACGCCTCCCACCACTCCCTGCAGCAATGACATAACACACAGAGACACTGCAGTGCTGAGAGGGGGGCAGTGACACCACATATAGGTCAAAAACAAGCAAAACACAAGAGTGGTGATCGCTAAATACAATTTGAATTAGGTCAACATTTTAGCTTACATTTTATTACACATAATAATATGTGTATTTATTTATCTATTCACTTTTTGTGTCCATCAAAATTAGTATTTATACTTGTAAATGACTTCAATTGTCACAGATTAATTTGGTCAATCCACTACAAAATTAAGCGTTTCAGCATTAATTTGAATCATTACCTGGCATCATTATATTTTCTAGGCTTCTTACCATCCCATCGGTGAAATATTTGCAGCTCATCTTGATGAATTTAACCGTTGCCGGGCTCTCGTCCTCTGAGTTTGGGGAGAGCTCACGCCGGATGGACTTTGCTGACATGCAGTTTGAAACGCCATCCTGAAGGAAGTTCAAAGCACAGATCAGAGCTCTGAATGTTAAGCTTGTATGTTTTAAAGAGTACGATCGCCATGTGGTTTCAGTTCTCATCAGCCTTTGATTTTAGACCACCAGAGACAGACGTCTGATACACACTTTTAAAATAACTGAAGTAACTTTTTCTCTTGACTGCCAAAAAGATGGTAGATTAAATTACCTTCTGTTGCAAAATATTCAGTCTACACTGTTTATGCACACTCCATTAAAAACTGCTAAGTCATACCATGGATTACATTTGGAATTCATCACGGAGGATGGCAGAATTTGAATAATAAATAAAGGAACATTTTGTAGCATCAGAGCCACAGTTTTACTTAAAAGTTGGAGCCAATTTTGGACAAGTTTGAAAACACACAAGAAAGACTGTATGTACTCCTGTTATATTACCTAATTAACCAAAGTTTAACACCTAAGATGATTGGTGGAAGACACATTTTTATCAGTACCTGATGTTTCTGATAGACCCTGAAGTATAATTACACAATTATCCCAAATGAAGCAAACAAAGGTGGATTTATATGATATTTGAATTTTTTTACATTTTTGGACGGTTTCATAGTCAAGATTTAGACAGAAAATATAAGAAGACAGAGGGAGGATGCTTTTTAACCACCTTTTTAACAAATATGTCCCTAAACGGTTCCTGTAAACTACTGTATAATGTTGTGTACTCTAAGCAACATGATGAATCATTTTCTACTTACATGTGAGGCACTCTCTGACAAGCCATTTGTGACGGTGGGACCAGAGGAGCTCGGAGACCTCGGGTCAGTTTCTGACTGGCTCACATCAGGGACAAACAGCTTCTGTAATAATGATGGACAGCCAACGGACAGCGAGTCAGAGGGGTAATGAGGGACATTACTGGACGGTGGTTCGAGTTACTGCTGAGGTTCTCACCTGACCCGGGTAGACACTGCGAGAGAAGAGCTTGTTCAGCTGGACCAGCTTGTTTGGCGTGATGTTGAACTTGAGTGCGATGCTGTTGAGGGAGTCATTAGGTCCCACCTGTAACAAGACATGAACTCCTCTGTGATAATGAGTCTCTACAGGCATGCTACAAAATACTAGATGATGCAAACTACCACCATTCTGCTAATAAGTCAGCATGTTCTTTAAACGTGTCATCACTGTGCTTTTACTCACAATGACCTCCACCGTCCCTGGTGGCCTCCTCTTCTCCCTCTTTGCCTGATTGTCACTTTTACAGCCATCATCTACAAGGGAAACAGAAAATGAGAACAGGATTTTGCAGACTGAGGACAATGGCAAATTCACAAGTATCATAAGGGAAAAACAATAAAAAAACAATTATTCATCTCCTCTAAAAGATGAATATATGGTTTCATGCTGTCCATCTCATACTTTCTAGGCTGCTAACACATATATTTCTAGTAATCCAGTGATTCTAAGTTTCTACAATAAACAGTGAAAATGAAAAACACCATCCACTGAGGGCGGTAAAAAGAAATACCCCACAGAGATGACCTTCTAAATATCCTGTGGTTAATTTCCTTTTGAGACAGTACCAGTGCTTGTTTGTCCCCAACTCATTATCCAGCCTTAAAAACACTGTCCCACACATGCTGAAGCAGTTTTCATAAACACACACAAGCAACCTGACCCTTGTAGTAGACAAGGTCCACAGTCAGCACTTTCTTCTTGCCAGTAAAACAGAAGCTATTAGTGTACCACTCCCCGACTGCGTAATTACACTGCTGCCTCCTCCATGGAAACAGAGGGCATGACTAAGCATTAGACAGCCAGACTCCAGCAGTATCTGCTCTTTACTGTACCGAGCATCAAAGACAAGACTGCCGCTTATTCACTGAATTCATACTGGGCTGTGACTGGTACTATATGTATATGCTATGAAGCATTGTAGGCTATGGATTTTAGCCGGATGCGTATATAACCTAAAGAGTTATGTTTTGTTTGTCTATTACACTGCAGAGCATCATATTTGATTTGATGGGCTGCAGGTAACAATGATGTGGTCATATTAAAACACATGCTGCAGCGTTTACACAGCTGGCTGACGCACTGCATGCATGACAAGAGTCTATTATCACAGTCAATATGATGGAGTTGGTGTTGATTTATGCAACATGTGATAGCCTGGTGCATAATGCTCATAATGTAAATAAGAAAACCAACTTAAAGTGTAATTAATTAAAACAGCACATCACTCTGAGCTGTAGGAATGACTTTAGGTTAAACTAGGTTTATTGTTGGGCAAATATGAAGCTGTAGATATGTTCTGACAGTTAGCTTACACTCACACTATTCCATCAACAATTCATTGCTCTCCATTGACTTTGTATTGCGTGAAGGTGCCTCCTTGTCATTTCCATCTGCTAGCAAACAATAGAAAAATGCCTAAAAGCTGCTGTGTGGTGGGATGCACTACCAACAGGGTGAAGAATCCAGAAATACATTTTTATGAGCAGCCAATCTGAAAAAACTAAGTCTTTAGGAAGACAAAAGTAGAAACAGGCAGGATGTGAGGCATCAGTGGGAAAAATTGGATCCTGACACTCAGTATGTCAGTGTATACAGACAAAGTGTAGAGGCTGAAGCTAAGCTAACTAACTAAGTTATGCAAGGCCTGGTTTTGATCTTTGTTAGCTTAAATGATGATCTTAACTGGTGATTTGACCAAATAGTTATAAATATCAAAGTATTTCACGTCTGGCCATTCAGAGGGCCTGGTTTTCAGAGTATGACGCGTTGCGTAACTGAGCTCATTTTAATTTGATGTCATTTTCAAGCAGAAATTTAAGGGCATCATGGTATTTCTATTGTGATTTAACAATATTACCAACTCTTACTACTCACAAACTTTGTGAATACAACGCCTTTAATGTTATCATCTACTGCAAAACAGTACAGGATAAAGGTTATGCAACTTCCTGTATAAAACTGCTGAGGTCGTTCCCAACACAGAGGACCCCTGTGCTGCAGATCAGTCATAGGTATTACAAACACCACCAAGTACACATTTTGCTTGTCTAAAAGTGGGAAAACCCATTTTGTTAAGCCAACAAGAGCTTGAATACTTCTGTAGTAGTAGGAATATATGATTTTGCCCTGCTGGTATAAGATTTATTTCTAATTAGGTGGTAAACCTGCTTTGAATGGAGCCATTAAACCAAAGCTCACGGTAACTGCCATGATAGGGGACTCTGACTAGACTATTTCTAACTTAATTATAATTCTCAACACTAACAAATAGTACTAGCACCAGTACTCAAGTAGAGCAGAGCAGTCCCAGTTCTCCAGTTGTCATAGTAACATTTTATATATATATATATATGTAGGTACAGCAAAATGTCAGTGGAGACGTTTAATCAACCTTTAAGTCTACTGACAATAACAAACTGAACATACAGATTGCATTAAATAATATACATGTTTATGAGTAATGCTATTCTATACATGCATGCTCTTTAAGGGTATCTGAAGCCAATAAGAAGCTTCAGGTTATGTTCTAACATCTCGAGTTATTTATACATACTGCAGCTCTCCTCTGAGTTTTTGATGCAGGTCTTACCTGAGCCTGCAGGTGGCTTTGCTGTTATTCTCTGTAGGTCTGTCGTCTTGTTGGGGTCGCTGTCATTTGGGACGTCTGGACAGGAGATGAACGCCTGGCTCTGCTCATTCACATTCTTCTCTGATTGGCTCTGCTTGAGCTGTCTCCGCCTCTTCAGCCTGATGCAAGAGGAGACGGACATATTCACATCTTTTCATTACAAAAAATAAAGAGAGCACAGGAGTGTAGATGACCATTTGATCACTTTTGTTACACTAACAAACACTTTATAACACTTTCAGGCGGAGATCAATGTATGTATGTAAAGACTTGGGTACATAAAACATGATAAAACACATAAAACCTTGTGTTACAACATAAACCAAGAAGAGAAATCTAAAAACGTGTATGTTTACAAATCCAAGTTAAAATCATCAACTCCCTCCTGATAAGCTTTTCAAATCCCCTCATATACACAATTGTTGACTGTTTCCACAGCCTGGGAATATCTTGTTTTGATACTATCAGGGCTGGGGCTCTTATTAGTCTTGGTTTGATGTGTGACGAGTATGTGCATGAAACCCTGCACATCAAGTTCCAGCTGTGGAGGGGTGGAAACTTTCATTCTCATCTGATCAACTTGTTCTTTAAAGTCATTGGTACCAAATCTCAGATGAGATAATAGATAATAAAATGATCAGCTAGCTCCTTGTTTTATTTAAAACTTATGACTTGTGCTAACATGCTTGTTTGTTGTCTAAATTCATCAAAACTTCAGTTGTGAATTCAGACCTTCTGTGCAGGTGCTGCTATTGTGCTCAAAGTTATCGCATTGAGCTTAAACTTTTCTGTCTTTACTTTGCTGCGTCAGCTGTATTTCCTCTCAAACAGTCCTTCCCCCCTGTTTAATCATTAGGTAAGGGAGTGATGTAATAGCATCACCAGACTCTGTTGGGGTTCATTAAGGGGGGAACACTGCAGTGCAGTGGAACCACAGGTTAGTGGTGCACTTAAGGATAGTGCACGCTCCATGAGCCCAACTGAAACCTTAAGTGTGGATATGAGTATGTTAAGAAGAGATAAGACCAACTTGATTTATCATAAGCTTTGAGTGATAGGGACAGTGTTGCCCTGCGCAGCCCCGGGCAAAGGAGGAATAAAAGAAAAGCGAAAAAAGAGAAGCGTTTTAAGTATTCAAGTGCCTTAATGGACAGGCAAGAGTGGGTCGATAAGACTGCAGACAGACAGAGTTCAGGCCTCTCCCACAGCCTCGGGTCACTCTCCCACTTGAACTGATGCAGCACACATCTGGCAGTGAACGAGAATCTGCAGACACACTCTCAACAGCACCGTCTGTTTCACTCTGGTGCATTTGGCATTTCATTCTCTCCCCTTCATCTTACTATTTTACTTCTTCTCTCTCCTCTAGTTTGTAACCAGTGTACCCGTTGCAGGCATAATAACAGAGAAAGCACAATACTGGAAGTAACAAGTGAAAATGGCAAAACAAACTAAAGATAACCTGCTCTTCTACTTACAAAACTTGGCTTAATTGTGTTTTTGCAGTGCTAACAACAGATTTTAGATTTAGATTTTATGCCTCAACAACTCTCTCTTTATAACACTGTTGAACAGCAAATATGAAATCTCTACAAACGTATTTTAACTATGTACAAATATACGACACTAAATAATTATGTACATATTCACACCCCCACTCAAGACAATAGACACCTACTGCAGTAATAATCCTTCAGTCTAAAATAAGTAATAATAAATAAGTAAAATGTAAAATATGTTGATGTTCAGATGAACTTTGAGATTGTTATTGTTGTTTTGTTTTGTTTTACTTGTCAATCGATTGAAACTGTTTTCAGGTTTTGTATATGTACGATTTTGATGTAATTTTATTAATGGATGCAATGTTAATGTAACTTTATTGTTTACTACATGAAGTGTAAGTGCAAACATTTTTGACTATATGTATTTCATTTGAATATGGACCCCAGGAATGAATGGGAATCCCAATAAACAATAAATTTGAAATCTCCATGACATTAATATTGTTGTTTTTAGGCTATTCGTGTTTTACTTTAACTATAAGTTTGCGGTTGTTGTGCTGGAAAAATAAATTGTCTCCTAAATCGCAGTTCTTGAGCAGACACTAGTAGGTTTTCCTTCAGGATATTTCTCTATTGCAACTCTTATTTTACCCCCAACTTTCTTGCGGCGCGGAGTCATCCCCAAAGCGCGTTGCGACCACCACCAGGGTTCTTGATGAAAACTGTGCGTTTCAAAGGCCACAAAGGATAATTTAGGTCTCATCAGACCAAAGACCTTTTTTCCCCACTTTCACATTCTCCCACATATCTTTTGGCAAACACCGGCCAGGATGCTGTGAACAGCCATTCAGCTGTGATTGGTGAAATTACCAAGACAACAGCTACTTCATGTGCAGCGTCTCTCTATCTCAGCTGCAGCGCTCTGCAGCTCCTTCAGGCTTGCCATGAGCCTTTTGGAGCCTAGTGTTTGTGAGCAGCCTGCTCTGGGCAAATGTACAGCTGTGCTATAATATTTCCATTTTAAGCCCGATCTTATTGTACTTACAGTATATTCAGTGCCTTTGAATTTTCAGTAACCTTGTTGCAAATTTTTTAGGAATATTACTTTCTTTTTTCCAGGAAACTGACTAATAAGCAGTTGAACTTTCCAAATATTTAACCTAAAAACTTGTCACACCTTCATATGATCTCAACTGTAATGTTACATGCCATATTAACGATGTGAATACTTGCACTTATTTTGTGTTTTGTATTTCTACTTCATTTACATCAGTTTGTTCATGTATTTTTCACTTTTACATTAGAATATTGTTTCTGTTGTTCAATGTCAAAAACATCAAATTACATGTACTGGGGTTAACTATTGTAAAAGCATGAAAAAAGTCAATGATGGGTTAATACTTGTTATTGGCACTGTGCTGCACATGTGTATGCTCCACAATGGCCTTTGCTCTATTTGTCAGGAAGCGAGGCAGCATATGATGCACCTAGCAGGAGGGCTACAAGTTATAGCAGTAGCTGTGTGGGGAGATAAGCCTGATTTTCCTTCCTGACATGTTCACTCCATCCATAGAGGCACAATATGGCTATTGGTCTTTACAGTAAAGGTCTGCATGAGTCTGATGTATTCATCTTGCACTTTTCCACTGTTGTTTTGCTGCTCACTCCCACAGGTTTGCACACTGCCTTTTCAGGAAAACACCACCTCAAAGTCTGCATCCCATTAACATTTAATGCACTGCCTGCCTAAAAATCAGAGAGCGACGCCATCACAAAATTATTTCTCTCCATGATGTAATATTTCCAACACAAGCCAATCAAATCATGAAAACACAAAGCGGTCACAGCCTGGACAAGTAACCTGAGGCATAGTAAGAAAGAATAAAGCCCATTAGGCTACACTGCATTACCTCACAACAAGTCCACACTCAGCAACTCTCATATATCAACAGCACTCTAACCACATGACTACTGCTCATCTATAAAATCAACTTATTTATCTGGTTTCGTGTACATTTGACTGTTCTGCCTAGGGGCCCTTCAGTTTCATACAAGCAACTGTTGACTTATTCTAAGGCATAAAACAAGTCAAACAAGTCATATTTATATTTCTCACGCTGTTATATACTGCTTATGTACAGACTATATTCTGAGTTCTACGACACATCTGTGTACACGTCAGAAAGAAAAGGACTGCTCTTTGTTCATGACCTGCCGATTGCTTGCCTGTCTATGCACCGTAGCTGTGACAAGCCTCTCTCCATATATTTCCTGTTATCATGTTTCACAATGCTGCCAAAATCCAATTTTGAAGTCGACATGATGCCAGTGGGTCAATTCCATGCAAGACCTCTGACGCATGACTCGGATTACATGGGGCTATATCGGCTGGGTGCAGCTCCGGGACAGGTGACTTAACAGGGTAGATCCATGATTCAAAAAAGGTGGGAATAAATAATTAGTTAATGCATCTTGACAGCAGAATGTCAAGGTGCAAATGTCCATGCAGCAAAATGGAAAAACCACAATGTCACTTCTAGCAACCAATGCACTAAAAAGAACTTGTTCATAAAAAGATTTTGGACTTTACACTTCAGCATGTGATACCTGGGCTGAGTGACATAAATATCACAAGAGCCAAAAGACTTCCGTCCAACAGATGCATATAATAATAATAATAATAATAATAATAATAATAATAATAACAACAATATCTGTTTGGGTTGGGAAACTTGCCCAATAAACCGGCTGGTTGATGCTCATCATTCATTGAAGGTCATGGTAACTGGACAGTCATTTTAGCTGGCATTCGAATATATTGCCAAGATCATTTTGGGAGAAACCTGACACTATAAGTGTTCTGTGACATTAATGTAGACATCAATTGGGTGTCATGACAGGATTTCTGTGCAGTAGATCAGTCACCTGAGAGATGCTCTACACACATATATTTGCACTTCCATTACCAAATGTTCTGTTTCTCCATATTGAGATTGTACAATTGCTATTCCTGTGTACTCTGTATATATATATATATATATATATATATATATGACACCTAATGCATGTCTGTCCGTCCTGGAATAGGATTCCCTCCTCTTTTTTTTGGTAGTTTTTCTTTATCCTAATCAAGGGTCTAAGGATTGTAAAACTGACTTAACTAACCCTACATGGTAACATAAGAAACCCTTAAAAACATCACGAATGCAAAACACACTATCTATACTCTTTATTCAAAGAACCACCTTGCAATTTATCATAAGCACAAAAAAACATGCAGATTAATGAAAGCTAAATGTTGGAGCTCATTACGGCTGCATGGAAAATAGCTAAATGAAATGAAAATGACATAAATTCAAAACAAACAAACACACAGAGAGTTCCTTACCTGGCAAAATATCCCGGCTTCCTGTCTCTCTTTTCCATCAGGCCAGGGTCCTAAATCTGCGTGCAGTCAAGTGCATTCATACAAACCATACACACAAACACAAACATCCGCACTCAGTGTGTCCAAGCCAGCAGACACAACTTTGGGATGATCACCTCTCACACTGTGCTCTCACACTTCTCTCTTGTCCTGCAGAGGAAATAAGCGGGGGATTAGCAGGCTCACCGGGTTCCTCCTCACTCAAAAAAAAGCCTAATAACTGATGGTGAAGCCTCATCAGCCTAAGTGGAGGGCGATGAAAGCATCCTATAATAAGCCTTTCAGGCTACTCAGCTGACAATGGCTGACCAACAGGATGGAAAATGCATCACTCTGCTGTAGAGGAAAGACACATCTGCTACAACTTAATGTTGCCGCGGTACACATGTGTTTTATTACGTTAATTATGCTTCAGTGTGTCTATTATTAGCAACATCGGTATGGGAATCCAGTTGATGTAAACATTCAGACCATCATGGCTACACTAAGAGCTAGCTGTAACCTCACAGGATTAAGCGAAAACGAAACAATTGATTACACGCATGTCACACACCCTAAAGTGCAGAAATAAGGCAACTGCACTTCCTCCAAAGTGTTATATAACAGATAAGTGGCTGATCACAGAGGAAAGGCTACATTTGAAGCAACGTTACCCCGCTTAGCTACATTCTTCAATTTGTAGCAGCTTGCTCAATAGGTGGGATTTCTCTATGAACCGGACCACTGACCACCCTCTTCTTAAGGTGCAGCAATAACAAAAGACAGATATCATGTTATGCTAATGATTGTGCTACCGCTAGGTCTAAGCAACCACAGTCACAGTGAACACGGTTGTCTTCCAGCTGGCTGAACAGCTGAAGCCAACTGTGCTAGCTAGCCACTTTGATTACAGGACAATAGCAACCTGGCGGAGATGGTAAGGATATTTTATTCGGTCCAGCCGCTACCCCGTTTTTTTAAAATAAGGTATTCCTGTTCATGCAATGTGACCCAACGCTGACGCGAAACATCGACGTGCAACGACGCATTTAAACGCTAAATTTGACATAAAAACAGGTAGCTAAAATTGCCCACATACCTTGCGTGCATCCTCAAA
The DNA here is from genome assembly GCF_043641665.1 of Enoplosus armatus. Classification (NCBI taxonomy): domain Eukaryota; kingdom Metazoa; phylum Chordata; class Actinopteri; order Centrarchiformes; family Enoplosidae; genus Enoplosus; species Enoplosus armatus. The sequence goes on along the minus strand of NC_092198.1, from coordinate 13,957,410 downwards.
CAGCTAATGTTAACACCAGAATGATGCCCCCCTTCACTACGCCCTCTGGTGTCATGTGCCCTGTAAAAACACAAATGAGCTCACCACTAGTTAGCTTGTCTTTACTATAAGCTGTTAGCTAGCTAGCTAATTTCGTGGTATCGTTGACGTAGTTAGCTAAGACTAGCCAGGTTGAATATTTGACTGTTTGGCGATATTACATGGCATGGTGTAGGCGGACGTCTATAAACAATATAACTACAAATGCACAACTGTACAATTTCTTTGGTATAATTTAAATTATTCTGCGGCGTTACGAAGGTACAAGCTCCCTGGTGGTCTAGTGGTTAGGATTCGGCGCTCTCACCGCCGCGGCCCGGGTTCGATTCCCGGTCAGGGAACACTTCTTTTTCTCCTAACTATCTTCAACCCTCGATAGAGTTCAGCGGGAAAACCCAACCTAACAACTACGTTGGCTGAAATATTAATACACTGATACGTGATCGTCTTTCTCAAATGACGGACGATCCTGTGCCACTCACAGCTATATTGCTAACCTATAAATACAGTGCAGTGAATGACTGGAGGTATATACCTTTATTATTTAGTAGTCATTTCAGTAAAAAAAAGTATTTAAATACAATTGTTTTACCACCATTTTTAGATTTAGTTTTATGTATAAAAACAGCCTAAAACGTGTCTCGTTTAGAAATTGAAGTCCGCACCAAAGCATTACAGATGTAACGTTAGCTTATTGTAGAAAACAAGATATTGTCTCTTGAAAATTCTACTTTTGTTTTTCTGTTTTTTGTATTACCTCTGCTAATTGTTAAATGAGTGAAGAGTTCACCACAGACTGTAATGTGCAAACCTTTTTGACTTTGGCAGCAATGTGTAGGCTACTTGACACCTACCAGAGTAGACATGATAAAATATATTGCAATTTGTGTTAAACGCCTGAAAAATATCGAGACCCTTCACAAGTATCATGTGACCCCTTATGTGGACCCAAATGTGAAATACACAGTACACTTGACTTTGCCCTCCGGAGCTATTTATCAACTATTCCGCTAGGTGGCGACAATTCACAATAAATGGCACAAGACTGAGGTCTACAAAATGTGGAGGAGGGTTGCATTAGGTATATAGAGCAGTCCCATACAAAAGGTATTGCACATTAAAACAGCATCTAGCATAAGATCCTTGTAACTTACATGAGCTTATTTTATTTGTCTTTAAGAAAAGAACAACATTCAAAACAGTCTCTGTTGGATGAGTAAAGACGTACTTTTCACTGCAGCATTTCACACTGAGAGGACAGGGGTGAGGGAGAGACTATTGAGTGTTTTTAACATTTGTTTTGTATAATTTCTTCAACTTCAAGTCCAATATTCACTCATGACATTAACTACAATATAATTCAGATAAATGTAATGCAGTAACGCTTTTATATTACTCCTTCCATTAAAGCTTAGTTGAACTGAACCTGTTTGAGATAGAGACCAATGAGACAGAGATAATGTGTGTTTATGGAACTTGGGTCCCAGAGAGCCCTCTAAGGTGGGGAAAGACAGAGACCCCGGCTGTAGGCCCTCTGATTGGACAAGGCATGAGTTAACCAGTTCCTGGCTGGCTATGTATCTCTGCAGTTATTTTGACAGGCGCTATCATTGTGAGAGAGGAGATAAGTTGTCTTAAGGATCGCCATGGCGCCGGTGTGTCCCTCCTCCGTCCTGTCCAGACTCTCATCAACCCCTCTCCACCCCCACCCCCCTCTCCCGACCCTGCTTGGAGCAAAGGATTGTGGGGGACTGTTTGGTTGGGAGCAGGGTTTGTGTTGGCAGGGACCCCGGGTCTCTGGGTATCATCGTCCCCCTTCAAGACCATCAAAACCTTCATGTGACTAAGCAGCCACCCAAATGTGGCCATCCACCTTCTTTCAAATGTTTTCTCTTGCTTTTTGTTCCCTTTCCTCATTTCTAATAGTTTTCTTCACGTTTTGTATTGCCAGTTATCATTGATTTTCTGCTTTTTCTTCCAGGGAGCACAGGCATGGCTTTGAAAACACCAAGATAGAAAAGGAAAATGCATTGAGGCAGACAGAGTAGCATAGTTTCACAGAATTTTAAGCACTAAAAAAAGCCAAGGATGAGCTCTAGTAAATTTTTGACTCTCCACATACTGAGTAAATGTTTTCAAGATGTGGCTCTCAGACAGGGCTATAATAATAGTCTAAGTCCATCAAACCTATATTGTCCCTGGTCTCCCTGTCATATAAGATCTGTACAGTAAACTAGTAGTCTCATTTCAGCCTCTGATATTGGAATTTTTACGGTACTGTCCCATCAGGGCCCACAAACAGCCTGGTAGCATTACAGTGTCATTTTCTGTGTTAATATTACTGCTACACAGGGGTATTCAGTTATTCAAACACACACACACACACACACACACACACACACTGGAATTTATATTGCAGAGGATGAGCAAGAGAAAAAAAAGATGAAGCACATTTTTCAGGACGTATTGTGTTTCATGTTTGTATGTGTGCCACTGAGAATGCATGTATTCTTGTATGTTCCAACTAATATATTCAGTGCATATTTAAGAATAAACCATTATGTCAGAGTAGCAATAGCAGCAACTACAATCTTTTCTCATTTTATTCAGTGCCTTGTTTTGCTAAGTCAGGGCAAATAAAGACGATATCTTGCTTATATCTTTTAACTGTTGTAGCCACAAAGGTCTGACCCGGCACAGGCCTTGGAGGGATTTAAAATCATTTTGCTCAGACGTCATACACTTCTAGCTTAGACTACAACCACTGATAACTTCAAGTACACTGTGGCAGCAAGAAGCTGCAAAACCTAAACACTGAATAAGGATATGTCACACAAATGATAATTGATAGGAAATATGGGAGTTGTAATTCATTATAATGAACCAAACCTGTGAAAAGAAATGCAGCTATATTTTAGAAACTCTTCCCTCAGACTGGGTTTTTATCTGTGTGTTTATGGTGAGATGTAAGAATGCTGACAGATTGTTGTGCAATAAACCAATTAGGACAAGAAATCAGCGAGCTGTTATTAATGAAGCTAACGACAGCAACTGTAAAAAAAAATCCCATCAGGATTGAGAGTCCTTTTTGAACCTCAACAGCCAAAAACTGTGACAAATTTACAAGCTTTTGCATAGTCTTTACTAGCTAAGACATTCCCTATGTTTAAAAGGAATAGTTTGACAAAGTACGCTCATTCGCTCTCTTGCAGAAATAAGTACCACTCTCAAGTCTGTAAATATGGTAAATATGAAGCCACCGTCAGCAAACAGTTAGCTTAGCTTACTATAAGGGGAACAGCTAGCTAAACCGAAGAGTTAAATAAAACCCAAACCACAAGTGTTCTTTTTACACTTTGTGATAAATAACAATTAGTGAGCTTTAGAGGTGCTGATAGGCACATTTTTGACAGAGCCAGGTTTCCAGTCTTTGTGCTAAGCTAACCGGCTGCTCATTGTAGCTTCATATTTACTGTTCAGACGGGAGTGGTGTTCTCATCTGACTCTTAGCAAGAAAGCAAATAAGCACGTTTCCCAAAATGTCGAACTATTCCTATAACAGTGCAGCAAATAAACCAGATTAAAACTAGGCAGTACTTAAGAACTCAGGAAGAACTTTACACACAAAATTAGTGATGGATTTACAAATCGATGGTGTTCTGTGGATGGCTGTAGGAGCAGGGATGTAATATTGTTTTTTAAAAACTTGTGTATGATTAATTGCAAGCTGCAATAGTTTAGATGTGATGGAGACACATTTACCACTCCCTTGGTGGTCTAGGAGAGTCCAGTCCTTCTAGGTTACCATGAGGTTAATGACCCCTTACAAACACAAACACACACACACACACACACACACACTCCCTCTGCATACACACCGGCCACTTGCACCAGTCAGTTAACAAAGACAGAGAGGCGAATGAAAGTGATGAAGACATGGCTTGAAACAGCTCTATACTGTATACCATCCAGTGCCACTACACCCGCTGTCAATCTGCCAAGTCAGCTGAGGCACTGCAGCCATGACCTTTGACCCAGGAACTGGACAGCAGGGGAAAGGTTATCAATGTCGGGGTTTTCGTTCTTAGAGCTAAATGCCCAGACAGTGCAGGAGCCACACCTCGAGGAAGGAGGCAGACAGTGTAGAAAGACCTGCAGGAGAGATGGACACAAGCACTATATCACCCTCTCAAACACACACACACACACACTCTCATCAGTGTTTTTGATCACATGACCATGGTAGGGGAGCAAACAGTGCATGGTGGTTTACCCTGCTTATCAGCGGTGTTGTAACAAGTAGAGGGACACACAGGCTGACCTCAACGCAAACACACCTCACCTTGGGCAAATGCAAGAAAAAGCTCTAAAAATCGTTGTCTGACTTTTGATAACTTTACTTGACATAGCGCAGTTCACGCTAAGCGAGGTCTATATTCTAACACTCTGAGTACAGATCATGAACTATTAGCTAACATTACTAATAAATCTCCCTCAGCAACTCCTTAACTCTCCTCTGATCTCATCTGCCATAAAAAGAGGCCTGTACAGTAACCATCACTTTTCAGAAGAACACTGGCCAATAAATAACAGCTATAAATTCCTATATGAATTATTACTGCGCCTGCTCATCTATGATTGTGCGATAAGTCAACTTTTCATGCACGGTAAAGGTAGTATTCCTTTGAGAGGCAAAATATATAAGGGCCATGTTGAAGGTAACTTGAGTGTGTGCTTACTGTGTCTTGAGTATCTACATGTGTACTTCTTTTGATGTGTGTTGTTCTTGCATATGTGTGTCAGTGTGCGCTTGTACATACATACACATACACTCTCACACACTCTGGTTAGTCCAAGCCAGCGCCACATCAGTCCATCATCGCAGATATGGCTCGTGGTTAGATAGCAGGTCTGGCGGTGCACAAGACATTTTGTCCACTCTGTCATGTTTACTTATAATGATAAGCTTTGATGGATTCCCCACAAGCTATGGACGCCACAGTGCGCGCACACACACACTCTCACACATGCATGCTTGTGCACGCACTATCACACATGCACAGTACTAGATTAGCAAAAAACGAGTAAAAAGAAGATGAATTACAAATATTAGCAATAAAAGCTAATAAAAACATATATATTTATCTTAAACAAAGAACACACAGACAAAGCAAACGCTCCAGAAGACTAAAGGCTACACAAGTTGCTCTGTTTTACACTCATCTTGGGAAGAGAAGTATCTGTATTTAGCGCTGTGGAGGCTAGTCAAGGTAGATGGCCAACAAGCTGTCAAGTGAAGGGAGTCGATGTGTTTAGAAACGGATTCCTCGTGTGATTTTTAAAATCTAACAAAGCAGGTCCCTGAGAAACACTGTACATGCTCAAACGTTTTAATTTTTTCGGCACCAAACTGAATTTGGTATGGCCTAACTCAGAAATTAGAGATATAACTTGTACACTAGATAAGATAAAACATTGTATACAATGAATTCCCCATTTGGTTTAGTCTGAATCAAAAGCCGTCCGGCTCGATGTTGCACTCTGTGATCTGTTGGTTGGCCTGTGCAATGTTTCCTTTGGGTCGGTTTACTTAACCCTGGCATGTGGCCAGACCACAGACTGGCTCACTACAACTGTTCTGGACCAATTAAAAAGACTAATGAGGCCTGTTGCTTATCAAGTCACCCAGAGGGCAGACTACAGACTACCAAGAGAGCCTCGAGGAGACAATACACTGTTGAATAGAAGGTGGTCACGTGAATGGATGAATCATCAAATGCATTTCTCTAAACACAGATTAATTTACAATCTGTGTTAATGAGTCAATCTTCTGGTCAAACACACACTTCCCGATGAGTACACACTCACACAGTATAGAGTAGGCTACGTTAATAAAAACCATGACTACTCAAAGAATCTGTAACATCCCCCATAGTGAAAGTGGTTGACTGTTCTCTGCTGCCTTGCCTCGCTCTTTAGATGGAAAATCCAAATTTGGGATTCAGTGTAGAATCTGCGTGGAGCAAGCAAAACTAAAAACCACCATGGTTTAGTGCTGAATGAGATCAAGCAAATATGCTTGAAGGTACCCCTCTTTAATCTCTGATATCCTCTTAATGGAAATTGCCACCAGGTGACATCTGTTGTCCACATTGGAATCTGCTCCTTTCAGTTTCATGAAATTCAGTTAATTTCACATTAGTTAATTATAATGCAGTGGTCGCTCAGCTTTCTACATCAAACTTTTGTTAAATTTTGTTGTTAAAACTTGTTAACATAGGCTTATGTTACCCACCAGACAGCAGCTGCATGGTTTTCCAGGCATTACACACCCAGGTGGTGTTTAGCACATGCATATGTGTGTATACAATTACATCTGCAAGCTGCACTGCAAACGCTACTTCTAGCTCAGGTGGATTCATGCACTGACATGTGGGATGCAGGTGTAGTTAGGGATTTGTTTGTACATTCACTGTATTTTCTTACCTTATTAGGCCCCAAATCATCGACTGAGAATAGTTTTGGTACAGACACAGACTCAGTTCAGCGATGCTTTTGGCTCAAATTACATCAAGTTACTTGCATGCAAGTCTAATCTACATTTGTATTTCTTAAGAAACTGGGGGTAATCTTGCCCACACAGTTGGAATCCTTTTGGAGCCAGGTCCTACGCCGACCATTGGAAGAACTGCATCTTTAGTCACTCGTGCACTGACTTCAACATCCAGGAAAAGTAGTTTCTGCGTGATACAATCAAAACCATTTCACAAGGATTTCTTGCACATATTTTTCAGTGTTGATAATGCCACTATATTACAAATAATTCCTTTATGTTGAATCCACAGAGCATTCACAGACTGCCGCCACAGTGTCATCTGTAGCAGTGATAAATTGTCTTTTTAATCTCTCACTTATGTTATAGTTATTTACACCCAAGGACGCTGCAGCCACTGATGAAGTTTAGGGAGTGTGTGTCTGATAAAGAGAGTGAGAGAGAATGACAGCGAGAGGTGGAGGAGAAGAAATAAGCAACCCAGAAAACAACGGCCTCCTTCTTTCGCAGATTCTTATTTTACATCTCACCCCTCCTCTCGCTCTGTCAAGGCCACTCTTTTCTTCCTCCTACTTGCTCGGCCGAGGAGAGGTCAGAGTAAGAGAGAAAGCAACAGACACACACACACACACACACACACAACAAATCTTCTCCGCCTTATCGAGGACAACACACTGATAAGTGTGTCTCCACTCCCCATCCGACAGATCCATCTCCGAAAACATCTGAGACACACGTAGGAAGATGTGGAAATATATACGTGTGTGTAACAGATTGATGCTTCGATTCACTCCCATTACTGTCCACGTGTCAAACCAGAGCTGAACAGAGGTGAGCTGGGTGGTTTCAGAAGGGTATACTGACGTTGAGGGATGATAATTAACAAGGTTTAGGTGACGTGAGTTGGATGTGTGTGTGTTTGCACATTTTGGGAGTGCTGCACCTGCAACTAATGATGTGAAACTTGCCAACTTCATCTGCTGCAGCCCTCCATGCTCCACTCACTCCCCTCAGATCAGACTTGCACCTGTTGACCTGTACCAACACACACACACTCACACCTTACATAGATTCTTTGGCATGACAATAGCCATTCCACCACTCAGGGCTAAGTGCCTCCTTAACCTAGTCTCAGGCAATTAATTCCCTGATTTTTACTCCAGTGAATTCATGTCTCATGGACTAATACCAGCCCTGACATCATAATCTGTCCACTGCTCTGTCTCTTATGGAGATACATGGGCTGAGGAGTGTCACATAACCTCAGCTTTATCTTCAAACCTAAATGACAGTTTCCTTCTCCACATAATATCTGTCATACGTAGTTTTTATCAGGTTGAGTGGGTGCCTGGGGAGCTGATTTCTTAAGAGTGAGGTTGAAAACATGTAACTTATGATGCATAAAGTGATTCCCTGAACTTGTGCACTTTATTTTTGTTAAGTGGAAGTCAGTCACTGCTAAAATATTGTGACAAAAATGATGGGAGATAAGAAGTTACAGTAATATTGCTACCTTGGGACATATTTGATGCAAAAAAAAACATGTTGTTTTTATGGAAGATGAGATGTTCCGCAGTTGGGAATTTTGATAAGAAACAGCTCATTAACTACGCAATTTATATCTGCTGTGGATGAGATTCTTGTGTTTATTTTAGGCTAAAGAAGAGACTGCAGAGTCTGTGAAAGTGGAAAATGCTTATAATAGCAAGATGTGAACATATATGCTGCATTTAGATGCATTTGTTCCCCTTCTATAGGTGAGCAAGGTTTATCAGCTGTGCTGTACATGCATCAGTGTCAGGGCCGTAGCCAGGATTTTAGAAATACTCAGGTCATGAGTCACCCCATATATATTGTATTTATACGGTTGAGTCTAAGTGGTGTTTCATAGCAATCTCCACACTGGCAGGAAAAAGCCTTGATTTATTTGATATATTTTATGATTGTTGGCCTAAAGATAGTCAAATTTAACCATTTTGAGCATATAAATATTGGTCTCAGCTTTATAAATACCCACAATGTGTACGTTATTAATTGTTTCTAAAAGAAATCCTAACCCTAACCCAAATCCACAAAAAGTGTATGTGCTTTCGGGAATTCACCGCACATCCTCACCTCTGTGTGTGTTTTCGTGGTGGACGTGCGGGGCCGTTGGGTCGAGGTGGGCTGGGTCCGTGGTTCCCACAGCCTGTGTGGAGGCAGCCTCTGCTGCGCTATCAGCCTCCGTCTCCGGCCCCCCAGCACCAGCGGGCCCCCTGACGTCAGCCCCGGCCTGATAACGGGGTCCGCAGCAGGCAGTAGAGGGGTGGGAGGGGGAGGGGGACGGGGGTGGGGGGCCTGGCGATGGAGGGATGAGGTGGAGGGAGAGCGGCCGGCAGGGAGGGAGGGAATGGGGTTACACTAACAGAGCCAGTGGTGGATAAGACCCTCAGACAGATAAGACAGAGCAGAGTATGGAGCCTCTTTTGTTTTCCACTGCTCCTCCTGTCTGGTGGCATCTCCCTCCTCCTCCTCTCTGACATTCCCTCTTTTTCACTTTCAACTTCTTTTTTTCCAGACGTAACCAATTTGTTAAACTTTTCTCCTCTTTTCCCTCCCCTCTCTTTGTCCAAACAGAAATATTCCTCTTGTTATCTGCCATGTGCGCTGTGACCGTCCCTGGATTGAGGGACCTTTTCCTCCTCCCGCTTCCTCATTGTGTTTTTGTTTTCCCTTACAGTGTTTTGAGAGAGGGAGGAGCCTGCCGTTGACTGACAGCAGAAGAGAAGTTTTTGACATTGATGAAAAGTTCACACACTTATTTCCCTCCTTCTCATTCTTTCTCCATCACACTCTGCATCTTCTCACACCATTTTAGCCACACCGACACTTCTTTAACCCTCTCTGCATGAACTCTGCACGAACCCTTCAAAGACACCAGAATCCATTGTTTTGATGACGTCACCTCACCTTTACCTAACCTGAATCTTGCCCCTAACTTGCCCCTCCACGTACAAACGAACAGCTTTCCCTCTGCCTGCCTCATCACTGCAACTAAGCCCCACGTATCAGCATATTAAACACTGTCTTTGCATTTGTGTATGTGTGTGTGTGTGTTGCCTATTTGCTCTTTAGGCCTTCGCTAGCCTGCGGACTTTGGCCACTGCTTATCTCAGGGAGAGGTCCTGGGATCCCTGAGTCTTCACTGCTAAAAATACACTTGCTATTGCTCACACACAAACATGAACACACTGAGTATCATGGGGCACCCTGTCAGTCAGACACCTGGCCAATATGATTGGTCAGTGGTGGATTTTGCACGTGGGCTCATGATCATAACGAGTCACTCACAGAACTTCCTTAGGATTTTTCTCATTTTTTTTAAAGCTGGCATTTGAGCAAGCAACACCCAGGAGTGGAATTTCAAATATTAGCATACAATCGTCAAAGAAATATTGTGCTAAGTAGCTTTATAAACAATGGAGACCATCAGAACAAAAGAGGTTTTGATAATTTAATTCTTATCATCTGCAATTGAGTGTTGTGTGATGTGTTTGCGCTGCTCTTCAAACAGTGTGAACCAAGAGTCCAATTCAAGACTCAAGCCCGTCACATATGAGAACCTGCAACTGAGGAGTTAATAATTTATTCAGAAACAAAAAAACCCCACTCCTGGTTAATGGTGTGTGTGTGTGTGTGTGTGTGTGTGTGTGTGTGTGTGTTAGTCAGAAAGAGAGAGAGATTATCAGCGTTGCTGAAGCCCAGGTGTCTTGCTGAGAGGACTTGTGTGACTCCCTGACCTTACCTGGTCAAACACACTTAATCCGCAAGCATAACATACAGATACCTTAGAATAACACACAAATCCACACATACGCACACACACGAGCATTATTCCACAAGAAAACTGCACCCATTTGTAGAAAAATGAAGGCAGAATGCAAAACAAATGTGGACTGTATAGATACAACCAGTGTTTTACAATAAACTGAAACTCTGACAAAAACCCTAATTTCAATAAATGACTCACCCAAACTTGACCAAATATTATTACTAAAGGCTTCAGCCCCCAAAAGTGAACCAAAATGTATGGATATACATGATTTGAACTGAAGTTAGCGGATAGGAAAACGACCACAGACACACGGATGAATAAATTCATCGATGACGAAAGTTTTGATATTTCAAGATAAGAATGAGAGCAGTAGAAACCTAGAGAGACTTGGAGAAAAATAAAAACTGCAATAGAAGCAAACTGATAACAGACCAAATGACATTATATTTAAAATCCAATAGTTGATGGAATACATGTATTTTTTTGTGTTACAAATGAAATCACGTGTTTTGTGCACATGCTGTTGATGAATTGAAAGTCTGGCTCAATAAAGTAAAATCAATAAGTCAAAAAAGTCAACTGAGGTTTATCAAATAATTGTCAAACAGGAAAATTGAATGAATAAACAATCAAAAAAGAGTCGTCAGACATAATCAGAGGTCTTCATGAGCTCATTAGACAAACAGTGAGTTAATATTGATTAGCTCTGTTTCATCATTATCACATGAGTGGATCCAGAATGATCAATCTGATCAGATAAAAGGAGACAAACAGGTGAGGTCAGCAGGACCAGATGCAGGCGAGAGGAGAGGTCTTTCGTAAAAAACAAATTCATACTTTCTGCTTACGTTGCAAAACAGCGTGCTAATGAAGAGTACTCTGAGTGACGTGTGTGTGTGTGTGTGTGTGTGTGTGTCCCTGGCCTCTGTTGGCCCATATCGACAGGGTATTATGCCTCCTGGCTTTTCCTGCTTCTCCATTTGAAGTCTTCTTCCTGGAGCCAGGAGTCTACTAGCCGCTCTGTGTGTGTGTGTGTGTGTGTGTGTGTGTGTGTGTGTGTGTGTGTGCAAGGAAGAAGGGCCAAAGTAAGTCACCGACCCCAAATGATTGAGTCACTGCCCCAGCCAAGACGGGGACAGTTTTCCTGGTGCCTGGTTGGGACACACACACACACACACACACACACACACACACACACTTTCCTCAGCAACAGTCTGCTGCTGTCCGCCACATACCAGCATCTCTATCTAGTCCCTCACCCAACACCTCCTCATTCATACACACTGAAAACACACACAGTTGCACAGAATGATGGTTATAAACACACACACACACACACACACACACAGTTTTCTCGGGCTCTGGCCTCTGTCACTGTCAGTGATACAGCCTGGCATGTGCAAACACACAAATCAAAACACACACTGTACTGTACAATAACAGAAAAGAGGATGGACTCTGTTTGATTTTTTGGTATTTTTGTAAACTTTTCACCTTATATTTGGCCAGATTAGACTGCAGGGTTTAGTCGCCCGTTGGCCTGAAAGACGAATGACACCAAACGTTGTTGCAGCTGAATGAGGACTGACTGAGGATCTAACTCTCTAAACTTCTTGCACAGCATGCAGAACTAAGAGAAATGTCTCCATGTTTCTTTTCTTACATTAATTATTATTTCACATGGCGGCACACAGACTGAACCTCTATACATTAACTGGAACCATAAAAACATGAATCATCTCTGACTTTGATGCTGCTTTATGCCCTCGCAGGCAAACAGGGACCCACGCCTTGATATTATTAGCCACAAATTGGTGGTTCTGTTATCAGCCTGCAGTTACACATTGATGACAGTTCCTCATTTCCATTGAGGCAATCTTGCTCTATTTGACTTATACAAGAGAGGGTGGGGGGTGGTGAGTCAATACTACTGTGTAAGGCTATAGGTTATTGTATAAGATTAAGATAGATAGATAGATAGATACGCACACTCATAATTCACTCATTGAAATACCACATGTGCATACTGTATGCTCCCAAGCCATAAGTAAAACATGCACTGTTAGCTGCTACTAACATAACACACTCGAACCTCTGACTGACTGTCAGTGGTCATGTTGCATTGTGGGTAAGAATATATGAAATAACAAAGATGATATCTCTGGTTCTGCAGCATCAGTTTTGATCCTTTTTTAAAGAAAACTGTCCGTCGTGAGTCCGACAGCGTTACAGGAGTGCAATGCTGAACCCGTGGAGTCCTCTCACACAGGCGTTTTCAGTTATGTCTTGATTACCATGTCAATTTTGAATCTACATATCTATCTTTTATCATTTTTTAAAATTTTAATTAATCTATTTAATCTAAGGGACCGTGCAAAACAGTAAACATGAGTTATGCCATTTAGTTAGCCAAGAGTGTAAGCTTGTCTTCTCAAAAAACTTTTTTATTGATTTGCTGAACTCATCAAATGATACATTTCCTAAGGGATCTAGTTTGTAATGTTTTTTTCACTGTAGTCATTTTAACGTGCTAGCAGGGAAACCACAGATGTAATTAATTACATTAATGACGGCTGCATTCCATTTAGGTGTGCACCTAAATGGAAAGGAGTCATAATTCATGTTATTAGCTACACCTGTGATTGTCATGCAACATGACAGGTCAAAGTATCTGTTTACATGCAGAGAACAACCTTGTCAAAACTGCAAAATCTGTTTATTAGCGAGAGAAATTGGACATTAAAGGTGATTTCATTTAATCAGATGTTATTTTTCTATTTGACACTTTCTGTCACTGATTCTCTTCCTAGTGGGAAACCTCTGAAGTGAATTTTAAAAATGAAAGAAATTCGATCAACAGGCCTGGTCATAGATAGTCATAATCTGATAACCTTTTAATCAGATAATGTACAACACAGTGAATTAGGGATTATAGAGTTAAACTTTCACACACACACACACACACACACACACACTGGACCATATTGGCAGCCTGTGTTGAGCCACATAACTCAACGAGCGGCTGACTGTGGGAAGTGGCTGCACAATGAAATGGCCTCGTGTGTTTACGTTCACTGGTGTTGATGACAGGTATAAATCTGTCCTCATGAGGACAACAACCGCCGGAGACTTCCGACTGCAGGCGCGTCAAGCGTCCAGCGCGATGCATCATGTTTGTCACGAAGAAAAGAAAAAGAAAAAGGCCTCGATGTTGCGTATAAGACGTGTAGATAATTCAGCACATGTATGGAAGTCATGTGACAACAAACTGAAACAAATCAATGACCTGTTAGACCCTCCAGAATATATATATATATATATATACATATATATATATGTATATGTATATGTAGCCTATCTGCTTCTCCTTCATTAATGCCTTTCTATAGGCCTTCTATTGGTTAATGGATAACTTGTTTTCATGTGACGTTAATAACGGCCACCACGTGTTTAGAAACTGTAAAACATCTTGATCTCTAGAATCAGGAAAGAATTATATTATATAAAGAAAATATCAGTTAATATAATACGTTTTTCAGTGGTTTTACTTTAGTTCATATATTTATACGATACGTTTGCAGGAAAAAAATATTATAGCTTCACTGTAACTTCAAATACCACTGGGGGAGAAAACGAGATCATACAACGTTTAAGCACCACAGACAAGAACATCGTCGTGATTTTCTATCTGTCCATCAATCGCCATTTAGAGAGATTTCAAAGCAACGAAAAATGGTAAAGAGAGTTGGTTTAGAGGGAACAAGGCTTCAGTTTGTAATTTGTATGTTTTAATGTTCCGTGTTCAAAGTGATTTTATTTCGCCACATTTACATATTTTGACATAGTTTGTGACAGAAATAGAAACGTATCTACAACTCTGTAACAGGGAAGAGGCCAACATCTGTACTGAAGACCTTCTTATGCGTTATTTTAATTCACAAATGAAAGTAAAAAGGGATTTTCTTTTTAAATTAAAATGATTTCTAAATAGGTACAACAAAATAATTTGTTTCATCGAGCTAAGCATGCAGGACATAATGAGTAAAAAATAAAGATCAGATATAAAATAATAATGAAATAAATCAGAATCAGAAACTGTTTATTAATCTCTGGTTAACACCGCGAAACTTCAGGTATCTAGAATAAAACTGTCAGATAACTGAATGTGATTTGGTTGGTCGTTTCATTAAAATCCTTCTTTTCACATTTCTTGTTTTGGGGGAGAGAGAGGGACACACACACACACACACACACACACACACAGAGAGAGAGAGAGAGAGAGAGAGAGAGAGAGAGAGAGAGAGAGAGAGAGAGATGATAACAGCTGGATCTTGATCACAAAGTGTAGTCTCTCACTCCTCCTCTCTCGCGTGTCTCCTCTCAGTTTATTCTTGATTTTCTGAATGTTGCGGTTTACTTGACTTCTCGCCAGCAGATCTGATTTGAATGAGGACGAGCGAGCTTTGGGGATCACATTGAACCATATCTTTTTGCGTTAATACTACGCCATCCTGTGCGTAACTGCATCCATTATCCCTTCCATCAACACGGATGTCCAGCTTCAAGGAGAGGATATGTATCAGGGCATAATGACAACCAACCACGGACCCCCTTCTTATGAGGCCGGATTTCTCCACAACGCCTCGGCGGGCACCTCTCCGGTTTATGTGCCCACCACCCGGGTCGTCACCCCCATGATCCCGGCGCTGCCTTACCTCCAGACGCCCGGCGCGTCGCAGCAGAGCAGCCCCGTGTCGAGCCACTCTGCTTGGGCGCAGTCGGGCGCCGACTCGGTGCCCTCGTACAACCACTCCCCGGTGTCTCCGCGCTTCGCCTTCTCCACCAGCCCGCCTCTGTCCTCCGGGGTGGCCACGGCCCGGGAGACGGCAGCCTCTTACACCAGCCCGCTGAACATCTCTGCCAACGGGAGGGAGCATTACGGCGCCCGGAGCCTCAGCGGGTCATATCACAGCCACTACCCGGCCTACATGACCCCGAACGTGAGTGGAACGTGGCCGGCGTCCCCCTTTGATAGCCCGGTCCTCCACGGTCTCCAAACCGGCGCTCCTCCTGGCACAACGCGGCACCCAAACATAGGTGAGCGACAGGATTACAAACACATAACTTTAATTCAATATTTTGTGTAAGTGTCGTGCTGAAAATTAAAAGGTGTTTCGACTTGAAATTCTGTTATCCAGACAGAAATGTAAGGAATGTCAAAGAGGTTACAAGGCCTGATTGAAAAATGTTTTTCGCAGAAATAAAATTATATTTTTGACGCAAATCCTGCTGCAGGACAGGTCTTAAAAAACGGTTTCCTCTGATATCAGAAATAATCTCTTAATCAAGATTAAGGCTTATTTAGGTTAATTGTCGGAGGACCTGAAATATGATCTGAAAATAACAACTAATTTGACTAACTTGAAATATAATAACACAAAACAAGATACAATGTGTGGTTTATATTTTACACAACTATCAGACCAATTCTTTTATAAAAGGAATCGATTACATTTGCTTGAATAATGAGGCAAGTTTAAACATTAGGCCTATTTTTGTCTGACAAAAGAAGATCTGATAAAAAAAAGTTACTGTTCATCAAATTTCTGCAGAACGAAAATCAGCGTCCAATTAAAATGAAGCAGGACCTGCATGTTTTTTTTGTTTGCATTCATTACATTTGATCATAACCCTATAACGTATTTTAGGCAGCAACATGAGATGAGCCCATAAATCCGCCACAGAGCGTCTCTGCAGAAGGACTGTCAAAGAGGTAACATACATTACAAGGAATTTCTTCCTTGTAATGTATGTCACTTGGCAATAAACAGTTTCTGGTTCTGACTAAAGGCTGATCGTCACCTTTGAAATTTTTGTTTGGCAGTTTATCTATTTAAGTTGCACGATTTCTATTTCACTAAAGTATTTTCACGACAGTTAAATATGATAAATAAAGCGCAAATATTTTTTCTAATGAAATGTAAGTTAAGTTTGGCTACACTAAAATAGCAGTTAGTGTACCTGCTCACAGCGACAGTATCGTTGGATCATGTTAACGGTTAGTCGAAACTGCTGGCTGCTGAGCTGCATTATATTTGTAATAATAATCATCACACATTTGAGGTGTTTTTACTTTATGAACTATACATTCACCTTACTTATCCCACGTGTCTGGAAGTGACATTTAACACGTAAAAACAACATAAAGTCATTCAATGAAATGAATGGCTACTTCATTTGAAATGATTTCAAACTATATCTTATGATGAGTTCCTCTAAAATAAACCAATAGGTCAGACAATAGAGTATCAATGACAATTATACTACACTCAGATTGGCTGTTTTAATACCAACTATATAATTAACATAATATAACAACATGTTTTGTGTATCTTTATGAATCAAAGAGACATTATGGGAATGACAGAAATTAATATTTAACTGAACCTGAATTGATAACAGTTTGTAGGGATTACAAACTTTGGTTTATGAGTTGTGTTTGACTGTGGCCTCGTGGATGAGGTCAGATTTTATTAGATTTCTAGAAGTGTGTGTGCGTGGAGAAACTGATCCTGATCAGCCGCTCTGGACTCACTGCATCAACGTCAGAGTTGGTGAGGATACAGCGAATCCTTTTCCAGCGATAAAACATGTTGGGAGTAATTTCAACCCTAACTTTACGTCCAGGCGTTTGGCTGCAGGTTGCAGTGTACTCTGGACCATCTCAGCGCATTGATTTTGCTTTGGTTGTCAGTTTTTCGATGACTGTGACTTGCACCTTGTATGGTCTACAGTAATCAGCATTGTGTTTATTTGACCTGTGTTTCTTCCATTATCTACATTTATTTTCTGTACTGCTGGCAGCTGCAGGGTGATGGGCATCTAAACCTTTACATTCACATTTCATTATCATGGAACT
This sequence comes from Enoplosus armatus, assembly GCF_043641665.1. Classification (NCBI taxonomy): domain Eukaryota; kingdom Metazoa; phylum Chordata; class Actinopteri; order Centrarchiformes; family Enoplosidae; genus Enoplosus; species Enoplosus armatus. The sequence goes on along the minus strand of NC_092198.1, from coordinate 13,940,085 downwards.
TACAACCTAATCTGATTGGCTGGACCATTATTACACATATCACTTCTCATTAGTATCAAATTAACAGTTGATTAACAGCTGATTACTTCTCCATTTATAAATACCAGCCTCTCTTCCTGTCTGCTGATTAATAAGCATGTGACCTGACTGACTGCACCGAAAAATGGTTTGTGTGGTGATGACTCAAATAGCCTAAGCGTTCCCATCTACAAGGCTAATGTAATGTTAATCTCCCCGAAGCCTTTGATGAATACAGAAAAAGATCAGCTGTACAAGAGTGTGAGAGATAAGAGCATTGATCCACTCTGACCTCTTCATCTGATTACAATCACACTCCTCTCACAGTACAGCCTGTTCCCTCGCTGATGGACGAACATGCCTTCATGTTTCAATTCTTCACCTCATTGTTTTACAATCACATAAAAATTAGATCAAAATCTTAGTTTGATGAAGTGGCATTCAGCCTTGAAAGTCTCTGTTGTCTGGTTGGTCAACAGGAGAAAAGGAAACCACGCTTTGTCTTCTGAGTCAATGAAAGAAGAAATGCATCGCAATGAGGATTCTTTTAGTGATCGTCACATGAAATATGATCAGTGATATTTAGCATAAAGCTTACTGAGAAGCTTAAGTTCTGTAAAACATCAGTAAGAAAATATGTTTGATTATTCAAAAATAGCTTCACAATTACTTTGCGCTTCTAAACATCTAAAACTCTTTTAGTAAAAAGGAAGTTATGCATCAGATGTCCATCATTCTGGAAACAGCTATAACATTTCTCCAACGACAAGAGAAGCTTTTTATGATGTATGTTTTGGATAAAACATAATTATTTTTGTTTATAAGACATTACATCTGTATGCACTCTGATAGTAATGAAAATGAAATGTGTCTCCTTCACATACAAGGAGCCTCTGCCTATCTAAATATTAAACAAACAGCCAACTGATGACTTAAACAGTTTAATATTCTCTCCCTTTGGACTGTGGCATGTTGGCAAGTAACACACACAAATCTTTTTGCAGTTTGCTCGGCATGTGGGTAAACATCGGTGGGAAAAAAATGTTAAAAATGAATAAAGTAAAATGTTTTAAAAGCACTGAGTGTAAAATGCATAAATAAATATCAAAAGCAAAAATACTTATACTGAAGAATAAGTACAAGTGATGTAAAAAATACTCCAGTACAAGTAAAAGTCCTTGAAACTCTAAAACTGTATATATTACCATTAGATTATTATTACTGATACATTAATGCTAATTTCAACTATTTCATATATTGTTGGGTTGTTTGATTTACAGCAATTAATCATATCTTATAAATTCACCTTGTGTTTTTTTTTTATCTGTACAGCTGTCAAGATATGTAGTGGAGTAAAAAGTGCAATAATTCCCTCTGAAATGTGGAGTAGAAGTGTAAAGTAGCATAAAATGGAAATACTCAAGCATCTTAAATTCGTACTGGAATAAAAGTACTTATATACTGTATATTCGCACAGTCCAGGTTGTTGGGTTTCACTATTTCACATAGCAGCTGTTACATAAATGTTTATATTGTGATCATATGTTTTTGCATGTAAAGTCTCTATATCCAACGTAATGAGTGACCACAGCCGTCAGACAAATGTAGCTGAGTACATATACTAAAAACATAACGTCTAAGCAAAAGGAAATATTCATGTGAAGTGAAAGTAGCACAGAATTGTACTTAGATAAAGCTGAGTTCGTCTGCACGTCACAGTAGACATGCTATTTATTTTTGTCACCTTTGTCCTCTAATAGCGTCAGTGTGGTGTGTTTTTTAAACTGCACCCTGATAAAGACACACTGACATTCACGCAACGGAAAAAATAAACCTCCATTTAGACAGACACGGACACTGCACTGTTGCGTTTTTGTGTATTGTCTCATGTGGCTGTGATGTGTTGGCTACAATTGCTGCCTGGCTCAAGGTTAGCTTGCCCTGCCGTCTTTGTTTTGCTCTCAGCCTTGGAGGAGGCCTGCATATGCATCAGTGCCATTCCAGTTACACTCTGCAGCGAGGGAGGACCAGAGGGAGGCCAGATTTATACTATCTGAAGAAGAAGAATCACACGCAGTGGAGCGTACAATTAAAAAGCACATTAGGGTCTGATTTAAATGTGGCTTTTATAGTTAATAAGTTGGTGTTTTCCACATGTCTTCAAGCTTTAACCTCACATAGCTGATGAATATTGTCACCATCAAACCACAGATTGATGTCCTTCCCCTGAACGGCTAAGTGGTTCTTGGGAGATACTCTGTTATGTGGCAGATGAGAGAGTGAAGATGTCATGCTATCTGAGAGAGAGGGAGAGAAGAGATGTGATAGACACGGACTCTCTATTTGAATATGATGGAGCTCTATTGCGTCTCTATTTCCAGCCGACTCTTTATCTCATGGAGAGCTGCGAGATAAGGAGGGATTCCAGGCTGCTGTTGTGTGGGCCTGTTGTAGGACTGTAGCCCGCCCTGCGCCTCCTGCTGGTGTAGAAGTGCCACTGCATTTGATGACCACCCTGTCAGGGTTTTCACAGGAAATTGTTGGAGGGTGGAAAGAATTTTTGTGGCATGAGCCCAGCTGGAAGTTAGAAGAATCACAGAAATTAACTCAGTGTGAGTCTGTAACATGAACTAAATAAGTTATATGTGGAGAGTATATAAAGATCAGTTTAATTTTCTATGCAATGGCCGACAATGGTAGCAGACACAGCTTTGCCAACTTATTGCCAAAACATTATCAGTGAAACATCAACTTTCAGGAAAAAAAAAGCCATGACTTCAACTTGACCAGGATGCTTTCATTTTTCTTTATTCAGTGGAGTTTTGAAGGAATTTACTAACGGAGGTACTAGATATTTTACTTAAGTAAAAGTACTAATACCACAGTATAGAAATACTAATAAAAGTCCTGAATTAAAACACTTACTTGAAGTATTAGCATCAAAATATCATGCAGAATGGACCATTTCAATTGTGTATGTTGCATTATTGGATTACAACTATTGATAGATTAATATACGTATTACTTTAATGTTGCAGCTGGTAAAGGTGGGGCTGATCTAATTACTTTAAATACTGCTGGGTAGCTTAATCTACAATATCACATCATCATTTATTTGTTGATTATTGTATTAATAATCTGAAACTGTAAAGTAACTAGTAATTACATTTGTCAAATGAATGTAATAGAGTAAAAGTATAGTAAGTAGCATAAAATGGAGTACCTCAAAATTGTACTAGTGCAGTACTTGAGAAATGTACTTAGTTACTTTGCACCAGTGGCATTGTATTATCCTTGAACAGTTACATGTTTTGGCTTATTGTATTTCTCTCTTGTCGTCCTTCATCAGACCTGTTTGATGACTTTGCTGAGGGGCGAGAGTGTGTGAACTGTGGGGCGATGTCGACCCCCCTCTGGAGGCGGGATGGTACCGGCCACTACCTGTGTAACGCCTGCGGACTGTACCACAAGATGAATGGCATCAACAGACCTCTCATCAAACCTCAAAGACGGCTGGTGGGACAGTAGGGCACTTTTCCCTGCAGGCAATACAGAGTGTTACATGGATGATAAATTCACCTGAGATATTTTTGTCTTTTTGTCATATTTCTAATGCTGCAGTCTGCCTCGAGGAGGGTGGGCCTGTCTTGCACCAACTGTCACACCACCACCACCACCCTGTGGCGACGAAACGCAGAGGGAGAGCCGGTCTGCAACGCCTGTGGCCTCTACATGAAACTCCACGGGGTGAGAGCATGCTTTGCAAATAGAAATACACAGACGTCAATAAAGCAAATACACATCTAAGCACCAAGTACACACCATCAAATGAGATTTTCAAAAAGTTTGAGTTTTGAAAATGTATCTTAAGAAATTAGTGGAAGTCTTGAGGGCAAAAGACTTATCATCTGTACATTTTTCAGCCATATCCTTTTTCCTTTACACCTCTGAATCTTGACTTCCCTTCATTTTTGTCTCACCAGCCTCCAAGGATGCTACTCTTATCTTACTTCAGTCTGCTGTTTGACTAAAGGTTATTTCTTTGTTGTCTCGACAGGTACCACGACCCCTGGCTATGAAGAAAGAAGGGATCCAGACCCGCAAACGCAAACCCAAGAACCTCAACAAGCCCCACACTGGTGAGCTTCAAAACCACCTGTGCTCACGTTTGTGCGTATATACCATCTGTGACTGTGTACTGACCTCAGATCTGTGCTCCACAGGGACCCCAGGCAGTGAGGGGACTCCAGTCACGCCAAGCAGCACTCCCCGTGCCTCCGCCGCCACAGAGGAGCCTCGCCAGATAAAGACAGAGCCGGACACTCACAGCTTGTACTCACACCACAGTGCACACACACAGGTTGGATGCCTTTTTAGTCGAACTTCAGAGAATATTTATGTCCAATTTTTTTGTAGAGTCTTTGGTTGTGATAACAAAAGAGGTAGAGGCACTCATTGCACATTACATTCAGCTATAGAACAATCTAATAAGCCCAGAAACTATCACCTCAAGGAACAGACAAGAGTTAAACTACTTTAGACATGTTTATTATAACCCAAATTCTACAATATGGAGTCTTATTTGGCACTTATTATATTGATATTCCTCCAACATGCCAAGTAATAGGACAAGGAAAGATAAAGTCCCTATCTAAGATTGTTATGTGATGCACCAAGAGGCGCTCATCTGCACTAACAGCCTCACAGGACAGATTAAATCCTGCACTAGCCTTTCTCACCATTTTTTTCTGTATCCCTCTAGATTTCAGCCCTGCCAGCCTACATGGTGGCTCAAGGTGGGGCCATTCCTCTCAAGATGTCCCCTGGGGGCCACAGCGGGTCCTCTGGCTCCAAAGCTGAGCCCTGGAACAACCTAATCCTGGCCTAGAAGACCTACATCTCAACCTATATCTATACCGATTAAACTCTCCTGAGAGACAGGGCTCTCCAGACAGCAGACTGCCGCTCTGGATGCAGATGTTCCCGCAGCCTACACACCGCACAGTGCCTTCAGTATGACGCTCTGGGACGCATACATGGGCGCCACAAAGGAAACAGATAGTGTGTGTTCAATCTCAGCAATCGAGGACTGAATGGAGTTTGTGTTAGACAATCATTAAAGAGCAGCACTGTGATGGGAAACACACAACAACTCTTGATATGAAAAACAAGCAACAAGTGAAAAAAGGGAACATTTTTTTGTGTCAGTCTCACCTTTTTCCACCAGGCCAGTGCAGGGGCATTGAGTGCTTGACAAATACTGTCACACAAACCAGTAACAAATAACGGTAATGGTCAGACTTTTTCTCCCTGAGTAATTTTTATTTGAACATATTTGTCTTGTCTTCATATTATTATGGACATTTTCGCCATAAAATGATTGACACTTGAAACATGTAACACACCTTAATGTCAAAAGAAGCACCATACAGGAGCTGTAGCAAGTGTACTTAAAGGGCCAGTTCACATTAATACGAAAAATATATATTTTCACACTTACAAGTGGTGTTTACTTTGCACCACAATGCATGGAGGTGAATTAAGTTTTGTTTGTGGTGCTAAAAGCATTGAAAATTATATTTCAAAAACTCTTTACAAACTCAGCAGCAATATCTCAAAATGTTAGCAAATAAAACCAAAATTCTGCAAAGCAAAAAAACAGTAGGTTAGTGAACTGACCCTTTTACCATTGCCCCAAGCAATCTAATTCTACAAGCTAATCTGGATAATTTCTTATAAACTGACTGTAACTAAGAGAGACATTCATCACTCCTCAGTAAACATGATCTCCTACTCGGTGCAATAGGAGCAGCTCCCTGGCGGTTTGTTGTTTCTGGATAAGCTGCCTGAACTGTTTGCCTTTGTGTAGAAAAATGCAGTATTGACACCTCAATGAAAACATACATGATAAACTACCTATGCAGCATCTAAGTTGCACAAGATGAACGTGGGATGGAAGTAATGGCACATAGCTCCCTCTGCTGACACAAGTGCAGATAAGAAAACCTCTATCTTTAATACTTAAGAGCGTTTCCAAAAGAAAATCCTGCAAATATTTATTATTATAGGCACCATCTCAAACCACATCATCATCTAATTATCATCCATTAGCTGAAGGCTGTTTGTTAAACTTTATGAAGAAGTATTGTGTCAAGACTGTACAGTTTGTTAGCAGTACTTACTGCTTTAATTTGCTTGTGACAAGCATGGAGGCAACATGTGTAAATGTGGGATATCGCCACATGTAATTAGCAAAATAACAAATATATGAGCATATATGTAAAAAAAAAAAAGAAGAAAAAAAAGAAAAGAAAACTCCACTCCAGTATAATTGTAATACACCACTTGTGATATATTGTAAGTAAAGACACGGTGAGAGATGGATTTCTCAGTGTGCACTCACACTACCTGATGCCTTTCCTCTGTGTGCAACTGTAGCTCTAATGAGGAAACTAATAAAGACAAAGCATTCTGGCATAATGCAAATGGTATGTGTGGTGGAAAGGTTCGGTGTCAGTCATTTCAATTCAAATGCATACCAAACATTTTTGAAATATTTAGTCTTAACGTCCTCGCCATTATTGGCAAAGGGTTTAGTTATCGGACACCTTGTGGAGCTTTTGAATCTTCTTCTGAGAACTGTATCCTTCCAATTTGTAAGTATTCTTTTGTGAACTTTGCGACATCTTTGATAAAAAGCTGGACGGTGCATTGATTGAAGTCTTCAGTCAGCTTCTCCCTGATGAACTCTGTATATTTGTCCTGTAACATCTCCCTCCAACGCTGCTGAAATGTGACTGTTATGTGTTCCAGGATGGCGTCAGATACTTGTGAACTAAAAGTGTGATCAAAAGCAAAAGCCCGTCCTTTTTCTAAACATTCCTCAAAACTTCCACCTTTTTCTGAAAGCAGAGCTTGTGCAGCTTCGATGATGGCGTTCACGTCCCGTGTGAGGATTTCTTTCTCGCCTTCCGGTTTGCTTTCAAAAATAGTATGCATACTTTTGAAGTAGCTCTTCCAGTCCTGTCCTTGCACAATGTTTGTCAAAGGGAAACTCACAGATCTCAAGAGGTCTTTAACAGCAGAAAACATTTTTTCACATAAAGGATTAAGATCAGTGCTCTTTTCAGCTGCTTTAATGTAGCTCGCATGGTCCTCTGTCTGACCTATACACTCCACTTGGCTGTAGTTAATATCCCTGAATACATTTTCTTTAACTCCTTTGAAGCCCCACCACTTCACATAACCAATATGAGTCTTCACCCCATACACACTCCACCACTCCTGAGCTTTCTGAACTAGGTTAAGCATGCATGGATCAGTGTTTCTAGCCAAACACGGGCTGTTGATGGTGAAAACATACACCTTCCAGTCTTCTGAGACGGCCTCTGACTCCAGAAGATCCTGGGTTTGTTTGACAATGATGTCCTCGCTGTGTTCTCCGTTGTTGTAATTAGGATAATAAGGTCCGTACATGACAATCTCCTCCTGTTTCTCAATGACAGCCCATGAATGCTGCTTATCTTCAGCACCACATTCCTCTGTGATGTCACGGTGAAACTCCAAAAATTTCTCGTTGACAGAGTTGTTGAGGAAAATGTCATCTGTGGCTTGTCTGAACTTGAGATGCTCCAAGACTTTCTTCACAGAGTATTGTGTGTCAGCCCAGGACGATATCTGCTCAAAGAAGCTCTCGGCCTCAGTCGGATGTTTTATCCCTACGTTCACACAAGCTTCACGTGTGCAGGGTTGTCCACAGCTTGTCCTGTAACACAAACATTATCTTATTGCAAGGCATAAAAGTTTGGGTGAATAACACAAAAACCCTGTGGTTACAGGGGTGTAAATATGTGTATTGAAATATACACAAAAATGTAATCAATTTTGATGCTTCTTAGCACAAATATCAGATGGACTTGTGATAAGAATCTTGTTGTCAAATTACTATTTTATTTACTTTTTAAAGGAATAGTTTTTTTAAATACGCTTATTCGCTTTCTTGCAGAGAGTTGGATCAATACCACTCACTCTCATCTCCTACAGCCAGCAGCCGATTAGCTTAGCTTAGCAAAAAGACTGGAAACAGGGGGAAACAGCTAGCCTGGCTCGGCCCAACTGTAAAAAAAAAAAAACACCTACCAGCACTTCTAAAGCTCACTACATCTTGTTTGTTCAATCTGTAAAAATATGACACGTTTTGGTTTTGACTCCAGGAAGTGACTGGAATAAATAGTCAAGACAGCCAAGAAATACTCAGTAGAGTAAACTTTAGAGGTCTTTGTGCTACGCTAAGCAAAGCTAACTGGCTCCTGGCTTTAGATTTATTTTGAATGGACAGACATGAAAGTAGTATGTTCATCTAACTCTCTGCAAGAAAGTCAATAAGCATATTTCATAAACTGTCGAAGTTTCTTCACATTTCTTAAATGGTTACAGAATATATATCTTAAAAACATCTGCAGATCAGGAGAGCTCATTACAAATATGTTGAGAACTTAAAATAATTGAATATGTTGTAAAATACAAATTACTGATTAATTAATAATTATTAATTAAGTGTCCGTTCTGTGAGCATGGGCTTAAAAACATGAGATTATGGCTGACATTACACAAGTTGAGAGGTTATATGAGGAAATACACTTGTGAAACATAATGATATATATCATATAAAAAATATGGCATACTGTAACACTGATTTTTGCAGCCTGAGTAATACAAAGAGGAACTGAAATTGTGATACTTGAAATACCATCTGACCTAAAACAACCCAGGTGCTTGAATAAACTTTTCCTGTTTCAACAGTTTCACACCCTTTATGATCATGAACTGTAATTCAGTCAGTACTTACTTCAGTCTGGCATGCTCTGGGGATCTGTCAGTCTGATGTCTGTCCACCAGAGTGGCCAAACATTTCTTCGTGTAGGGCGGAGGCTCCTTTTCATATCCATTAAACAGAGGCCGCTTACGACTCAACCTGAATAAAAATGCACTGATTAACGTGTAGGATCAGAGAATGGTGTGTGTACAGTGGCTGTTCAAAAATAACCAAACACTGTAGGCTTCATGGGACATCCGTAGACAACTCTGGTTATGAATAAAGGCATTTAAGAGCCCATGCTATGCCTTCAGCTATTCCAGACATTGACACATATCGGGATGCAAGGAAACGTTCCTTAGCCTCTCTTTCAGGTTAGTTTCAAAGTAAGAACTGAGTTTACTCACATGGGAAGTTCCATCCAGACTCCTCCGTTCTGGTAGCTCAGGAATAATTCAACAAAAATTTGGCTCCTCTTTTGTCTGGTTATGACGCTTAGTTGACTCCTGACGCAAGAGAAACAGCTCTGACAAACTAAGCGAAGGCTGAACAGTTACACATGTTTACTCAGACAACTGCTTTGTGACTGTCAGCACTGAGCTCCTCCTCTTGGTAATGCTCATGGCCTTATAGCTATTACCTAACCTGCTCTATGTTGATGTATTACAGTCAAGCCACGCAGTGCATGTGTCTGTGTGTGTCATCAACTGCTTCAGGGCATCCTCAGAGCCCCTTTTCTCCCAGTTTGGTAAGTTCACAGAAGTATGCACAGGAGAAAGAACAAAGTCCACCTTACTTTTGAAGTCAAGAATCTTTATTGTCATTGTACTGCTGTGCAAGACAACAACACAACACAATTATGATGGCACTCCCTGGTATTAAAAAACAACATTAAAATAACAGCACTACTCAAAGTGCAATTGTTGTGCAAGTCAATGATAAAGAATTAGCAGCATACAATCTAGCATTACAGAGAGTTCGGCAGGGAGCACCTGTGTCCACGAATGCCTCCATCATAACGCAAGAAATAATCGTTTTTTGAAGTGAAAAGAGTGTAAGACAAATGAAAATGTTTGAGATGCTTCTGGTTCGTTTTATGGGTCAAAGTGATTCATTGACGCTACAAAGTGAAACACACCCTGTGCAGTAGGTCGGTTTCAGTTCACAGCTGCGTGCCCTCAAGCAAAATCTATTGAATTACAATTGCTCAATTAGTCTTGCTTTCAAACATGGTTGACACAGTCCTTCCATAATCCCAAATGGTGTCTGTCCAACATTGCCTGTTTGATGTGGAAAAACTTGTACTTCTGGTCAATCTTTGCTTTGATGAATAGAAGAATAAACTCTATGAGCCTCAGTTGTTGCAGTTTGTTACAGCACAAATCTGATATCAGAGAAGATCTTGGCACAGTCTTCATACATGGACACAGTCAAATACCAACTACAAACTTAAATTCCTCACACCGTTGTCTCAGCTTTATATGGTACCTAAGCCTTGAAGAAATCATAAGGAAGGGGTAGACACACACAGTCACTCTGTGACTGACGGCCAAGACCAGATCTCATCCATGCTTATTATGAAGGCGAAGCATCTCCAAGGTCTTCAGCTTATCTTTTAACTCCGGGCATCCAACACCTCCCAGCATAAAGCATGCCAAGGACTCAGGGACACTTCTCAGAACAACTATCATGTCATCTCCCACACTGAGGGATACAAAAACAGACACTCACTACGTTTTATGTTAGAGTGAAACAAGAAGACATCTGGTGATATATTAAAACCATTTTGAATTCATCAAAACAACAACTGTGGAGGTCTGGCGCCTTTGGCTCTTTCTCATCAACACAATCATCATTACTGTGTTTTTGTGCCTTTGCATGTTTGAGCAATTCTTTAGCAACAACATAGCAAACTGTAACAGCATCAATCTCCTTTGTGTTTTCTTGTGGTTTCCGAGACACTGTTGCATTTAAGCAAAGGCATGTGAACACATGTGAGCCATGCAGGGTAACGCGTTAGACAGGATCTAGCTGTTACTCTGTGTTTGGTTTCTGACGGCGTAGCTTTTCTGTGTGTTAAAGTCATGGCTATTTACAATAAGAACTTAAGTATTACAATACAGACATGAAATGTATCATGGCAATTGGCATGGAAATGTTATCATGGCATTCATGGTACTCACTGGTGATTCCCCGACTTTTTCTCTTACATCACCATGTCACAGTCTGTCTTTTCCAGCCACATTCCCCCGGCTCTTTCATTGCCTTTTTCCATCCATCCAGCAGATGCCCTCGGACTTTCCCTCCTATCCCCATCACTTGACCTCCCCACCCATCTACACACCTGTTCCCACTTCCTCAAAACCATTTAATGACGTCCTCTACGGGCCATTCTCAAACCACCCCCTACACCCTCTCCCTATCCACTTCCACTCTAAGCGTCCACGTGACGTTATCAGAATCAGAATCAGAATCAGAAATACTTTATTGATCCCCGGGGGGAAATTGTACAGTACCGGTGCTCCCATTCAAGAGTAGAAAGTAGCATAATTTAGAACTAAAAGTTTGTACAAAATATAAAATAAGAAATACAAAATACAAAATATACACATTTACAGTATTTAAGTGAAATGAGGTGAAATGAAAAATGAAATGAAAATACAAAATATACACATTTACAGTATTTAAGTGAAATGAGGTAAAAATATATACAATAACAATGTATATGTATGTATGTGTTGCACTAAAGTGTGTGACTATATATGTATTGCACTTAAACATTTTGAATAAATAGTGAGGTGGTGTATGAACAGGTGAGGTAGACACAGATACGGATTCCAGTCTCTTCCTGAGTGTCTGACATTCAGAGAGAGGAGTTAAACAGTCTGATGGCCACAGGCAGGAATGATTTCCTGTGTCGCTCAGTTGTGCATTTGGGAGCAATGAGTCTCCCACTGAAGCTGCTCTTGTGTCCGACCAGTACGTCATGGAGAGGATGTGAAACATTGTCCAAGATGCCCCGCAGCTTAGACAGCATCCTCCTCTCTGACACCACCGTCAGAGAGTCCAGCTCCACCCCCACAACGTCACTGGCCTTGCGGATCAGTTTGTTTAGTCTGTTGGAGTCCGCCACCCTCAGCCTGCTGCCCCAGCATGCAACAGCATAGAGGATAGCACTGGCCACCACAGACTCATAAAACATCCTCAGCATAGTCCGGCAGATGTTGAAGGACCTCAGCCGCCTCAGAAAGTAGAGACGGCTCTGGCCCTTCCTGTAGAGGGCATTAGTGTTCTTTACCCAGTCCAGTTTATTGTCTATGTGAACTCCCAGATACTTGTAATCCTCTACAATGTCCACACTGGCCCCCTGGATGGAAACAGGGGTCATCGGCGCCTTGGTCCTCCTCAGATCCACAGTCAGTTCCTTTGTCTTTGTCACGTTGAGCTGTAGATGGTTCTGCTCGCACCATGTGACAAAGTTGTCCACAGCAGCCCTGTACTCCTCTTCATCACCCTTACTGATACATCCAACTATTGCTGAGTCGTCAGAAAACTTCTGAAGATGGCAGGTCTCAGTGCAGTAGCTGAAGTCCGTGGTGTAGACGGTGAAGAGGAAGGGAGAGAGGACAGTCCCCTGCGGGGCCCCGGTGTTGCTGACCACTCTGTCTGACACACAGTGTTGTAAGCGCACATACTGTGGTCTGCCAGTCAGGTAGTTGACAATCCAGGACACGAGGGGGGCATCCACCTGCATCTCCGTCAGCTTCTCACCCAGTAGAGCCGGACGGATGGTGTTGAACGCACTGGAGAAGTCAAAGAACATGACTCTCACAGTGCTCGCCGGCTTATCCAGGTGTGCGTAGACGCGGTTGAGCAGGTAGATGATGGCATCCTCCACTCCAAGTCGGGGCTAATAGACGAACTGAAGGGGGTCCAAGTGTGTCTTGACCAAGGGCCGGAGCTGCTCTAGGACGAGTCTCTCCAGGGTCTTCATGATGTGGGAGGTCAGTGCCACGGGTCTGTAGTCCTTGGAGCCACTGGGTCGCGGCGTCTTTGGAACAGGAACGAGGCAGGATGTCTTCCACAGCACGGGGACCCTCTGAAGACTCAGGCTCATGTTGAAGACGTGGTGAAGTACTCCACATAGCTGGGGGGCACAGGCTTTAAGCACCCTGGGGCTGACACCATCGGGGCCTGCAGCCTTGCTGGAGTGGAGTCTCCTCAGCTGTCTTCTAACATGGTCGGCAGTGAAGCACATTGTAGAGGTGACCGGTGGGGGAGGGGTGGAGTCATCAGGTTGAAGAGTGCCTGATACTACTATTTATCTGATACTACCCCTCAGTTCACCCTCTGTCTGAAACAAGCCGTTTTAGACATACTGCAAAACAACAACCTCCAAAAGCATGAAGACTTGAGTGGGTGGATGAACATGTCCCTGTACTTTGTGGGTGTGCTGTGCCTGGAGCAGATGACCTGCAGGGGGCGTGACTGAGTGTGGTGGAGCTCTCCGTGGAGTGAAATGTGTCTTGATACTTTCACAGTATTCATATAGAACCTAGACCTGCTTTATAATCAAACAAGACATGGAAATCTGACTTTCTACAATATGGGACCTTTAAGTGCCATCCCAAACCAATTAAAAGGAAGTGGAAATGGGTTATAAAACCCCCCAACCTGTCCACCAGGTGCCCTCAGACTTCCTCATTGACCTGTAGTTACTCACTACATATACCAGCACAGATCCTTTGCCAGTTCGTCCTAGTTGCTATGTTTCCGTCTTGCCTTGTGTTTTTGCTTTTGAGCTTCTATCACCCAGATTTGAACCAGCCTGCCTGTTACCTGTCTAACTGCTACCTATCTACCTGCCCCCTCATGTAAGCTATAAATCACTGAAGTCATCCTGCTGCCTGCTTTGTCTGCATTTGGATCGAATCCTGCATTTCCTGAGCCGTGACACACCATAAGGTTTGCATTTGAGGTTTTCAGTGTAATTTCCCAACAATTATTGGAGGGATTGCCATAAAATTTGCTACAGATGTTCATGTCTTCTGCAGGAAGAACTGTTGTAACATTTATGATCCCCTGACTTGTCATGTAATGCCATCATCGGGTCAACATTTTAATTTGTCTAAAACTTTGATTTAAAACCGCAAAACTAATGAAATCCGCCTCAGCTGCACATTGTGCTTAGTGCTATTTAGCAAATGTTGGCATGCTAACACACTAAGCTAAGATGGCGAACATGGTAAACATATACTTGCGAAACATCACCATGTTATCATTATCACTTTGAGCATGTTAGTAAAATGATGTTAGCCTTTAGTTCAAAGCGCTGCTTTGTACAGTCTCACAGAGCTGCTAGCTTGGCTGTGGACTCTTAGTCCTGATAACCTCAGAAAACATTATCAAAAATCACCATGCAATTTATATACAAGTGCAAAATCTGTCTGGTTTTTGACTGTGTGCATAAGTGTGGAAGAGTACAAATGGGAAAGTCTTGGATCTTGGATGCCCATAAACTTATTGAAAGGATTGTGTCAGGCCTTCACACACAGACCTGCCAGACTACAGCTAAATTATTCAAAATCACAGAGTTCAAAGTTAAACTTGTAATAGTAATTGTCTTTGAGTCAAATGAAAATCAAATTGCAATAAATCATAATTTGCACATTATTTATTGTTAGTTAAAGACAAATGGCGCTGGGGCTCTTCATGTTTGGACTGTGAATCTTGGAAGTCCTACTGACTTTCTGATGGACTACTTGGCAATAAAGCAGCTCAGCTTAACTGGGACTTTACACACCCAGCTGTATATGAGCTAATACGCCTACTGTGACCTCATTTGAACTCTTGATAAAATATCTTTTGAACAGGCAATTCACATGTCAAGGTGTATTTAATTGAATATTTTGTCTAATATACAATTAATAGTTAGCATTTTCTTAAGGTATATAGTACCTTTTATTTTTAAAGGAATTTATCTATACTATAAATGTTAGTGTGCTTCTGCTGCTGTGACACTTACCCTATGTGGGACCAAAAAGGGTATCTTATCTTAAAAAATGAAAGTACTAATCATATTAATTCTTAATATGCCATTGAGGATTGAATAAATACAACTAATAATTAATAACATTTTATTTATATAGCTAATATAAAACAAAAGTTGCCTTGCAGTTGAACACTGCCTAGTGATCACATCCAATAGGTACCTGTCCTAGAATTATGCAATTTCATTGAGCAGGTACGGTTTCCCTTACGGATAAATAACGGACCAATCAGAAGCCGCGCTTCACTGACAGTTCGCTGAGGCGGGGCATCACACCAGACGGGCTGCTCGCTCATTGGACGCTGCGCTCTAAGCCCATGACTCGCCAGCCAATCAGAGGAGTCAGTTGATCTGACGATGGCTTGTTACTGAAAGCCGAGTTCTCTTGGCGCTGCGGCTGCTGCATCGTTTTGATGGGGAGCACCTCGCCAGATTTCCGCATCAGTTTGTAACAGCTGAACACCTGAAGCAACATGGACATCCTGAAGTCACTGGGCCACCCGGAGGAGATATTCAACCTGTTTAAGTTTAAGATGGGGGGTTGCAGAACCGTCATGCCAAAATTGGATTATGTAAGTAAACCCTGAACCCTAGTTCTGAAAATATATACTGATAACAAACTTGTCATGTGAACATGAAGACACATGCAGGTAGATTTACATTTGCAGATTTGCCTCACGGATCAAGCAGCACGCGATGTTCCCCTTTTCACAGCATCAGCACAGATTGTACTAGGCTACTGTAGCAACCCGGAAAACCACCACTAACAAGTAGGTCTGCACATGCTTAGTGTACACAACCTGTAATGAATTCACTTATATGGTGCTGAGTTTTGCTCCTTGTGGGGCCGATGGAAACAGAGTCAGCTAGTTGGATTAATTAGATCTGTGCTCTCTCTCCTGCGTTGGCTCGGATATACCGGCAGGTATGACAATTGACTCGGGATTTCCGTTACATAATGAGCTTGGAGGCTTCAGCAGTGGGGAGAGATGCTGTGCGCATGTTTGACGGCTAATCCGACTGTTTTAACACCAATGTGACCCAGAGAGAGAGAGAGACAGACAGACAGACAGACATAGAGAGAGAGAGACAGAGATCCTGCACAGACTGCAACATGGTTTGACCAGTGAGTCTTTATTTTGGTTGGCAGCATTATTCAATGGCCCAGACACCATCACATCCATACATTATGTCTGGGATTCTTACAATTGAATCTAATCATATTTTTATATCACCTTCTATTACAATATATACTATAGGTGCTGCCACAGTGTCAAAGCCAAACCAGGCAGCTATGCAGAGGATCATGTAGTAAAAGTAGCCTGGTTCCAGACCTCTGACCACCGCTCAAACACTTCCTTACGCAATTTTAACAGCAAAATACTCAAATAAAAACAAAATAGCAAATCAGTTTGACTATCAGGCTAATGTAAAAGTTTCTGCAAAGGATACATGTATTTTTGAATGCTGTTGTCACATTTTGATCTCACCAAAGGTGGAGACCCCATAATATTTCAATAAGAGTCACAAATTTTGATTATAGTGATAGAGCACATTACCTGTTAACATGAGCTGTTAACCCTCTAACGTGACAGAATCTGACAGGTCACAGATTTTACTGTGACACCTGTATCTACATAAACATAAACATCCCACTGTCTCTTAGTGGACTAACATGCTGTTATGGCTAAAATAATATTTTTTTATTCTAATCCAGCTAATTTGGTTCTTTGAAAAATGAGAAGAGAATTGAAACCATGATGAGCATTGATGGTTGGCTGAGTGTTGATCATGTGGTTGCAATTACATGAGGAACCTTCCCAGCATGCACGGGGGCAAACAGATTCAAGTCTCATGTGTGTTCCTGCATTGTTACTGATGTTATTTTGTTCTACACTGTGCTCCATAACGTTTCCACACTTTCAACTGCACGTATAAGAGACTTCTAAATAATAATCATAAACCGGCTATGAAAATAAAACCTTTCTAAAATCTCTTTATACACTTACTTTAACTGCACAAACAATTTTCAGCAAAGTGAGTTGTCCAGTTGATCATTTCATTTAAAGTTTTAGAGTTCAAATGGACAAATTCCCATTTCAATGTCAAATTAAATGTTATATTCTGGCACCATTAGTTGTTTAGCAGTCTTTTAGTTGAGTGTATGTCTTTTTGCTCACAGGCTCTCAAACTACATCTGATTTGGCTCTTGTTGTTTTATGGTGTATAAGTATAGAAAACTTTAGTTGTGATAATCACACCAACAGATCATGTTGATTTTTACTATAACCTGCATGTTTCTCATCTAAAAGCACAAATATATCAACACTATTTCATTATAAATCTAAGCTTGTTCATGATCCAGCTAACTGTCAATAAGCCTGCACTTCTGCAGGTTTGGGTTTAAGGACTTGTTGCTCTGACAACAGTGAAGTTACCAGATTCATTTTAAACCGCTTTGAAGAACCAAAATCATCCAGATTAATGTCAAACTGTCAATATTGTAAACTGGATAACTCAGTTATGCATGTATGGAGAAAGGGGCCCTGCTTTTGACAGTGTTGTTATGACTTGTTGTTTTATATTAGACGAAAGAAGTAGGTTTTTGTAAGGCATGAAATCACAGGTGACTGGAAACCAAATCATGCACGAGTGTTTTTGCACGTTTTATCTGCGTGTGTGGGCTAATCACCAAGAGGCAACATGAGCTAATAGCATACGCAGATATTCAGGCCTGTGTGTTTTCCATTCAAAACACCATATTATCTAATGTCAGCTTCTGCTCTAATACAGTGATGCATCTTGTGGCAAGTTGTGGGTTAACACGTCGGGATAAAAGTGAGTTTAACAGCCATATCTGCTGCTAGGAGCAGATTAGGAAACACGGCGCAGTGCAGCGGTGTTACGTGTGTGTAGAGGTGGGAGGAGTGCTGTAATCACAACAGCAGATCTACAAATGCTGCGCACAGACGCTGCCCACTTACTCGGTGAAGTAAGCTTGTGTTGAGATCAGTGGAGCGCTTGTTTTAGCTCTGCTAGACCTCCTCCTAAAATGTTTTCACCTCGCTCGACCTCCTAGCTCTGCTTGTCCTCTACATGGACTGCGTGTTTCGAGCTTCTCCACCCGCCTTGGCGTCGACATGGACAGGGTCGTGTCGTAGCTGCAGGGTCGGTGGTACTGTCAGGTGATTCGTATGGCCGGAGTTTGCTGCAAGTGTCCAGTCTCTCTGTCCGTGTTCAAGCGCTCTCTCTCGGTGGCGCCGCGGGGCAGCGGGTCCGCTCCTCGGTCCCTCCTTCTGGGCTGGAGGCTCGGGGAGCGTGGCCTGCAGGAGGCCGCCCGACCCTCCAGCGCCCTGAGACCCGCATGCTTTTACCGACACACTGCCTTCGTCTGTCTCTCCTGCCAGGAGTCCATGAGCGAGAGCCTGCGGACCTGCTACCTGTACCTGAACCAAACCAGCCGGAGCTTTGCAGCTGTGATTCAGGCGCTGGACGGGGAGTTACGGTGAGTAGAAGCTCTACTGGGAGCTGAGCTGGCTGCAGGTGAGGAGGGGTGTGTCTGCGTGCATGTTTTCTGTAGTGAAGGGCAGCACCAGGGGCGTTGGCTGGGGTACTTCCCTTTTCCTCACTGGTACTTTTTGTGCAAAATAAAAGCGCGTTGAAACTACTATCAACAGTTTAGACCTCCTTGCATTGGACCCAGTGTGTTATCTGGTGTTGCATTTGTTTTATTACTCGAGAAAAAACAGTCGACTCAAATGATGGTATGTCCTGTGGAGACACAGCTCCCATGCATTCCTCCAAAAATAAATGCTAGGTGTTTGTGTCAGGCACCAAATATGAACGAACAGATCTGCTGATCGATTAATTAATGAATTGATTAATTGGCTCAGCTCACTCAATGTCACTCATGAATAATAGTAAAAGTAATAATGATGATAATAACCATAGAGTGTAGAAACAAAACAAACAAGTGCTTTTTAATTTAATGTGTCTGTAAGTAAAAGTAACACCATAAGAAACAGATGACTTAATGTGGCCAGTTTCTACTGGTGACTTGTATCCAAAAAGGAAACTGCTAATATTACAAACAGGGAAGTCTGCTGCTCCTGCTGGGCGTCTAATTTAAGATCCCTGTTCAGGTCAGAACTGCCAGTAGAGAGACAGCTGTTTGTAAATACACCTCTTTAGTGTGTGTGTGTGTGCGCTTTATATATCCTCTTCATATACACTAGACCGATCTGTGATGACCTGTTTCACACACCTGCTATTTATGCCGTCTTGTTAACCAATGGCGAGGCAGCTTTTTCGGTAAAAGATTTTCCAGTTGTGTTTTAAAGCCGTCTCATGTCCTGTCTTTATGATCCAGACACGCAGTTTGTATTTTCTACCTGGTGCTGCGAGCGCTGGACACAGTGGAGGATGACATGAGTATCCCACTGGACAAGAAGGTTCCCATGCTGAATGATTTCCATACCTACCTGTACCAGGATGAGTGGTGCTTCACTCAGAGCCAGGAGAAAGACCGACAGGTTCTGGAGGATTTCCCCACGGTCAGTAGCATTGCATGATGGTACATAGAAGTAGGCAGTAGGTAGGTACATTAGGCTCTCCAGGCTTAATTTACTGATGGAGTTCCTTTTTAAATTACAGATTTACAGACAAAATGGCAGCTCTCAGATTCATTTTCTAGTTCTTACACAATCACATACACCGTAAAATACCATGTTACTTACAGAGTTTAGTTTGTAAGTTGGTTGTCTAATTTCTATGATGGTATGTGATAGAGAAGTCTAAAATGAACACTCAGATTAAAGGCTGTTATAAATCAGTAACTATAATCTTCATGTGTATTCAGATATCACTGGAATTCAGAAACCTCGCTCAGGAATACAGAGACGTCATCTCAGATATCTGCCATCGTATGGGAGTTGGGATGGCTGAATTCCTGGAAAAGAAAGTGGGATCCATGAAGGAGTGGGACCTGGTAAATGTTAGCCATGTATTACCTTTATGTTAGGCATAAATATTAGACATATTAGGAGTATAATGGCAGCATGTGTTTAAATGCCAATAAGAAATAAATGACTTAAATCTGTAACACAAACACAAAGAGATCTGGTTATGGTGCCCCCTGACCTCTTCACCCTATACTGGCCATAACAGCAGAGATGAGAAAACAGATTAGAGCAGAGATGCTATTGTTTTGTCTGAGGCGTCTTTGGCTTGGAGGAAAATATATGATTATTGACGTGTATCTCTGTGACAGTTTGGACGTTATGCAAATTTTGAAAACCAGAAATAGAACCTTAAACTATTTCTGTTAATTGCAGCTTCAAAATCTTCTGCACCTTTGGATATTAGAGTAACGTTGCATGTTCAATCATGAGCCAGAATTTTGATTTTGTAATACATGTCGTGCTGTGACTGTAAAAGCTGGTGCCATGTTGTCTTGTTTGTTTGTTTTGTTTCTGTGCAGTATTGCCACTTTGTGGCAGGGCTGGTCGGTATCGGTCTGTCTCAGCTGTTCTCTGCGTCCAAGCTGGAGGACCCCGAGGTGGGGAGGGACACCGAGCTGGCCAACTCCATGGGCCTGTTCCTCCAGAAGACTAACATCATCCGAGACTATCTCGAGGACACGCAAGAGGGCCGTGCCTTCTGGCCACAAGAGGTGAGATCGTGGTATGAGTGTGTTTGCAGTATGATAGTTTAAGCAAATGCTCCTGAATACCTTTCAGTGTTGAACCCACTCAAACCTAAATATTTACTCACATTTTATATGCAGAATATGTCAATTTACACACAGGTTTTATGCAGCATGGAGAGTTGTGTCACACATGTAAGATTGTGTCTCTTAAGAAAAAGAAAATTTATAAAACATTTAAAAAAAAATGATAGTCATATTCATTGTTTGTTATGCATCTTTTACATTTACCATTGTGTTAGTGTTGATGAGGGAGACGGCAGAGGGAGAGTAAAAGCAAAACAACATGACTTCTTTTGCTCATGTTGCTTAGAGGTCTGCTGAATATTGAATAAAACACATCGTACCATATGTGATGTGTTAGTGTCCTCTGTGTCCCTGTGCAGGCTTGGAGTCAGTTTGCAGGTCGTCTGGAGGACTTGGCCCAGCCCGAGAAGCTGGAGTCGGCTCTCTCCTGTCTGAACCTGCTGGTCACTGATGCCCTGCGGCACGTCCCAGATGTTATCGCCTACCTGTCCCGCCTGCGCAACCAGAGCGTCTTCAATTTCTGTGCCATTCCACAGGTACACACCGATGCATTACTTATTGCATTACCACAATGTAGTGATTGAGTTAGATTTGTATGACATGATATTTGAACAGCACAGAGTTTGGTGTAATATTAATCCTCTCTTGACCAGGTGATGGCAATAGCTACACTATCGACATGCTACAACAACCCCATGGTGTTCCAGGGGGTAGTGAAGATCAGAAAGGGACAGGCTGTCACACTCATGATGGAAGCCACCAATATGAGAGCTGTGCAGACCATCATCGCCCAGTACAGCCAGGAGGTGGGTGTGATTTGTGTTTTAACTCTTACTTCAACCATCTTGGTGCATTTTAACACAAACCATTTTGCCCTCTGTCTCTGCAGATTTTACAGAAGGTCTCCCTTACTGACCCATCACGGGACAAGACCCTGCACATCCTGGCTCTGATCAGAGAGAAGTCCGCCCTGTCACAGTCCAGCCTCCCCTCCAGGACCCACCACCTGTCGCCCATGTACCTATCCGCTGCCATGCTGCTCGCCGCCCTCAGCTGGCAGTACCTCAGCACCACTGCAGCACAGGCACAGGGCACCGGCGACATGCAGGGACAATGAACCCATGTACCCTCACTTTTCCTGGGGCCCACAGATTCAGAAAGCCCCTTTGCCCACTCTGGAGGTCTGGTTCTCCTCTGACTGGAAGAAGCACTTCTTCCCACTTTGCCCTCTTATTATGGCTGTCACCAGACCATGGACATATTTATACTCTGGAGGGGTTCTGGTAGCAGGCTGGTCTCATTAGTTGTGATAGTGATTTCTAGTAGTCCATCCTGCATGGATAAATGATTTACACACCGTGTTGTGTGGTTATATTCACCAGCATAAATGGCACACTGAAACAATTCAGGGCGTTTTTGACGTTTGTGTTCTTTTTTTTTTTCGTTTGATTTGTTTTAAACATTTTGACCCTTTGAATTGAGTGGAATTATTCAGCCTATTTAAATATTTCAACAGAGGAATGAATAGTTTAATCTTTTCCATTAAGTGGGCTCAAATGGTGAAATGCACAGTACATGGCACTGCCCATTTTAGGATTGTGGGGAACACAGTCACCAAACTTCATTAAGTTTTTGTTTAATTTTGTGTCACATCTTAGTCCTATTTTTCATGTCAAATCAAAGCTTGCTGAATATTCCACTTGTTGTGTTTCTACACTAAAATGAAATGAAACTGTTACAACAGTGCACTCACAGTAGACAGTTTTATTCAACACTTTTATGTCCGTGTTCTTTCTGTTTCAACTCTGTCCTTTTGAATAGGAGAGAAAGACAAGAAACATAGTTTTGACGTGGACTGTTTAACATGAATACGGGAGAACAAATGTAATTTCTCATACATTTGATAACTGAAAGAAATGCATATTGAGACTGCTAGCTAAAGTGTCCTTAACACAGCTTTGGTGAGTAGAAAGGCTAGCACAGATTAACCTTGTACAGAACCAAAGGAGAGCTACAAACATTGCTATGTAATGTGACATTTTGATTTGTACATATTTGAACAAATAAAGAGTTGAAAGAATCTAAACTTGCGTTTGAATGGTGATTGTGCAAATAACACAAGTCTTGTTTTTTTTTTTACAGCCTGATGATTATAGTGGGGTTAAACTTGATTTTATAGATTCCAGATTGTAAAATTATATTCTTGTATTTTACAGCACAGGTTCAAGGTTCATGTATTGTGCTGTGCTTTGATTTTGTTATATTGTTATATATATTGTTATATTTCTGTATATGTGTGTACATGGGGAAATCGTAGTTATGAAGCAAACTAATGGAAAGGTTTTCATAAAGTTAATAAGTTGCATATGTTCTCTTTATCATTGTCAGGAATTTTATGATCACCTGTCAACCTTTGCAAAGACATTTTGTTAATCACATGAGGTGTGGACCGATTTTAATGCATTCATTACACAGACATGTGATTTCATAACTTAATGCTTGTAAAAAGGACAGCAAGAAGTGTTTAGTTCAGAGAGGGGAAGGAATCGCTCAGAAGAAACGTCTGTTGAAACAACTGCAACACAGGTAAAAGATAAGACTTAAGTTAAGAGATTGTTTTTCTTTTATTGTGTTATTGTGATTTTAATTAGTGCATCCTTATATTTAAGTTGTCTGGAAGCAGGTTATTATACCAACAAATATACTTAAAATTCAGCTGAAATTCAGATTTTTTTCCTCATAGTTTTATAAATAGTAGTTGTTAGATTTTGGCTTTAATAAGACTCAATTTCCATCCTTTTAAATTGGTTTTAAATAGACAGCAGTCATGAATAACAATATATCTGATGAGGCACTTCATGTGTGTATCTGAAAAGCACAGAAGTAGTTGCCAATAACTAAATACATCACCTGCAGCTATCATGCATTCTCTAGTTGCGTTGTACTTGTGTAGGTGCAGCTCTGTCCAACTATCACTTGAATTACAACAGAAATGTATTTGTAACACCCCTGTGCTTATTTTACATCTATATTTTGTTCATTCAGATGTCATTACAACAAGGAAATGTAGGCAAAAATAATCTCAACATTTTCAGAAAGGACGACTAGATGCTGTTGTTGCTGTCATAAAACAGCAAGCTCTCCCTTCTGAGTAGTAACTGAAGTCGAGGTGGTTATGTTGGAGTCTGACTGTCATCTGTTTTGCAGGATGCGTCCACTAGCCCTCCTTTGTGTACTTGTGGCAGTCTCTGTCACCTGGGCTCGGCCTCACCTCCCCCTGCTCTCCTCAGAGATGATCAACCTTATTAACAAGGCCAACACCACCTGGACGGTGAGCCCATCTTAACCATCCATTCTCTATATTTTTAGGGTATTTCTGGCACTTATGTCATATGTCCACCTGGGGAAACCTGCTGTCACAGATTGTGGTCATGAATTTTGAAATTTCTGTAATCTCTAATTTGAACTTGCTCCAGGCCGGGCAGAACTTCCATAACGTTGATATCAGCTATGTGAAGGGACTGTGTGGGACTATACTGAACGGACCCAAGCTGCCCGAGGTGTAAGTTTTAACATACATGAGTGAGTGTGGGATTTATGTGTGTGCAGTCTCTCACGTCAGGTGACAGTCAGCAGGTTCATCTTATCTGCAGTGCTCACTGACCATCCTCTCTTGTTCAGGGTTCACAATATCGAAGGCATCGAGCTTCCAGACAGTTTCGACCCGCGCCAGCAGTGGCCCAACTGTCCCACAATCCAACAGATCAGAGATCAGGGATCCTGTGGGTCCTGCTGGGTAAGATAGACCAACTAAAGGACACAATAGTACAGTAGGCAGTAATAGAATCAGCACTCTTTCCTTGGTTAGGGAAAGCTGTAACAGGGGTTAAAGGTGCACAGTTGAGGGGAACTAAAAGATAAATCAAGTGTATTTTAGGACCAACTATCATATTCACAAAGCAGTGTTCTGTTTTCTCTTCTCTTTTTTTTTATTTCCCACAGGCCTTTGGGGCAGCTGAGGCGATATCCGACAGGTTGTGTATCCACAGCAGTGGTAAGATCTCTGTGGAGATCTCCGCTGAAGATCTACTGTCCTGCTGTGATGAATGTGGCATGGGGTGAGTATTTGAGTAATAAAATGAGTGTACTCCAGGTCTTGTAAGAGGACATCGAACAACACTTGTGGTGTTTTTATTTTCCTGTGGATGCAGCTGTTTTGGTGGGTTTCCCTCCTCTGCTTGGGAGTTCTGGGCAAAGAAAGGACTTGTGACAGGTGGCCTGTATGACTCCAAAGTTGGTGAGCTCTTCCTAAGTGTGAACTGAAATGGGTTTTATACAACTTTTCAGGAAGTATTTAAAAGAAAGCATTTAAAGTCTGAACTGACACTGATGGTATGTTTGACAGGCTGCCGACCCTACAGCATCGCTCCCTGTGAGCATCATGTAAATGGTACTCGTCCTCCCTGTCAGGGTGAAGAGGAGACTCCTAAGTGTGAGGAGCAGTGCATTGATGGATACTCGCCATCCTACCAGAAGGACAAACACTTTGGTACACTTTCCCCCCCTCCGGTAGCTTTCCTGTCACGTCGTGTCTCGTTTCTACCTATGATGTTACTGTTTTCTGTGTTCACCTCTTCAGGTAGACGCACATACAACATCCCATCCCAACAGGAGCAGATCATGACTGAGCTGTACAAGAACGGGCCTGTGGAGGCAGCTTTCGCTGTATATGCAGATTTTCTGCTGTACAAGACGGGTGAGGCTGGTTTGACTTTGTTTCCAAATTAGCTTCAACTCTGAAACGGTATATTGAGCCCATTAACTCCAACATACAGGATACAACATATATGCTTTAGGTGACTGCTGACCTAATTCCAAAGCATTTCTTTAGTTTTGAGAAATATTCACAACCTTTGAAGCAGTTTCAATTCATTTCAGAATCAAAATCCACTTAAAATTTGTTTTGCATCATATTCATAGTTTACACTGATCACTTTATTTTATATGTGGTCAAAGACACCCCCAGGTTGGGACACACTGTCCTACAACACATAAATATAAGGATTTTTGGTGACTGACTCTCACATCTTAGATGCTGGAGTTACTTTGAACACACCATCAATCTGAAAGCATAGTTTATTCTTTAGAAAATCTGTAGTAAATGCATTAAAATGTGGAAAAACACCACTGTTTAAGTCCTGTGTTATTGCACTCAATGTTACTCTACTGTAGGTGTGTACCAGCATGTGACAGGGGAGATGCTGGGGGGTCATGCCATCAAGATCCTCGGTTGGGGAGAGGAGAATGGGACGCCCTACTGGCTGGCTGCAAACTCCTGGAACAGTGACTGGGGAGATAAAGGTACGTCAAAACAAGGGTTTGGGGCTGGAGAGCGTCATGTCACATATTCTTGTAGTGTAGGATAGACCAATGTCACACAATCTGGCAGTGTGGTGAGTGACATGGTAAAGACGTGTTGGCCTTATAAGTCATGTTTTTGTGTCTTCTCATTTCAGGTTTCTTCAAGATCAAGCGTGGAAATGATGAGTGTGGAATTGAGTCAGAGGTGGTTACAGGAATCCCACTTAAATGAGTCAAATCAAGTCAATCAAGAAAGATGAAATAAAGACCTTGAACTTGAGGATTGCATTTAAAGGCAAATATTGAAAGACTTCATGTAATCAACAGGGAATAAATTGCACAACATGGTGAAACTGTTGCTCTTATTTTTTTATTGTTCTGTGAAAATCATTATGTTGTAGGTATTTTTTGGATGCATGGAATGGATGGATGGATGTTTCATGCAACAAGAGTACCCCTAATTGTTTTGCAATTTTACCAGTTTTCAAGATGAAACTACTTTATATATATTCATGTAATAATGATATATTACATCCAAACCATGTGCGGCCTTGTGAAAAAAATACATGACTGTAACAAGACAAGCAAGTGAATATCAATCCATGATCAAAATATCTGCAACACAGTCCACAGCTGAACAAATCAGAGAAGTCAACCATAAACATTAAAGACGAAGAGGAAGACGAGTCCTCTGCAAAGGCAGAGTTATATTAACCTGTGAAGGGGTCCCAGGGCAAAAATGAGCCTTCAACACCAGCTATCATTCTTAAACTGTAACACTACCCTGCCCCAGTCCGTTAGTTTGTGATAATTTAATTAAACAAACATTGTTTATGAATATGCACCATGTAAGCAGGTATCAACTGGAATATTACAGGTATTAAAACTAGATTTTGACACAGAACCCCTATAAGACCTAAAAATTAGGTAAACATGCAATAGCCACATCAGGGAATTTACCATATCATTTTAAAATAGTGTTTTAATTGTGAATATTACCAAACACTTGCTATTAATAACATTTCTACAAAGTAACTGCCTACATAACCTTCAGTCTTTGGGTCCCCTGAGGGTCTGGGTCCACTTTGCCCTGTGTCAGCCTTGGCGCCAAGGTTGACATTTGAAAAGAAAAGGAAAATATAAAATAAATATACAATCTAAAAACAACAAGGACCTTGTCAAGTGCTACATGCAGCAGAGGGTGGTGGTAATGCGCATAACACGCTTGTTGCAAACCGGTCGGCTTTAAATAAAAAAAGAAGAAGAACCGCGCATGCGTGTTTGTCAACTTCCATATTCAGTCTGTGAACGCCTCCATCCATGGTGGGGGCGGACTGGGGCGGACTGGGGCGGACCATAACATGAGCCGGACTTTGACATTGGACGGCCCCCTTGAAAAATACGATCCTCGGCTATGACCTGACAACCAGGAAGTAGCAGCTCCTGGAGAAAACACACCGCTGAATAAAAAGGCTGCAGGTGGATACCGGCTCGTTACCACCATCGTCAGAGCTGATGGGACGTCTCGGGGTAGAGGAGTGGCTTTAAAGCATCTTTAACGTTAGCTGGTGGTGATGAAGGCAGGTTGTCGGACATTAACTAAACGTCTGTCTGTCGGTTGTGTGTCTCGTTGTGTCGGTGAACGAGTCAGTTACTCTGTTAGCTCTGTATGTAGCTCAGGTTAGCTCTGTACTGTAGCTAGATAGCCATGTTTTTATCACACTCGGAGCTATGGAGAACATATTGGGAGTGTGTTTCCAGACCGTACACGGTGTTCATCTGCTCCCTCACGGCCGCATTGTACTATCTGTGGGGCCGCAAGTGTCAGGTCAGTCACTGCGGTCAAGGCTAGGTAATAACGACTGCACTATATCCACGTTATTGTGTGTGTTTTTCATCTTATTCGACACAATTTTAGTTTTTGTTTTTCGCATTCTGTTTAGTATTCCACTCTTTCCACTTTATTATGCTTTGTTGTATTTTTTCTTATTCAATTTTATGTTTTTTGATGTAATCATTTTTTATATTACTTTGCTACTTTATATGGTTTTATTTTTTCTTATTTAATTAATTTTGTATTCTATCTTAGTCTATTCTATTTTGTTTTATTGTATTTTTTTCCAATTTTTTTTCCTTTTTTCAAAGAAACCTTTTAGAGATCAGGCAACACAAAGCTGAATGTCTTTAAGGTGACAATTTTGATAATTTTGCACAAGCTATTTTTATTTTACACACCAGCAAAATCCTACTATGAGCCCTTATGAAAATATATAATAATTATTATCATATAATGTCCATGGTTTGTATATCAAACGTTAGTCTAAGGTTACTGTACTTTGTTCTACAAAATTGAGGGCAGATTTAATTCATACATTATGTTGAGGCCTGATCCTACAGTAATGTAACACTTTATTATAACACTTATTTAGCATTTATAAGCAGCATATGAATAATACATGTTTTATGACTCACTATGATGTAGTCATAAGGAGATTTAGGACATTTCTAAGTGTTTAAGTATATTTGTCATCAACTGTAACTATCATATTAAGCATCATAACTGGTGTATAAAGTGCTAATAAATGCTGGGTAATATCATTTAACCTAGTTGTAATCATATATAATGACAGATCTCCTCCCTCATTGGAGGAGTTACAATTGTTGACAAAAACATGAATAGACTCTGTTACACAAACGCATGTTAGGGAGGTTGAAATAAAGTGTTACAGGTTATTTTCATTATTGATCAATCTGCTGATTACTTTTTCAATTTGTCAATTATTTGTTAAGTCTATGAAATGTAAAAAACCATCACTTTCCTAATTTCCTAAAACCCAAAGTAACGCCTTTTCTATAACTTGTTTTGTCTGACCAGTAGTCCAAAACCCAAAGATATTTGATTTGCAGTCATATAAAACACACAAAAAACACCAAATCTTTACATTTGAGAAGCTGGATTACTAAAACTAATGATCTGGTCTGTCGACTTCTCAGTGAGTGGATGCTAACTTAATACCACATACTACACATGTTGTGTGTTTTGTAAATGTTATAGTCTAGATGCCATGGGATAGTTAACTACCATAACAAAACATATAGAAAGAAAGTGTGCGTAATTATTGTTTTTTCACTGTACAGTTTGCCACACCACATCACCACACACCCTGCTTTTGAAGCACCATACCTCTCATACGTCTTGTTTTGCATGCATTCTGTCACAGGTGTTCATTTCAAGGCCTCTGTGTTTTCATACCCACTTTTTTTTTTGTCTCTTTTCCTCCCAGACACCAGCCCTGGTTTCTAGCAAGGCTTTCAGTGAATTCCTCCACAAGCACTGTCCTGTGGTGGCTGAGCGCTTCAGTCCCACTCCGTGGTGCTGGGGAGGCCGACTTCAAACGCTGGTCTGTGCCCTCCTCAAATCCAGACCCCCCGTTACTTATCGCAAGTAGGATGAACCTCCTTCATTAGCTCCTTTGTTCTGTTATATTTATTTTGCTGGCTGACACAGTCATCTTGTTATCGTACTACAGTATCTATATTTTTCTTCAGGAAAACCCTGTCTATAGCATCGTCCTGTAAGAGTATGACGTTTATGTGCTTCATATCCAGTGCATTTCAAACACGTGGATGAAATAAGTCCTTATCCTTAAACCTATAGTGTGGTGAAACACGAAATTCTAGTAATGCTCCCTTCATCCCTCAGTGAGCTGATCCGCACGGCTGATGGTGGTCAGATCTCTCTGGACTGGGTGGACAATCAGGCCAGTGGGACCTACCCAGAATCCTCTACCCGCCCCACAGTACTGATCCTCCCAGGCCTGACAGGGAACAGCCAGCAGTCCTATGTGCTCCATGCCATTAGCCAGGCCACCCGCCATGGCTACAGGTCAGTTGTGCTCCTCATCTGTCCCCTGTCCTAAAATGATTAATCTGTGAGCCAAAATCAGTGAAATGTAAACACGCTAACGTTTCTAGTCAGTCATTTAAACAGAATAGACTCTATCTTGAAGAAGTAACAGGAAAGTTTGGTCACTGCTGTAGCTCTTTTCATAGACATTTTCTTTCTTAGATGTGTGGTCTTTAACAACAGAGGCGCTGGAGGGGAGGAGCTGTTGGTAAGTACAATGATTACCTAATGATTTATGGTTGTGTCACATTTAACTCTGAAGTTTCCTTTTCCCTCTGTCATTTCTACAGCCTCTGTTTATGAAGGACCTCCACATCTTAGGGTTTGCACATTGATACCTGTATCAGTCTGAAGGGAGCACTATTTTCAGCAGTCTTTGGTGATTATAGCAGTGTTAAGCTGTCTTGGTTGTAGCATGATGATTCCAATGGTCTGTGCATATTTGGGGATTTAAACATCAGGTGTTTTTAAAAACACTTTTCACTGAATTTGTAGAATGACGCCAGCTGTAGTACATATAACAACCCAAACACAGAATCTGGTATTTGAACACTGCATGTGATGCTCCTCCTCTGTCTCTCTGCTCGCTTCAGACGCCTGTTACCTACTGCGCAGCTAATACCTCAGATCTTGAGCGTGTGGTGCACCATGTCAAAGGACTTTACCCACATGCCCCTGTGCTTGGTGCTGGTGTGTCTCTGGGAGGGTGAGTTGGGTGTTTGATGTCTTGGTTTCCAACTGCTCACATTTCTCTGAGAAAATCAAAAAGTTATTTCATGGTCAAATTTATCCTAGCTTTGTTTCCTTTCTCTGTCTTCTCTTTAGTTACTACCGTTTTTGTTTAATTGTCTTTTCCTGTTTTTTTCCCCTTCTCTTCTTTCACCTGTTTGCAGCATGTTACTGTTAAACTACCTGGCCCGTAAGCGCACACAGTCAGGGATGGTGGCGGGTTTCACCATCTCGGTCCCCTGGGATGCAGTGAAGTCCTCCGCCTCGATGGAAGAACCACTCAACTGGCTGCTCTTCAACAAATACCTCACGAGTGGCCTGTGTCGCGCTGTTTCCAGGTCAGATAAGTATTCTTGAATTTAGTTTAACAATTCGGGGTTGTTGAATGAGTTTTAAAGAAAAAAATCTGTTTCTCACAGACACAGGAAGGTTCTGGAGAAAGTGGTGGACGTTGATTATGTCGTGAAGGTATGGCCCCGTTCTTTACATTTACTTTACTTCATGTAGTTGCCTTTTCTCTCTACTTTAATTTCATTTCACCCCTCTCTAGGCACAGACTATCCGTGAGTTTGACGAACGCTTCACCTCTTTGATGTTTGGTTATAAATCTTGTACGGACTATTACCGCGATGCCAGCCCAGACAAAAAACTCCCCAACACAGCAGTACCCATCTTGTGTCTCAACGCTGCCGATGACCCCTTCTCTCCCCAAAATGGTGAGTAGAGGACAGGAGAAGATGGACATTTGTGTTGTGATCGGATCCACCAGATGTATGAAACACTTACACAACCTTAGTATTTTGATGTATTTTAGTCTCATTTGTATATTCCTAATCTTTGGTGTGGAGGCAGAAATGTTTAAAGAGTAACTTGACACTAAATCCACTTTTTTGAAATAGTAAATTACATGTACAGGCACTTTATTACACTGTCTATTGATCTTGGTCTTATTTTTTAGTGTTTATTGCAACAAAAGTTTTTTTTCCAGAGACAATTCCAGTCATTTTGTCTTCTTGACTCCAAAAAGTCTGAAAAATGTATGAAGTACTCTGGGACACTCTACCCCTGAAGTACAATACGCCGTGACCTTCACCTCCCACCGCCCCTTCAAAAATTCAATGGTGTTAAAACAGGGTGTTAAGTTGCCCTTTAATGTTTTCTTTTGTGCTGTGGTTGATATTTCAGTCTCCATGCGGCACAAAATGTTTTCAGCTTGACTACTCTCACTAAATCAGACTTCTTTTTCAATGTATTTCCCGCCCGCACAGCCTTCCCGTTGACCATAGTCCAGAGCCTACCTAATGTCGCTCTGTTGTTGACGGCCCATGGTGGACACATCGCCTTCCTGCAGGGGTTGTTTCCCCGTGGTGAGAGCTACATGGAGCGCCTGTTTGGTCAGTTTGTCCAAGCCGCCTTTGAACACCCGAGGGACATCAAGAAAGCCTGCGGCATTAAGGAGGAGAAGATGAGCTGATCACCTTCCAGCCCGTCACTCTGTCCGAACCTGAACTAATGTCAGAATGTCAAGTCACTGGCATCACCGCAACAATTCACAAAACTGCATTGCTCATCTTTGCATGCCGTTATCTTAGCACAGAAATGTTGGGTCTCCTCCATGTTTGCGCTGAGAATGACCAACTGTATTGTACAATCATATGACCTCACTGCAGCTAGGCTAATCTACCTCCTCATCGTCTCACGTTCTCTTTGAAGGAGCAATCAAAGAAGGTTGAAAAGAAGTAGAGAACAATTTTCAAGATTCAAGAAATCTTGCAGCCAGCTGGTTATGGTTAGGTTGATACCTAATATTGTATCTACACAAAAAAGAAACACATACATTTGTTTTTGTTTTTAAATTATTTGTCAATAGAATGTAAATTGCTTTTAATCAAATTGTTTCTCCCACACGCCGTCCCAACCTCACATGGAGCACTGTAGTGTGTGTTGAAAACAAAAAGCACTTCGAAAATGAGTGCTTTGATTTGAGGTAGTATTTGAAAATGTTATTTAAATAGAAATGAATTGGAAATTAATATTAGAACAGTAATATTGCCCTGTTGATATTGGTATACTGTTTGCTTTCCTTTCAATTACTCTGGTTTTGCAAGACTTGTTTCCGTTGAAGTGTGTAACATGCCTTAAAGGATTATACTTCCCCATCTTTTAGCCCTGCCTTGCGTTCTGTCTCAACCTTTTACAGTTTCTCATTGCGTACCACACACTGAGCTAACCCTGCAAACAGTTGTTAGAGCCATCAATCTCAACCTGAAGACACCCACACAGCAGTAATATGCATATCTGCCATGAAGAAAAGAGTTTTTGATTTTAAAACAACAAAAAAAGGCAAAATCAGTTAAATGTAAAAAGTATTGCATGCTTGTATATGCTTGTATATGCTTTTGCAGTATGCTTGGTTGCAATGTAATTTATGCAGTACATCAATTTGACACTGTAAAAAACAGTAAATCCCAGTGTGAGATATTTGTACCTGCTGTCAATAATTTAATTGAAAGTGAGGGGTTTTGAATTTGTGTGTGTTGTAATCTGCTTTTCGTTTGTCTTTGAAACACATTTTTGTTTAAGGATCAGGCGATAGATAAATTAACATCTATCATGTGTGTATTGGGGCCACTTTCAGACCACATGATAATTATTTGAAGTGTAGTTTGTAGTTATCGGAGGGCATTTGTCTTGAACTTAATCATCATTTTAAGTCTTCACACGAGGACCAGATCTGTGTGTGTGCGTGTGTGTGTGCGTGTGTGTGTGTGTGTGTGTGAAAATCAGTTGCGTGCGTGCGTGCGTGCGTGCGTGTGTGTGTGTGTGTGTGTGTGCGCGCGCACTGAATGTCTTTAAAATCAGTTGAGAACACACTGAAGGTTTTATTATGTGTGTATTACCAGCAGTGCACTGATACACCATTTAATAATGCCAATACCAAGCTACTCTTAATTTACAATTTATGTCATGTGTTCGGGACGCTTCAGTTGTTTGACTTGACTCTTAACGGGAAGTGTTTTCAACTGTGACTCAAGAACATGAACGGATTAAGATTATAGCAGCAGATGTTGCTAATTGCTGTTTTATTGAGTTTATTAGCTCTTTGCAGACCACATTCACTTGCCTTTCATTGCTGTTTATTTTTTAATGGACAAATGTTTTCCTTTTTTTTTCAGTTCCACTTCTGTATGAGCTGTGACCACTTGTAAGTTTGGACATTATGAGCAATCTATTTGGTTTTCGATTATTTGACACTTGAATTAAAGAATGACAATAACACACATTTTTATTTCAGTTGGTGATTTTTCATCTTGAATTTACTAATGGGATTGTAAACTGAAGATGTCCTTAAATTGAACTCATCAGTGGCTGTCGTCAATAGCAACACATAATTCAGCATGGGTTTGTTGTGATTAATACATATCACCACGTTGGTCCTGATGGAAAAATGTCACAACACCCGCACAGCCTGTCACCGAGTTCCCTCCGGTTCCAAAGCTGTAATCCGAGCCGTTTTATCTCTTGAGTGGTGGGGTCATTAATGTCGCTGATTAACCAGACAGAGTATCAATAATTAACTGTGAGCAATAAAGGCCCACACCCTCTGTCACAATGCTAACCCTTCAGCCTCATTTAGATTCATTTAATGACGCTGTGGCCTGGAAAACATCCAGTGTGGAAAACTAAAACCTAATGAAGTAGTCACTTTCTAACTCGGGCAGATATAATCTACAAGTTGTCCTGCTTGCCCTCAGCTTTGATAATTTCCCTCCCCTCCAGCTGTCAGTTATGTGAGTGTAACTCTCAGAGGAAAGCCGCTCATCATTATGATCTTTGAAAAGCTGTGGCTCTTCAGAGGTGGAAAAAAAGCATTTGAGAAAATACATAAAATTCATCTGTGTTGCTTGTGTGCTTCTCATATTGTCTTCAAATCACTTCCCCTTTCTATCATCTTTTACAGTGACTTCTCATTCTTCACTTATGCCCCTGCTTTAATTTTCTCTGGTATCTGTCTTCTGCATCGAAATCATACATCACTGTTAAATGTCACAGACTCACAAATCAGTATTGCAGTTATGTTTTAAAGTAAAAACAACTCCACGCACAGGTTAATTTTGAGAGAGAATGAAGAAAATACAATGAATTGTAAATTGCAAAATAAATCTGTTTTAGCTGCATTTTAGCAGCTGAGCATGATTTTTAAACCCCAACTTTAGCTTTCTCCCCAGTCCATCCTCCCCCTCCTCCTCCTCCTGCCTGTATTCCTCTACCTGGTGTGATGGGAGGAGCCTCAGGTTATCGTTAATGATTCAACACCAGAGCTGCTGAGATTGACAGATAGAGAAAGAGGAGGGAAGATTGAGAGTGCGAGATAGCCAGAGAGAAGTAGAAATAGTAAAAGCTGTAGAGCCGACATGGCAATGTAAGCTGAGAAAGTGTGCAGCAGGTAGAAGAAGAAGAGGAAGTGATGCCAGAGAGGTTGCAGACTGCATGTTTGTATCTGCTCAGGTGTGTCCAGTCTGTAGACAGTCTGGGGGTCAAGCAGAAGTTGAACACACAGCAAATACTTCTCTGCAACTGACAGTGGATCTTGTGAGCAGTTCAGGGTGATTATTTGCCTCCTGTGATCCATGCGGCCTTTATAGGCTGGAAAGACATTCATCTTCTCTCCTGATCCACACACAGCCGGCAGGTGAGTGTGGACTCTGTATGTCTACATATTACATGTCGTTGTGTCTTTGAGAGTGGGATGGCATGTAAAGAGAGGATCCTAAGGGCATTTAGACAGCTTTGTTGTTAACTGTGCTCTAGATCCATATGTAATCATGTGGCGCAATGTGTTTAAAGTGCAGATTCTTAGCTTTACAGACTAAACAGAGACATACATGCCTTTTTTGAGGTAGTTATCACCATCACAATTCCATTAAGTAAAAAGATGATGACCTGCATGTGCCAGAAAACCCTAATATCCACTGAAAGAGTGCACCTTAAACACACCACCAGACTAGACACAGGTTTCGATTACAGAGCATCTTATATGACTTCAGCTGTAGTTACACTTGGCCATGAATTAGTAATGAGGCAGTATGGACTGTACAGTATGCTGCCTGTATCAGTATAATGGTGATCAGTCCAGCATCATGTTCCTGCTGTGCAGCTGAAAAGCAGACAGAAATAGTTCCTTTTTTTTTTGTTATCGCTGCTAATTTTCCATTTCCCGTTCCCTCCCAGAATCATTTACTGGATGAATCACTGCTTATGTGAATGTTGTTGGCTTTCAAAGATCAAACTTAATAGTCTGAATATATACAAAATACTTGAAATATCTCAGTCTTTTGTAGCCATTACATCACAGGAATAAATAGATAAATAAATGAAAAAAAAACAGCCGATACACAGCCAGCAGCGTGCAGTTACTTATGGGATCACTGCTTCCATCCTCGTCGCCTCAGGCTGAAAGCGTTGGAGTTAAACTAACAGTCATTTTCCTTCATTAAATGTTGACCAGCAGGCACTAAAGGTTATCAGCCCAATCTGCCTCTGTTGTCTTTATTTATAGCTGCAAGTTCCTAGAAAGCTTACAAATTGTGCTTGTGCAAAGCTCCGTCTGTGTGTGTGTATGTGTGTGTGTGTGTGTGTGTGTGTGTGTGTGTGTGTCTCAAATTTGAATTCCCAGTATGGTGCAACATATAGTGACATATTGTTTTGTTGCCATTATGTTCCCTGTAAAATTTAATGACCATCAAGCTTTGTCTTTCCTGCAACACAGGCCATTAACTCCTGGCACTACAGTAGTATTGTGTTGGACTGGATTATCACGTTGCCCTTTGTTAGTGAATCATAGGCGTGATGGAAAATATCACTTCCAATTTAGGTGACTGGGAAATGCTGTGAAGACTGGGCCCGGTGTTCTCACCCAACTCCTTGCCAGTATCACCCTCTGTCCAGATTTGCATCAAAGAAACAACCCTCTTTGATAGTGGAACAGTAGCCATTTTATATTTCCCTGTCACAGTTTGTTGGTCTATTGCTCAGCAACTTTATGATTCGCTTTAACGTCGCGTCTAATCTCAGAGCCGTCCAATGTTCAGGGTGAGGCAGGGGTAACTGGGGGTCACATGATGAGCACAGTGATCACAGGCAAACAGCTCGTTCCACCTGTGTGTGGGTTTTAGGATATTGGTCGGGGGAACCAGTGGCCTTGTGTTTGTATTGATTGTAATGTTTGCCGTGTCAATAGAGACATAAACATCTTTCCATTTAACAGTAAAATTAAAATGGTGGAGGGCTTTTGTAAACAGGATCACCTGGATGAAAAAAAAAATATTGCATCTGGTGTGTGGTTAACTTATCTCACAAAGCAGTGCTAATGAATCTGAGTCAATTAATTTGTTAGCATGCACACACATGTGTTGCTTGGCTAGTTCAACTCTATGCAAACACTAAATTATACGGCAGAGGTTGTTAATGTCGCACATGAGGATAATAAAGAAATACCCATAAGCAGACAGCCTGCAATAAGGGAGCTGATAATGAAGGTTTCTGTACTATTTTGACAGGTTTTGTGCCATTCAGTCATTGGCACAGTAATAGATCTTTAGCAAAAGCTGGCAGGGTGTGACAGCATTCAGAAAGCACCCTGTTGACTGTCCATCATTAGTCTGCATTATTCAGCGGGGCTCTTGCTGTGTGCAGGCAGTGGAGTACAGTGCCTTGTGAAATAGGCACCAGCATAGTTGCATACAGTTGAAATGTGATGTCTGGGGCTTTGTTTGTGCAAGTCTCCACACATATCAGCATGTCTGGTGCTGTATTTTATGTCTGTGTTCAGATGCATCACTTCAACTTAATACCACCTGCCTACTATTGATTGTGGGGCAGTTTATTTATTTACCACGCTATCGATTCCTCATATATATATCTTTATTTATTCCCTCTTGTAGTCATGGAGAAGCAACTAGAGGAGCTGAAGCAGCAGCTAGAAAAGCAATGTCTGATCAACCAGGAGCTGCAGAGGCAAAACAAAGACCTGGGTGAGTGCAACCATAACTGTGTCACATTAGAGAGTCACTTCACATTAGACCACACCCAACATCACAGCTAGGTGTGGTCTAGCTGGGGTTGTGACGGCATCCAGCTGTAATATAGCAATGTATATAATAATATAATATAATGCAAAGCTACATCACGAATAAAGCATAAAGTCACCACTAATTGGCCGAGCAAGCAGGATTAAGGCGTGTTCAGACAGAAATGACAGCGAATTTTCACCTTGAGTCATTTATGTGCATTTGACCGCTGGAGATTAACTGTAGCTTGCTTCTGCCTCTGATCTCACAACTCACCAGAAACTCCAGTTCTTTCTGTTATTTCCATCCAGTCCCTCTTGTTTTTAGTCTTGTCTCTGTACTTTTATGAAGTAGATTCATAAGCGTGACTTTTTCACTCAAGTTGAAACATTTTGACCTTGCACAGATGCGTCTCCACCTCGGTTAAATGTGTGTCTAATCACATTTTAATTGTTTTGTGTGCAATTGCATCTGCTATAAACTTCGCCTTGCGTTCTGCCTGAACACAGTTAAACTGGTACAGTTGCTCTTTAATGCACGTTTCTGTAGAATTACTACATTACCATCATGCCACCCTATGTCTGTAGTTTGTCCCCCAGAGAGCACTGACACATTTAATTTTCAACTGTAAAATGTCCTATTCAACACATGTCTTGGTAAGAAATTGAATATCTGCCAATATATCATGATTGGATATTTATAAACTCCCAAATATCAATCAATATCAGTATCTGCAACAGGTTCCTTGTGATATTTCATACATTGAATGTGTTCCTCTGCTTTTATCCTCAAAGAACAAAGACTGCAGGAGAAAGAAAACCTTTTGCAGGATCTGCAGAGTCAATATCATGATCTGGGTAAGAGGCTCTGGGTACCAGGGACAGGGACACACACACACGCACACACGATTGAAGTGATCTTTGCTTCAAGCCATTTACAGTAGTTAACCCTCCATTTGTGTTCCTCTGTTTGTCTGTTTCAGAGTTTCCCTCTCAGAGCGGTAATGAGATTGATCCCGAGGTCAGGAAGAGCCGCGCGGCTGTCATTGCCTCCGAACCAATCCCTGAGACCCTGGAGATTACACGCACCAGGGTCAAGAAAACTGCCAGGTTGGTAATCAGTACTGGTGACGAGAGAGTATTCCATTTAAGTAAGACTGCACAGGAGTTTTTGCTTTGCCATTGTGGCAAATCCGATCTAATTGCCTCTCCTGCACATGTCAAACACCTAAATAATGTATGATGGGTTTGCATGCTACGTGGGAGCTCCTCGACATTTCAATGACCTTAGATCAAGATGACTTCTCTCCCCTCCCATCATCAGCGAGACAAATCTGATCGTCAAAGCCATCCAGAAGAATGACTTCCTGAGCCGCCTCGACGATGAGCAAACAGCCATGATGGTGGACCTCTTAGCAGTATCTAACTTCAAACCGGGGGAGGACGTCATTAAAGAGGGCTCTGAAGGAGACAGCATGTACATAGTAGCAGGTGAGGACACGCTTGAGTGTGTGGGTGTGTGTTTCTGTCTGTCCTGCTAAGGCTGCATGTGACTGATGTTTTGAATTATGTTCTAAGGCTCTCTGTTTTTATATGAAAACCCTTAACATCAATATAATATATTATATGTAGAAAATATATAGAAAATTCTGCACATTTCTTTTCCTTTCACCTTTTAGCTGGTGAGCTCTGTGTCACCCAGGCAGGCCGGGACCTCCGCACCCTAACCATTGGTGATGTGTTTGGGGAGTTGGCCATCCTGTACAACTGCAAACGGACAGCAACAGTCAAAGGTCAGCCCCTGTAACGATGACTCCCGGAAGTACACGCAGAGATAATAATGGGGCAGTTTATCTTAATACTAAAGGCATGAATAGCATGTGATTCCTTTGTGTCATCATTCCCCCTGGATAGAAGATGTTTGTGTCTTAAGGTACAGTAACTGTGCATGTAACTGTACACACACACACACACACACACACACACACACACACACACACACACACACACACACACACACACACCCTCTTGTTAATCATTGCCTGTCTTGTCTGGTAGAAGCACATCATTGCACACACTGCAATATGAACCACAACAAAGCAAATTAACTGTAACAGAAGACTAGATAGAGTGGCCAAACTCTGTAGTCAAAATATCTTGACAAAAGTATCTGATTATAGAAAACAGATTACTGACCAACTATTACTATTACTTTTAGCTATTCTGCCCTTTGATTGAAAAAAGAAGTGCCATGCTACTTTTAGGTTCGGGCCCTGAGGGGGTCAGGTACGGCCCTCGGTGTGAGATTTTCATTGGTGTATTTGTGTGATTTCGGCCCCCTGTACTCTTTCCTACTGATAGTAAAGCTGTCCAGCCAGACTTTACAGTCTTAGCTTCAGCTTTCATCACTTTCACTTAACGTTGCAGCAAAGACAGCAGTGCGTCTGTGGTGCATGGAGCGACAGACTTACAGGACAATCATA
The DNA here is from genome assembly GCF_043641665.1 of Enoplosus armatus. NCBI lineage: Eukaryota > Metazoa > Chordata > Actinopteri > Centrarchiformes > Enoplosidae > Enoplosus > Enoplosus armatus. The sequence continues at coordinate 13,899,923 of NC_092198.1, read as the reverse complement.
ACCAACAAGTCCAAGAAGAAACGGGAGCAGCTCATGGGCTTCCTGAAAACGTGAGTTTAAAGACTGCAGCTAGCGGAAATTTAATATCCTGTCAGCATGGTTTGCCCAAGTTAAAAGAATAGGTATTCTTTGATCTTGGTTTGGCGGTTTCCTCCTATGCCACTCTTCCATAACAGTGTCTGTGCTTATTCATGGCTCAATGGAGCATATAACAACTATTTCTAACTGTGCTGCTGTATTTTTTGCATTATTGCCACAGGTCTCGTACTCTGAAGGACTTGAATGATGTCCAGTTGTCCAAAATCATTGACTCAATGGAGGAGGTGTGTACTTTGATGTCCATTTGTGAACTTTGAGTGTTACTGTTGTCATGTGAAGATAAAGGAAAACTTGACAATTATATATATGATAGATGGTCATAAAGTTAACGCTTCAAGTTGCAGCTAACATATTTTAAATCTCAGTAGTCTGGAAAGAAAGCATTTTCAAGGCACTAGGTGTAATATTTGTGGCTTTGTTTTCCTGTAAAATCACAAACTTTATTTTCAAGACAAACATATTTGATACATTTTTGTCAGTATGTGGAAATGACGTTTTTTGTCTGGTTTACATCAGGTGAAGTACCAGGACAAAGATGTTATAGTTCGAGAAGGAGCAGAAGCAAACACATTCTACATCATCCTCAAAGGAGAGGTAACTTCATATTATATATATAATAATTTCCTACATGATTTGCCATAATATATATATATATGCACTCATTCTCTTCCACCCTCTCATGTGTGTTTCCCCCTCAGGTCCTGGTGACTAAGAACGTCAATGGGCATCAGAAGCAGATTCGTAGGATGGGAAAAGGGGAGCATTTCGGGGAACAGGCCCTCATACGGTAACCATGGCAACTCAACAAATGCCTGAGGACATTTGTTGGAGTTGGACTTGTGCAACATCCACTGCTCTGAGATATTTGTGTTGCACAACCTGCCGCTTATCTTCTAAATGTCTTATGGTTTAAATCACTCCACTAGATTTAGAAGAACCAGGAACATTTCCCTAAATAATTCAGTGCTGTTGATGTGCAAATCAGCCAGTTTGGAGGAGAAGATTCAAAACATTTTGCAAATGTTTAACTGTTAAAATGCAAACTTGTACATGGGTGTCAGCAGTACTGCATAGAAACCAAGAATACAGAGTGTAATCTACGGTAGAGTAACAGCAACATGTTGTTTTGATTATGTAAGGGTGATGTTGGCTTTTTATTAAAAACCAAATATCATCCAGCAAGTGATGCCTGCTGTTGAGTACCAGGCAGCAGCTTTGTTGTTTTATTGGGAGGTTTTTCAGATGCAGACTTGTGCAGCATAGAGATCAGTGAATTAATACATCTGCAACACTTTTCTGTATCCACATATATTAATGTGCTGGAAAAATCCAGTACAGATATCTTTCATTACCAGCTATAGTTTATTTAGTTAGAGGATGACATTCCTGTTGCAGCAAAACAAAACATAAAACCTGAAATACGTCATTGATTTCAGGTGCTAAAGTTTTCTCGGATTTCTGACAGCTAAAATGCACTTTTTCCACATTGAGGTGTTGACAATTGTATATGTACAGTAATGACATGCAGTTTTCCTGGGTTTTTTTCCTCTTGCAGTGAAGTCTTGAGAACTGCCACCTGCACTGCTGACGGCCCTGTAACCTGTTTCTCCATTGACAAGGAGTGAGTCTGACTCGACACTAAATTCTGAGTCTAAACGAAGGTGATATTCCTGTTCAGTGATGGCTGGAGAGAAAGATCCTTGAGAGAAGTCCTCCAGTGTATTTGTTCTCTGCCATTGTCACCTCGTTTGCAGTGTTTGCTTTTTGTGTACTTGTCATTGATGCAGTTTGACTAAAATTGCCTTTTCTTTAGGGTATTTGAAGAGACAATTCCCTTAGAGCACCTGGAGCTGTTTGACGAGTACGTACTGCAGAACACTTTTCGTTTCATAACCATGAATCTTTTCCTCCGTCTTGGTAAGAGCAGTGAGAAGTGTAAATAGAACAGACTGTCCTGATTAGTTTCCTCCTTAAATCTTGACCCTTTGTTTTTTTTGCTCCCAGCTCCAAAGTGCTGCAGGAGGCACAAGCTCCAGAAAAGTCGAGGTGAGTGTCTGTGGAAGAAGAGTTTGTGGACGCAGGCTGAACGATGTAACACAATCGTATGAATCACACGAATGAGTTCCTTGAAATGAAATAACATCAGTTAGAAGGTCTCTGTCTGTCTCTGTCAGTCCCAGCTCCACTCTGAGGTTTAAGGATCTGGTTCCTGTGTTGTATCAGGAGGGTCGCTATCAAGGTGATCCTGTCACGCTTGGGGTCGGAGGGTTTGGCCGCGTTGAGCTGGTGCGTGTATATTTCTGTTTCACTGTTTTGATATTTGCTGGAATGTGAAATGCATTTGGTCTCTTATCCAAAACCATTTCGGGGTTGTTGTCACTTCTTTGAGCTAGGAGACTTTTAATACACACTTTTAAAACACAGTTGTTTCTGGTATAGCAAATACAAAGGGACTGTATGAAAATGGGGAGGGGGGGGTGAATATAATATTTCATTTTATTGAAAAGAAAGGCTCCTTTGTATGTATATATACACCCAGGATATTCAGCACTCATAGTTTAGTGATGATCATTGTTTTGTTGTCATCCTGAGACGACCACAGTGAATCATGGGACGTATTACGCCATGAAGCGAGTCAGCAAGAAGCACATTGTTGCCAAGAGACAAGAGGAGCACATGCTGTTTGAGAAGAAGATCCTTAAAGCCATCCAGTGTGACTTCATCGTCAGGTATCCGCCATCACAGACACACACACACACACACAGTCCTTTAATTACAACATACAAATACAGTGTAATGTACTAAGTGTTAGTTGGTGTTTAATCCCTCCTCTGTAGGCTTCATGCAGCTTTTAAAGACACGCGATACATCTACATGGTCATGGAGTTCTGTGCTGGAGGAGAGATCTGGACCAAACTCAAAGAAGTGTGAGAAAACACGGACCAAAAAAAGAAATGTCTCAAATGATATTTAAAGAGTATCTCATTTCCTCATTTAGACTGGTGAAATATCAGCAACAGAACGTGATGGAGGGTAATACATTTGTTTGAAAGGAAATTAAAGCGAGCAGAGGAGGAAGTTATTTCAACCTTTTATGTCTGTGTGAATTGCAGAGGGCGCTTTGATGAGCCCATCGCTGTGTTCTGCACTGCCTGTGTGGTGGAGGCCTACGCCTACCTCCATAGAAAGAACATCATGTACAGAGACCTGAAGCCTGAGAACCTGATGCTGGACATAAAGGGCTACGTCAAACTGGTGAGTTCTTACCTGTGTGTTGATTTCTACACTCTTTAAACTCTAAGGATAAATTGAATATTCAGGAGATGCACTCGTCAGAGGTGTGTGAGCATGTGTTTCTGTGCTGCAGTCATGCAAATGATAATGAGCAGGATTTGTGTATTCCACCCTCTCTGTGTGCATGTGTGTGTGTGTCTCTGTGCAGGTTGACTTTGGTTTTGCCAGGGAGTTGGTGCGTGGTGAGAAAACCTACTCATTTGTCGGCACTCCTGAGTACATGGCCCCAGAGATCATCAAGAACCAGGGACATGACTTTGCTGTTGACTTCTGGTCCCTTGGCATCCTGATATTTGAGCTACTGGTGGGAAGGTGAAACTAACACACACCTGCCCACATTAGAAACAAGCATTTCTGCTGTCTTGGAGTGGTTCATATCTGACAAGCTTGTAGTAATAAATAAACCAAAGCTTTTATAAGTTACGGGAGAGTGACACAAATATATTGAAGTGAGAATGAATCACGAATAAGTCAAGCCCTGATGTTGACCAGTAGATGGCAGCAGAGAAATGTGACTGCAAGATTCAGGTTACCCAACAGCAACTGGTTGATTTCTGAGCCATTTTTTATGTCAGACGGTGGAAAGATTAACACAACAACAACACTCTTCTCTCTTTTCAACCTGTCAGCCCTCCCTTTTCAAGCTCAGAGCCTCAGAAGATTTACGCCAAGATTTTGGACGGGGTGCTCAAGTATCCACCGTACTTGAGTGAGGCAGCCAAGTCCATTATCAGCAAAATGTGCAGGTGAGACAGATATATATATATATAGACTGCATTATGATTCAAATGTCATATACTGATAATGCTGTAGTATGAATTCAAAGAGAACTCAATGTGGTGCATGGCTAACTTTCTCATGAAATAGGATTGGATCATGTAACATGCATGTGTAATTCATTCATGTGTCATGTAATTACATAGAGGTTTGAGCATTTCATACAGTTACTCCCAGTGTAGAGCATGAATTATGGAGCATATCTGCACAATCAATACACTGTGTCTTGATAAGCACTATTCTTTTATGGTTTTTGAATGCAAATCCCTTCAAAAGTGGAATCTCATGATACAACTGGACGTAAATGTCATCCATCTTGTATTTTTGTTTGCAGACCTCGGCCAGGTCAGAGGTTAGGAAACACCAAGAACGGAATCAAAGATGTCCGGCATCACAGGTAACCATGGCAACATGTCATATATATGAGTGATACCACATAATCCTTGGGGCACAGGAGGTATTCACCAGCTGGCCTTTTTTATTTTCTTAATCAAAGTGTGAAGCTTCGGTTTTGTTCTCCTCTGCTGCCGACTGAGCTTTTCTACTTGTGATGAATCGTTTGAGTTACTTCTCACTCTCAGTTTGTTTGACCTGTAATCTCCCTCATCTTTTCCCTTCAGGTGGTTCAGCAGTATGAACTGGCACAAGCTGCGCGTGGGTCAGCTTGACGCCCCCACAGTCCGGCTCATACGCAAGGCAAGCCAAACCACTAGCTTAGTTTGTTTACTATCATGTGAAAACGCCTTTACTGTGGTTTAAGGAAAACAGAACCAAAGAACACCAGTTCACTTCCAGAGAGTACTTTTTAAACACCTTTAAAACATGGTTTCAAATCTTTATAACATTGAATATTCATTACTAAATGTGCAAAGATAAAGTGTGAAAAAAAAAAATCTGTGTGAGTGTGGTTCACATGAATATTGAACATCAAATAAGCCAAACTGCTCAGACTTTGGCAGAAATATCAAAGGAATTGTGTGCTCATGTAGGACACCATCACTCATAAGAAAGTGAACAGGTTTTCAGGGTCTTTGAAACTTTAAAAACCTTCTGTTTATTTAGATGAAACAGGCCGGGAGGGACAAGCTATTGCTTATAAGTCACAGTTTGACAGGACTGTATATGACTGTGTTAAATGTATCCGCAATTTATTATTTAAACAATTATTTTTTCCTCCTCCAGGGCCCCTGCTACATCAACTTTGATCGCTTCCCTCTTGATCAGACAAAAGCAGAGGAGGAGTTCTCTGGTTGGGACCGTGACTTCTGATGTTAAAAGATCAAAGGCCACAAGAGTTGCCCATGTCACTCAAATGTGGAGCCAAATCAGAATAACCTCAGTTTAAGCCAAAACACAGTTAAAGCCACATTTCATATTGGAAAAAACATAACCCATTTCATACTAATTTGATTATTAAGTTAGAGTGGAACTGCAGGAAATCACCACTTGCAACATATTTATTAAAGCCTCTCTGTTGCTATAGAGAAACAACCATCTAGGTGGCGAAGGGACGACAATATGAGGAGGTGTTAAAACAAGATGTGAGGACGTTCTGTTTCCAAATTCAGTGCAGGGAGATTTAGTGCCAGATGAAGAAGTGTTAATAACGCTCTTTACTTATTAGAATAAAACACCCGCCTGAGTGCTCGCTGGCTGCGGAAAAAAGGCTTGAGTCACTGTACAATCTGTAATCTGTAAAGGCCAGCTCTAACAAACCTGATAATTAACTCGATACTGTAAACCAATAATGTTTTATCTGTATTGTGCGCCCATGTTTATTGTTCTTTTGGATCTTTCTTAGTTTTAGAGATAAAACATGCTTTCCTGCTCATAGCAAAGCCATTAAATGCTTTGATATTGTTAAAGTTGTTGTTTTTTTTATTATAAACTGTCACTGTCCTGTGGAGAGTTTTTGGATAATCTGCCCCCTTTTTGTGTGCAGATTAGTTTCACACACCTTGATCACAGAACATCCTGATGAAAAATGTCTACATGACTCGAGTTTAGCAAATAAAAGTGCTCTTATATGCTTGAGTTAGCTGTGTTTGTTTCCTTTACGTACCCACCATTGCATTACAATCAAATATTGAGTGTGAAACGGTGCACATTTTTTGCTGTTGTGGCCAAATCACACACATATGACAAGACTCACATGAAAGCAATCACATCTTCCAAAGGGGAAAAATACTCTACCAGATGTTTCCCTCCTGCAGAAAAATACAAAACACCTTGAAGTCTAGAATTTAATGCATTGACCGTGAAGACAGCAGCGGCCCAGAGGATGTACAGTATAGTACAAAATGATCTCTCCACGCTTGTGAACTGTGGTTTCCTGCTCTCCTGCACATAGGATCAACATTTGTTTGTGGACCACCTTGTTTTACCTGCAGTGCATGTCACATGAAAGACACAGTTAAGAGGATTATTCTATTGTTTGCTTGCAGTCATCAAATCCCATGAAAACACAAAAAAAACATTTAATCCTTTTATCAATTTTAACTCTCTGACTCCCCTACTCAATGTCACTCAAACCCAAGCCTGCTAGTTCCTACTGATTACATAAATCTTTAAAAAATGAGTCACAATTACAGTATATGGTTCATGGTTGTTTTCTAAAACAGCACTGTCGTTTTTAGCAAATGTTACTGAAGCAGGAGTAAATAGTGAATTTATTGGGGACTATTTTCAGCCGTGGATGAATACACATTTGGTAGTTTTTGTGAATATTTGCAGAAACATGACGATGTACGTGGGATTGACTCAAACTAAGCTACACAGACAACACTCGTTAGTAGGAATAATTCAGTGTTGATTTTAGTCTTTTAATGGGATCTGTCGACAATAAGTTTCCATTGCACTTTGTCACATTTTGCTTTTATCGATACACTTACTTCTCCACCTCAGCCAAACATAAAAACTCCTTATGATGAATGAATATTTTTTTGCTGTTTTTATTTGCAAATTGTAAACACACATTAAAGCAGATGGATGGAAATGCACCTGTTGTGTCCTGTTGTATTGTGATGTGTTGCACTGGATGTTTCACGCATTGCATCATGGAGCGTTGTATCGTATACATCACATACATGGAAATCTCTGCTGAGTCCACTGCGAGAGGCCTGAGTCCTGCAGCCTGAGGGTCAGTGAACACCACCTTAACGCCACCAGGGAAAGCAGATCATTTGTGTCACAGCAGGACTTTGTTCTGTCGCTTCTCTTATTTGTTTTGTCATTAGATGTTCTTTCTGGTTGAGTTTTCTCTACTGAGCAGAGTCTCGAGATAATTAGCCTCAGTGTTTACACCTGTGTTGATTAATTATTGGTGGCACCTGTGTTCAGTCTACTTAAACTCATCTGGTGGCTTTCTGCTTTGCTTGATCTGTAATGTTTGAGAGGGCATCTGTTTCTGTGCAGGGGAGTCCTGATAAATGATTAGCTAGCCTGCTCACCAGTGATTTTACACCCAAAGGCAAGATCCTTTGCCTCATTTTTGTGAGAAAGGCTGCAATACTGATCAGTTGTTCCCCTTCTGTTTCTCTGTCTTCACAACACCTCTTCTGACAACTCCCATTCATGTTTTCCTCAAATATCCAGCTGTGCATCACATTGCTTGTTTGTTTCCTCCATGTGGATTGGCATTTTGTAAGCTGAGACTGGAGGGAAGCTGATATACAACATGGGCACGTTTTGTTATGTAAGCTTATGTATCGCAAACATGCGTGTTAAAGTATCAGCACATTGCTTGTGATATGTAATAAGCCTTTGTGTGTGTATGTGTGTGTGCACACAGACATGTTCGTGCTGAGCCTCTCATATAAATATGCTTATGTAACCACTTCAATCAACAGTCTGAATCTGCTTTCACGTTCTATAAGACACAAGCATGATAAAATACAGCTTTTCTCTTTACAAGGACGGTTGAGTGTAGGTCTGTGGGAGCAGTGAGGAACCACCTTGTTTGATAACTAACAACTCTTGTAGAGGGAGGCTAAATAATCTGGAGACTTTAACATCCCTCTGATAGCACCTGTAAGAGTTGATGGGGTGCCTTTTGTCTTCCTCCAAACTGTCTGAATTCATATAAAAGTAAAAGAAGCAAAAACCCATAAAACAATATTTATATTGGCCTCCACCAACTCCTGATGGAAATATATAACTCTTTAGCTGCTAAATGCTCCCCTATATTCACCAGCAGTCTGCTGTTTGGTGCTAGCCAACAGTGCATTTATCAGAGCTTTATCGCTGAGGTTGATGTGGGTGAACCAAAACAATTAGCTAAAAGATGCTAAAATACTCCGTAGAGCTGAGAGTCGGGTGATAATTCACTGTGGGTTCATCACTACATGTAGTCATTTGATAGTTGTTCATGTAAAAACATGGTCAAACATCATTGCAGCTTTAATGTGAGAAAGTGAGATGTGATGTGATGTTAATGTGAGATGTTAAGTGTTTGCATACAGTTAGTGGGCGGGCACAGGAAAGTTAGTCAAATAAAACTTCAAAGCTAAATGTATGATGCTGTCTGTGGATGCTCTTGCTCGCTGCTCACTTCCCTCCTGTGTTTTACTGTGACACTTGCTCCTGTTTACAGAGTCAGGACTCTCATCTTGTGTCAATTCATGTGTGAGATTTCCTTTGAGATTTCCTCCTCTCTGTTTTTCCCTTACTTATCAGAGGTCTCTCTCTTGAGTGTTTGAGCTGATGTGGCCAGAAGAATGTGGCCGCTATTATTTATTTAACTCCCCACCCCCCACCTGTTGCAGTGAGCCTGAAATAGTGTGACTTTGCTGTGATGTCAGGGTTTTCATCCTGCAAAACTATTTGCGTCACATTGGTAGTACAGCCTTGAAATACATCTTCATCACTGGTCTGAAAGATGAAACTGAAAGGTTTCCTTCATATATATATATATATACAGTGGGGCAAAAAAGTATTTAGTCAGCCACCAATTGTGCAAGTTCTCCCACTTAAAAGATGAGGTCTCCAATTTTCATCATAGGTATACTTCAACTATGAGAGACAAAATGAGAAAAAAAAATCCATAAAATCACATTGTCTGATTTTTAAAGAATTTATTTGCAAATTATGGTGGAAAATAAGTATTTGGTCAATAACAAAAGTTCATCTCAATACTTTGTTATATACCCTTTGTTGGCAATGACAGAGGTCAAATGTTTTCTGTAAGTCTTCACAAGGTTTTCACACACTGTTGCTGGTATTTTGGCCCATTCCTCCATGCAGATCCCCTCTAGAGCAGTGATGTTTTGGGGCTGTCGCTGGGCAACACGGACTTTCAACTCCCTCCAAAGATTTTCTATGGGGTTGAGATCTGGAGACTGGCTAGGCCACTCCAGGACCTTGAGATGCTTCTTACGAAGCCACTCCTTCGTTGCCCGGGCGGTGTGTTTGGGATCATTGTCATGCTGAAAGACCCAGCCACGTTTCATCTTCAATGCCCTTGCTGATGGAAGGAGGTTTTCACTCAAAATCTCACGATACATGGCCCCATTCATTCTTTCCTTTACACGGATCAGTCGTCCTGGTCCCTTTGCAGAAAAACAGCCCCAAAGCATGATGTTTCCACCCCCATGCTTCACAGTAGGTATGGTGTTCTTTGGATGCAACTCAGCATTCTTTCTCCTCCAAACACGACAAGTTGAGTTTTTACCAAAACGTTCTATTTTGGTTTCATCTGACCATATGACATTCTCCCAATCCTCTTCTGGATCATCCAAATGCTGTCTAGCAAACTTCAGACGGGCCTGGACATGTACTGGCTTAAGCAGGGGGACACATCTGGCACTGCAGGATTTGAGTCCCTGGCGGCGTAGTGTGTTACTGATGGTAGCCTTTGTTACTTTGGTCCCAGCTCTCTGCAGGTCATTCACTAGGTCCCCCCGTGTGGTTCTGGGATTTTTGCTCACCGTTCTCGTGATCATTTTGATCCCACGGGGTGAGATCTTGCGTGGAGCCCCAGATCGAGGGAGATTATCAGTGGTCTTGTATGTCTTCCATTTTCTAATAATTGCTCCCATAGTTGATTTCTTCACACCAAGCTGCTTACCTATTGCAGATTCAGTCTTCCCAGCCTGGTGCAGGTCTACAATTTTGTTTCTGGTGTCCTTTGACAGCTCTTTGGTCTTGGCCATAGTGGAGTTTGGAGTCTGACTGTTTGAGGTTGTGGACAGGTGTCTTTTATACTGATAAAGAGTTCAAACAGGTGCCATTAATACAGGTAACGAGTGGAGGACAGAGGAGCCTCTTAAAGAAGAAGTTACAGGTCTGTGAGAGCCAGAAATCTTGCTTGTTTGTAGGTGACCAAATACTTATTTTACCGAGGAATTTACCAATTAATTCATTAAAAATCCTACAATGTGATTTCCTGGATTCTTTCCCCCCATTCTGTCTCTCATAGTTGAAGTGTACCTATGATGAAAATTACAGGCCTCTCTCATCTTTTTAAGTGGGAGAACTTGCACAATTGGTGGCTGACTAAATACTTTTTTGCCCCACTGTACATACACACCATTATATCTGCTTTGCTGCCTATCATTTACAGCACTGCCTGTAGCTGCTTGTGTATGCACAGTATAACCCTACCTGCAGCATAGTTAGCATGCAGGGCCTTAACCCCCGAACATACTTTGGTTTTCTGTCAGTAATTATTGTGTAACAGTAGTTATGAAACCTATTAATTGAGGAAGTCTCAATCTTGATTGAATTGCCGTCTTGAATAAAATTCTTTGGTTTTGTAGATGATTTTGCTTGTGCATCGTTTGAATAAATGGCTCATTAAAGCTCTTCAGACACATGGTCACTCAATAATTGAGTTGCTCCTCAGTGTATGCTTTCTCAATCAGTGTGTTTGCTGATTGACCTTCTCTATTACGGCGTGGGTTCTTATCTCTGATCTCTCTCACAAGGACGAGACAAGTGGATGACTAAAATGTTTCTGATGTTGAAAAACTGGATCGTTGTATGAGTCATTGTATGACTTCACCTTCACTTCTCATCTCTAACTGCATGGAAATGCTGCAGCATTAGCTGAACAAACAGTGTGCACTTTTGCTGAATCTATGCACATTTAAAACTGCTGTTCTACTGTATGTATAATGCTAGCTGCTGTTTCCCAAGAGGCCAACCGTTATTTCAAATTTCCCAACAGGCCAAAGCTTTTTGCACACCAATCAAAGTTACAGAAGTTTGGTTGTGCATGACTTCTCTGTGTATATAGATGGATCTAAAGCTGCTTCCTCATTTGGCCTCAGTGATTGGTTTATCTTGTGCATGAATGCACTTAAATCCCTCTGGAACAGCTGCACTTATAGGCGCTTAAAATGTCTCATTTCTATTCTTCAGCACAAGCACAGTGGTTATACATACAGGAGCTGATGTAAATGGTTTGCTTGTCATATCTCTGATCTATGTGTCTGAGGTACGATTGACTGTACTGTGACGGAAAAAAGTTAAAAGAACAGGATACAATAGCTCTTTCAATCATCCGAGGCTATAAAGGGCAGCGGCACATTACTGAAAACAGGTGTAGATGTTGATCAATGGGCCTTGACATGCCATCGCGGGAAAGCACCGTTGTAATAGCTGTGCACAGGTATTGGGCATGCTGCTGTCATGGCTTGCTTGGGTATCTAAATGTAACAGAGCCATCATTTGTATTTTATGTTATTAGTTACACCTGTGCTTCTCCCACTGTGACAAATCAAAATGTCTGCTGTGAGAGGCCTGTCTGTCTGACAAATGTTTGCTCTTGGTTGTGATGTTTTCATCTGCTGTTAAAATCTTTTAGGAAAAACAAAACAGAAATTTTATAAGACGACAAAAGCATAAAGTTGAACTGGCACTAGCGTACAGGTTACCCATTTTTCAGAGCGTACAAATCCCTCTAGCTGAAAGTTTGCTATGGAACCTGTTTGACACCTTTGGTACAGTGTGAACATATATCCATTTTAATAGTTCAATAGTTTTTATATTTTTTCTCCTCCTTATCGTTTACATTAAGGAATGATACGGATATCACCCAGCAGCGGGAATTAGCAGGAAGTATCCAGACTAGTGTCAGAAATAGAGGCACAGAGAGATTAAAGGGCTCTTCACAGACAGAATCTGCAGGTGCACCCAGGCATTAATACAACACCTTCCAGACATAAGACATCCGTTCAACCTGCAGAGGTTGGCTGATGTGGAAGGCAAAATGGATTTAAAAAAATATGAACAGTGACAACTGTTGTGACTTCAGTGACTCACCGACCTCCACATCAGCCTCAACAGCTCTCTGCTGAGACAGGCTGAAGAGTGCAGATGGAGCTAAAAGCTACAAGTCTAAATGTATCTTCTTCTTTGTCTGACTTTAGTAAGTATTCTTTTTATTATTATTATCAAAGTGTTTTTATTGAATTTTCTGTTCAAACAACAAACATCCCATTCAAAAAAAAAAATAAAATAAAATAAAATAAAATAAAATAAAAAAATAAAAAAATAAATTAAAAAAAAGACAGCAGGACTCAAAACATACATCTCAAATACAGGTCTAAACCACAGACAAAACAGTAACAAGACATACCATACTAATATCAGACATCAGACATACCCATCACCCATGTGGGAAGGGAAGGGAAGGAGGGGGGGGGGGTCAAAAGCTGCCATCTATGTTGGGGCTAATTAGAACTCATGTTCAAAGTAGGAAATAAAAGGCTGCCAGACCGTAGAGTACTTCTTAGTGTTGCCCTGCAAGGTGAATCTAATATGTTCTAATTTAAGGTGTGCCATCACCTCTTCTACCCATCGTTTATGGGATGGCGGTGTCGCCTTTATCCAGTTAAGTAGGATCAATCTCCTAGCCAGCAATGAAGAGAATGCTATTGTTTTCCTTTGAGAGATTGTTAGTGGCGCTTCCCTTGGTGTCACACCAAAGATGGCTGTCAGAGGGCCGGGCTCTATATCTTTGTTATAGATTGACGAGAAAGTTCTAAAAATTCTGGCCCAGAACTCTTTCAGCTTGGGACAGGACCAGAACATATGACCTATATTGGCTGGCACCTGTTTACATCTAGGGCAAGTCGGATCAGCCCCCTGATACATTCTTGCCAGTTTGTCCCTTGAGAAATGAAGTCTGTGTAAGACCTTAAACTGTATCAATCCATGTCTAACACATACAGAAGAAGAGTGTATTAGTTCCACTGCCCGTCTCCAGTCAACATCTGATATGTCCAATTCTAACTCTTCCTCCCACTTCCTTTGTAAGATATCAAGGGATGGGGAAGCCACCTTCTGGATGCTCACATAGAGCGTGGAAACCGTCCCTTTAAGAGTTGGATTCATGTCTAGCAGCCCATCTATCCATCCACTCCGCGGCAACTCAAGGGATGAGGCGAATGTCTTTTTCACAAAATCTCGAACCTGAAAATATCTTAAGTAATTCGTCTTTGAGGGGATTCCATATTCCTTCTCCAACTGAGCAGCAGACATGAAAACACCACCTTTAAAAAGATTTTTGACGCATTCCACCCCAGCTCTATACCATTCCCTAAATGCTGTTCCCCCAAGGGCCGGGGAGAATAAGTGATTGCCATAGACGGGAGCAGACAGGAGGGCGTTTCTATTTTTAAAATGTGTTCTGAATTGGACCCAGATTTTGATAGAGTCACATACAACAGGGTTGTTTGTGTAAAGGTGTTTGCTTAAGGGCAGAGGAGCGCAGACCAGGGAGCATAGGGACACCGGGCTAGATGCATATCTTTCCATATGTACCCACACTGGAGTTTCATCGTCATCCAACTTTGAGACCCAAAACAACACCTTATGTATATTAGCAGCCCAATAATAGTGCATATAATTTGGTAGGGCCAGGCCTCCCTCTTCCCTCTGTCTCTCAAGGAACTCCCTTCTTATCCGGGGGACTTTTTTTTCCCAGATAAAGGTGGATGTACATTTATTCAGTTCTTTAAAAAATGACTTAGGTATGAAAATTGGTACCGTCTGGAATAAATAGAGGAACCGTGGCATTATGTTCATTTTAACAGAATTTATCTTCCCTGCTAATGATAGGGGGAGGGATGACCACCTTTCCATATCTAATTTTGCCGTATCCAATGTTACTTTAAAATTATGATTAAATAAATCTTTATACCTCCTTGTTACATTGATACCTAAATAGGTAAACTTATCCTTATTTGTTGTAAAGGGATAGGCCTGAAATGAAAGTTTCCTCGCCTGTTTATTAATTGGGAAAAGGACACTTTTTCCCAGGTTAATTTTATAACCCGACACCCTCCCATAGTCTTCGATAATACCAAGAGCTACCGGGATGTTCGTGACAGGATTCGACAGGAAGAGGAGGAGGTCATCAGCGTATAAAGACAACTTATGAATTTGCGTGCCCCTGTGTATTCCCCCGAGCTCAGCAGCATGCCTCAGCATTATTGCGAGGGGCTCAATTGCCACATCAAAGAGCATGGGCGACAAGGGGCAACCCTGCCTTGTCCCCCGAAACAGAGGAAAAGGTTCAGATATTATATTGTTTGTTCTTACCATAGCCTGGGGGTTCGCATAAATTATCTCAATCCACGAGCGAAATTTAGGACCGAATCCGAATCTCTCGAGGGCCGTGAAGAGATAGAAATACTCTATTCTATCAAAGGCTTTGTGGGCATCCAGGGAGATCACAATCTCAGGCTTAATGTTATCTTCAGCAGTGTATATCACATTAAACAAGCGACGGAGATTACTGGAAAGTTGTCTACCAGCAACAAACCCTGTCTGGTCAGGATGAATTATTTTACTTATAACAAGCTCAATCCTAGCCGCCAATATTTTGGCCAATATCTTATAATCACAGCCAAGTAGACTCACTGGGCGGTATGATTCACATTTAAGTGGGTCTTTATTTTTCTTAAGGAGTACAGAGATCAAAGCCTGTGACATTGTTTGAGGCAAAGCTTTTTTATCAAGGACCTCCCTATATACTCCACAAAGCAGGGGTATCAGTTTAGAAGCGAATGTTTTATAAAACTCACTTGGGAACCCATCAGGGCCCGGCGCTTTGCCTGTCTTCATATTCCGAATCGCATTCTCTATCTCTCTAGCCGTCATGGGTCCCTCTAATCTATCCCTATCTGCGTCATCTAGGGATGGTATTTCCAGATTTTCAAAAAAAATTTTCACTCGTTCCTTGTCATCTGTTTCTGAAGTATACAGATCCTTATAAAAAGATTTAAATTGGTCGTTAATACCCTTCTGATCTATAATTTTGTTTCCCAGGTTATCTCCTATCTGTACTATCCTGCCAGCAGCTGCTGATTGCTTCAACTGGTAGCTCAGGAGCTTACCCGCGCGCTCACCATGCTCATAGAGATCCTGTCTTGACCTAAGATATAGATCCTCCTCACATTGACTTATCAAGACATCATATTCAGTTTGGAGCAAAATCCGCTTTCTATGTAGCTCCTCAGAGGGAGTCATAGAATTTGCCAGGTCAACTTCTTTTATTGCTTTTATTAATTCCGTGGTACGTTTCATCTTTCTCTTCCTTTCACCAGCACTGTATGAAATTATTTGTCCTCGTAAATAAGCTTTTAAGGATCCCCACAGAGTGCCATTACTTATATCAGGGGTATCATTAAGTTCTAAGAAAAAGACTATTTGCGAGTTTATGAATTTTGTAAAATCATCATCTGCCAATAGCCTGCTATTAAGGCGCCACATTCTCTGAGGTGGCGTATTCTCAGGAAAGTGAAGTTTCAACATGACCGGGCTGTGATCAGATATTACTATACCAGTGTATTCTACATCTGTTACTATAGAAGTCAGTTTATTATCTAATAAGAAATAGTCAATTCTAGTATATGTTTGATGTGGTGGGGAGTAAAAGGAGTACTGTCTGGAGGTTGGGTTTATGAATCTCCATGGATCAAACACACCATATGCTTTACAAAAAGAGTTAATGCATTGTGCTGATTTACTTAATACATTGGATGTTGGGCTAGAGCGGTCCAAGGTTGAGTCTAGGACACAGTTTAGGTCTCCCCCTAGAATCAGATTATGAGCGTCCAAATTAGGCAGTAATGAGAATAAGTCCTTAAAAAATTGAACATTATCCCAATTGGGTGCGTATATGTTTGCCAACACCACTGGCATATTGAATAATTTTCCAACCACAATAACATATCGACCATGTTTATCTTTTATAGTAGTTGTTTCTACGAATTGTACATTCCTGTGTATAAGGATGGCCACTCCTCGACTCTTACTATTGAAATTTGAGTGATAAATCTGATTGAATCCCCCCCTACAAAGCTTGAGGTGGTCCTTGTTCAACAAATGCGTCTCCTGTAAGTAAACTATCTCCGCTCCCTGGTCTCTCAAATGCGAAAATATCTTACTCCGTTTAGCCGGCTTATTGATCGCCCTTACGTTCCAGCTCATCAATTTTGTGTCCATTCTGCTCGCATCCATGTTTGGTGCCATGTCAGGAGTCCGCAGCCCGGAATCACCATTGCACCCCTATGATACCCACTTTCCGGATCACACCTTGAAGATTTGGCAGCAAAAACAAAAAGGTTAAAAGGAGAGGGTCTGGGGAGGGAGGGGGGGGTGTCACACACACAGACACAGCTAACACATAACACATTACATATATGAACGCTAACACAGTGCTCTTTAACGAGCTCTCTCGTGGCCAACCGGTCCATCATCCTCCTACACACCAAGCCTACCGTGTGCGGCTCCGTGTATATCACCCCCTAACCTTAAAAGTATAACATCACCCCTTTGACTTAATCACCTCATGGGAAAAACAAACAGAGGGAGCTCTCAAGAGCAAGATCCTAAATAATGTAAAATATTAAAAATAGAAATAAAAGGCAATACCATAGGCAGTAGGCAACAATAGCCAAGGGGGAAAAATCAATTCTTAAACCTTGAATAAGACAAAACAATAATATGACAGGGCAACCGTAGCTCCTAGGATGGGATGAGAATTATATATCTATATACAAAGAAAAAAAAAATATATATATATATACATACACATATCTATATATATATATATATATATATACATACACCCAGCAATATATGTGAGTACATGTGCATATCCCCACTTAAATACACACTGAAACAAATATTTCTTTGTCAATATTGTCAAATCTAGTCAACAAAATCCTGCTTGCAGTAGTCATCCCATTTCAACAGTGTAAGCATGTGTACATTTCTACTTAGCCAAGCTGAAACCAGTCTATATGCTTCACCCAGGGTTCAGTTTCTTCTTGATGTAATCCACGGCGTCTTTTGGGCTCTCGAAGATTTTCGTTTGCCCTCCTTCTGGCGTAATCACCAGGGTTGCCGGGTAACGCAGCCCATATCTGATCAGTAAGTATTCTTTTTAACAGTAATTTGAGTCTGAATGAACATTAAGTCGTAAATCCAAAACAAAGCTTAAAGATGCTAAAACGCTCTATGATTTAATCAATTGTTAATGTGGAAACATTGATTGGTGCAGGGTTAAAGGGCAAAAATACTGCAGAGATGTTGCTTTGGTTTCTTACAATGTTCTAATGGCTTCAGAGTCTTTCATTCTCCCTGATGTCTGACAGTCTTTATATTACATTTCCAGCTTAACTGTTTCCTTGTGACTATTATCGGTAAGCATGTCTCATGAATTGATATTAAATTAAAGACAATTGAATTGGCTATTTTTAGGACAAAATCTCTGGTACTTCTGGTAAGAAATGGTCTAAATATCTGAAAGAAAGATCCGTCTCAGGAGCACTTTTGTGAATTGTTTACAGAAGGAAGAACTGGGACAACCCATTCCTTCAACCTATTTCAAAGAGATAGCTAGAGCAGCAAATTGCAGCAGAAAGTTTCCAAAATAAAATTCAAGGGCACAGAAGCATCCTGACATATGTGCTGTACTGTCAAATCACAAATGTGTCTAATGGAGTAGAAATCTGTCCACACCTGAGCTTGTGAAGCCAACGTTAATGCTGCACTGCTTCTCAGAGAAGCTTCAACTTTTCACTAAATCTTCCCAAGATTTTGACGTCAAATCAATTAGATACTGTGAATTTATATGTTATAGGACTGAGACTGTACAGTAAGCCCTGACAAGAGTGTATAATGATTTGTTATTATCTAAAATCAAAAGGATGAGAGAGAGAAAATGATAGAGCATATCAGCTCTAAAAGTAATATTCAAGGTATGTCATATCATTGGGTTGCTGTCATTACTATTTATCAAGGACACCTTCTTTAACTATATATATATATATATATATATATATATATATATATTCTCCACAGGGAGTATTGAGGCAGGAAAGGTCAGGGTGTCATTCATCCTCTCAGCGTGAGAGGATATCCTATCTGCAGCAGCCTGGACACGACAGGAAAATGCTGTTAGATTCAGGGAAAGGTCAAAGTTTAAATAATTCCCCTCTGGATTAAAGAGTTGGTCTTTGCTGTCAGGTTGACTTTTAGACTTGGTTTTGTGATTATCTGATTTTAAAAAGGCCAATCATAATAAAAGCTGTCATCTTGTTCAATACGGGTTTTAATTTTTTACAAAGGTGAATACTCAACTTATGACGTTGGTTTATTGTTTGGATTGTAGCTGTTTCTTTACAGTAAAACTAACCTCTGAAAACAATGTCACCAGTACTTCATGAACCACTTTGGTCCAGACTTAAAAATCTCAATAACAATTGGATGGATTGGCATGAGGATGAAGCCTACTGATTTTGCAGGTCTTCTGACTTTTCCTCTAGCGCCACCATGAGGTTGACATTTTTGGGTTTTGCTTTGTCTTTATTTGAGAACTGGACTCAAGATGGCAACTCGGCTTAAGGGCCAATCACACAACAGGGACCACAGGGGGTGCACTGTTAGTACACTTCTAAGAGCAACTAGCATGGCATGGACAACTCTTGTTTAACTTTGGAGAGCCAGGCTAGTTGTTTCCCCCCTGCTTCCAGTCTTCATGCTAAGCTAACCTAATCATTTCCTGGCTCCAGCACTGTAGGTAGCCGTAAGAATCATAAGAGTGGCATCAAACTTCTAATCTAACTGCAAGAAAATATATAAGTGGATGTCTCAAAATGTCATGCTATTAGTTAAAGACTTGGTGAAAATTGATTTAATTCCAAAGAACCTCAAATGCTCTGCAGGGACACACATCCTATTGAGTTGAGGTTGTCAGTACAGTAGCTGGGTGCCACAATGGGTGTCTTTACAATCAAAGGCAATTGAACAGTCCTAAAACAATATTCGTTCAATAGTGTGTTTTGTGGTCACATCGGTGCAGCACTCCTTAATAGGTGCAAAGAAACTAAATCTAAAAATAATGAAAGACAAAGGAAAAGACATGAGACCAATTATAAGCTGAATAATACTGTAGAATTAGACTGTCTGCAAAGGACCTGTCACATGAAATCATTACACACACACACACGCACACACACACACCACCCACCCACACAGTTCCAGCTCCCTCTCGATGTGTGAGGTAACCGCCGCTCTCACCATGTACCTCTCCAGCCCGAGACGGTAGCGTTTGGTGGCTGAGTCACCGCTCTTCTCTGATGTCACTGCAGACAGAATCACTAATGAACCAACCAATCTCCAACTGGGCCGGCTCTGTGGTCGCCTCTCTGCAGGATACAAAATAATCTACCTTTGCATCTCAGTATATCTCAAGCAGCCGTTTGAGTGCTTTGAGTGACTGCATGGGTTCACTATTACAGTTATAGATTGTATAGTCTTCTCCCTGCTATATGTTCAGACTGCTTACAAGAAAAATGTTATACAAAACAGTGAATCAGTGAATCATGCTGGCTCCCATTTGAAGGGCACAGAGTCGTGGGTCGTGTCCTCTCGGTGTAATGCAGCATCTGAGGATGTGCTTATGGTCCTGTCTGTGTGGGGACAGGGAAAAGGCTGGAAGGTGACGCGCAATGTCACTCTCTTCTTAGATCTCTAGAGTCATTAAGTAACCTGTCAGTTCGCATTAAGGAAAACCGTCACAGACCCTGATCAGAGTGGGTTTTGTCTTTATGTATGCAGGTTGCAAGTTGTATTTCTAGGATTTTGTACACGAGAAAGTAGAGGACGGGCTGTAGGAAAGTTGTCCTATTGTACAGTAACAGTACAAAGAATGAAAAATCCTCAAAACCAAGCACGAGGTGAAAATCTACAAATTATACAAAGGTGTCAATGCAGCGACTCATGAGTGGCAGCCCTCTCGATCCATGCTGTGCTTGTGAGCCATGAAGAACATTTTGTAACTTGTGACTCAGATCAGTTTGTCAGCCCTGATTCATTGTCAGGCAGTGTCTGTCGTTGCATTCATGTGACAACAACACTGTTGTATCCCTTTTATTATTGCGCTGCACAGAACAGCCGGCTGCAGGTTGTTTATATCTATAAAAATGCTGCATAATTGTTCATGAAAAATAAGGCTCGGATGTAGAAACTCACCATGACAAATTACTAAAAACACTACAGTGTAAGTTGCTTGTACAAAACAAAACAGGAATCATATTTTGAAAGAATGTTTTGTACATTTTAGTCCAGACACACTGTTTTTATTTTAGGAGTAATGCTTAAAGAATAAGGCTAGTGGTATTCAATCGCTTTCGTATAGTCTACACACTCCACCAAAAGACCAAAACCAACTATGAATTGATCCTACTAAGTAGTGTATATGTAGCTAAAGGATGATATAGGTTATTCTTCTGTACTATAGATCTAAAACTATTAGAAAACTGTTAAAAAAACATATAAATGTACCACGCTGCTGCACTGGGTTACATGTTCCTTCATTACAACGAGCACGGGCACTGTAGTTTTCAGTCAATCCCTGATACACTGTCATGCTGCCAAAAATTCTCATGAGCATCAAATATGTATTAATCCGCCGCTGAAAATAGTCCCCAACAAAATACACTTTGCTGCTTTACTGATTTGTGAGCCATTTTTAAAGACTAATATCTTCAGTATGAACCAGTAGGCCATAGACAGGCTGGGGAAGTCAGAAAGTATTGAGAGACAGACTAACACACTTTCTTTTCATAGGATTTGTTGACAAAAAACAACAACAACATAGAATGACACCATACTTATCCTTTGATTTAACAAGCAAAAGAAAAAAGTGGCCTTCAGTGTTTTTTGCATATAAAATATTTTATTCTAAACCTTCTGAAAAGTTTGTCATGATTTGAGGTGACATACCAACATTAACATATCAACATACTGGAAACACATGGTTGCCATACTGTTATTAAAACCAAAGCAAAGCCTGCGATTATAGACACATCTGATCTATAAACAGTGGAAGTAACATTTAAAGTAGCATGCAACACTTGAAATCATGTTGATTATTTAAAATGTGCATGTGTGTACATGACCCTCCCGACACATTGTGGGTTTTTTTTTTATTTTTTTTTTACAGATTTTGGCATATTGGGAATCAAAACAGTTAAGCACTTAATTTTGTTTCTCTTGACATAACAGGTCTCATTTAAAAAGATTTTCATGCATTAATTGGAAGAAGTTGATCAAATCCAAACCAAAGTTATGAAAAATGGGATCTTGATGTCACTGATGCACATTTTTATAACAATTATCTGAAGCCACATGTTAACACTGTTATGATAATTATGACTATGATTGGTACGTAATCATGATTTTATGGCATCGTGTTTCTTAAATAAATGAGGGCCAGTGGCTATTATTTTCACAGTGTACCCATTGAGCTAATTGAACTTCTTTGGATACATAAATAACAATGTTAAATCATGTGCTTACATTCATAATGAGGCTCATCTCTGCCGTCATGAATGGATAGATACATTCAACATGCTTGAACTGGGATTTTGATGCAGAAACAGACTTAATTAAAAACTGTCACCCTGGGAAAAGAAGAGGATGCCATGTGAAAATGCTGTGGGTGGAAATTAATTGAGTTTTCTCAAACCCCAATGCACACGCGCATTCACACGTTCATTCAGGCACACACACACACACGCACACTTACTGTAAACACAATCAAGCACATGTATCCTCATATGTGGCCTTACGTGGCCTGACATATTACATAACGCTCCTTCGACAGCACTCTTTGACTTTATTCGGCGCCGACAGCTCGCCTCGCAGTGGCTGTCAATCACATGGCCGACTGGGAAAAAGCAATAGCACGACTTTCGGGGGCTTTCGCTTTGAGCAGCTGCACTAAGGCTTGGATTGCTTTCCCCCCAGGCAACTCAGCATTAATGTACGAGTAGTCTTTCTTTCAGTGTATTGCAAATCAGTACAACATACAGTAAGTGTTTTGATGCTGTTGGTTGCTTTTTAGAAACACAACAAGAAGAACATAACAGTATTTTTAGAAACCCAACCACATTTGAAAGAGTCTCCTTTCCTTTAGTTTCATCTTATTTTCCTCACAATCTCTTTGTGACTCTTCTTTGATGTGATTACACATGACGGCTGATGGCCGTACAGTACAGTCAGCCAGACTCACAAATCAGTGCCCACGCTTACATCAATGTTTCAAGAAAACCAGGAGATTCAGAACAGAAAAAGAGAGCAAACTTGAAACCTACTAATACTGTCCAAGACTGTGTTGCACCATCTATTGAGAGCTGGACCATTAAAACTAAACGAATGTCTTAGCTAGTAAATGCTAAATCGGTTGCTAGGAAACATCTGTAATGCCTTCTAATCACAAATTACAGATTTAGGAGGCTGAGCGATATATTAAACTTAACTATGAGTCTTTTGTAAATGTAGATATTACTTTGTTTTATACATACATTGAGAAATGTGTTTCAGAATTAGTAATATATGCAGGTTAGAATGAGGGAGATTGGCTTAACGTTTTTTAATTTGAGGTATGTTGTGTCATTTTTGTGAAATATTTAGTAACAACTCATCTCTGTTTGTTTGCTGCAACCTGTTTTTAATTCACTTATGTACAATTCTAACCACTTAAATTATAAATAGGCTAAGTTTAAACTTACAAAGAGCTGGTGCCACTAGTTCCTGTCATTTAGTTAAGGAATACAACAACACAGGATGATAAGATGCCCTGAAATGTACTATAACAAAAAACGTAAATTTTAACACAAACATACTCTTTTCCACCCGATAACCAAATTAAATATAGACATTTGGTATAGCAGACAAGTAGGCTTGGTTAGCCACATATGGCATACTGTATTGTACATGTATTTTAATGCTACAAACTGTAAATAGCACTATGAAATGCATTGAGAATATTACAGCATATCTTGCTGGATAAAGCACTGAATAACACCATACGACACACAATCCAAACCATTCAACTGGGACACACCAGAACCTAAAATATATCCTTGCATACAGTCATCAAAAGCAATCCAGTCGGATGATGCAGAGATATCCTGAAATACAAAAAATGAAAAATGGGCCTGCTTAAAATGTGAAAATGTATATTTTGTGCTAAGAATCAAAGTGAGATATTAGCTGTGCCACAATGACATTCCTACCATTTTCATTATGTTTAATCAACACCAAATCAGCCGCAGAGGCGTTTATTTAAATCAGTGCTATGTGATGCAACTCATAGACCTTTGAAGTCGTAATAATTTAGTCACTACAGCAAATGGAGGTTTCTGATGGGTGAACATTCAGTATTGGCAAAACATAAAGGATCTCATCTTCACAAGCTGAGGAAATATTCCCTAACTTTAAATCTGAAGGTAGCGATGAGAGCTGCAACATCATGAAAAGCAGTAAGGTACAGATACAGGATGCTTCACAGCCCCAGAGCTTTCACTGCTACAGTGTCATACATTGCAGGATTTACTTCCAACTGGGGGAAAAAAGACCAAGATCTATGTTTCAGTTTCATGAAAAAAAAACAAAAACATGACAGTGGGTTCAGCTTCTAGAAGCCTGCAGGACAGGATTTATAAATAACAAAGAACTCCTGATCCTTTGATCAGAGGGAATAACTCTCTGATTCCTCTGTCAGAGAAACAGGAGCATTACTTTGGTTTAAGGGAGAATGGGGTCTAATCAGTGAGCCTGGCACTGTGTGGTTAATGTAACTACCTCAGCACATTAAGAAAGGTGGCATTTCCCATTTCCCCAGTTCTTATCTCAAGAAAATTTCTCCACTCAGTTGCCATATATACTCTAGATTCCTCTTAAAATTAGTTCAATAAAAATGTTCATGTCCTCTCCTTCCATTTGCCTCTTCTTCATACTCTTTTCTTCCAAGATGCCTCCGAAATATATATATATATATCTTTATGACTACTGTGCTCATATATAACAAGTATGAGTGGACAGACAAAGCGTTTGCTCAGTCTTTCATGCATCACCATCCTCACATGTTCAGTGTGGTTTTCTGTAAGGCACAAGTGGATTATTCCTTAGGGTGAAAAGCTGAATGTCAATCATGAAGAAACAAAAATGTCAACATTCATCTTTTTAGCAAGGGCAGACTTACCGGCGAATGCAAGGCATATAAATTCATACTGGAAGAAGTGTAAACTAAACGAAAAAGCCACATTCCTTTTGTATTAGCACAGGACTGCTGCCTCGTCAACAACATTGTTGAATATGGAGCGTTTTTAGCAGTGAGGTTCCTCTTTATCTGATGCAGATTTCAGGGCCTCTGGAAATTCAACAAGAGATGAGCACAGATACATCTATTGCTTTCTAAGTTTGATGGATTCTGTGTGTTTACAGGCTTGTTTGTGGGTATATGAGAAGAAGATGCCCTGTGTGTTGCTACCTAAATATGGGCTTTCATTTCCCTCCTGCTCGTGAGAAAGGTTTTAAACTCATGTCCCTGATACAATCGTTTGTTCCAGTCTGGAGCATGCCTCTGATCACCAGCACAGCTGTCGATCATGTTGGCACGGACGTAGTGAAAGGAAGTACGACCAGAGCCTGTGAGATGCCACACCACAGGTTTTTGTGCGAGTGTTAAAGACGCACGTGAAAGTACGGAGCATGATGATTGATCTGTGTTTAAATCACCCTAAAGGTTATCAATCAACGTTTGGAGCACAATCCCCTTAATGAATGTGCATGGGTACCTTATCACAGATGCTCCGTCACTAAATTAAAAAAAATGTGTTTGTAAGCTCTGTCCGCTACCAGATGTGTCACTCATTTTCATGCTGCTCCTCATTTTAGATTTTCGATGATGGCGATCTCCCGCCGGTCAGCGTAGTCCGGGCTAAGACCGTTCAGGTAGAGGCTGCCGTTCCTGGCCAGGGCGCCCGTGACGGGACTGAGGGAGAGAGTCAAGTTTGGGTAAGCCTCTCTGTCCTCACACAGGTTGACCGACAGCGTCCTCTTGCCAGGGGTCATTTCCTGGTTGATGGACGTGTTAATACCCAGCTCGGATGACAGCTTGCGCTTGATGGACGCGGCACGCTGGAACTTGTCATAGATGTCAACGCTGAGCCGCCGCCGGGTCTCTTTGAACTCTGCAGACACGTTTGCTGTCCACTCGGCTGCGTGAGCCCGAAACTCTCCAACCTGCAGTGAGAGACAGAAGATTGATGTGTTTGTCACTATAATATCCATACATGCTACATTCACACCTGCAGTTAGAGTGGTTGAGCTTCAGAAAATGTCTGTTTATTTAATATTGTCTAGGTAGCATGCAAAGAAGCATACTGGTGGAAGGAATTATTATAAACCAATCATTCAGAGGTTTATGAAACATATAAAATATGTAGTCTGGGTGCTAGAATACTGGTATGGCCCTTTTTAAATTGTTAATCCTTGAAGTCTTTAGAGGTGCTGGGTAACAGCACACAGAGATGAAAATACACACGACTGTCTTCTTCCATATTATTCTTTTATTCTACATTGACATCTAAAGGTTTCAACCACAATTATCTTTATACATTCAGGTGTGTTCATACCCTCACATCTAACCATTTGCGGTTGAAACTTTTTCATGTAGAATAAAGGACTTGGAAATGAGGCAGCAGTGACGGTATTCGTTCGTCTTTCTGTGCCTTTTTTTAAATGGTTAATTAATGACCTATCACACATGCACAAAAGCCCCATGTCTATTTTTGAATGTGTTCATTGGTGTCAGACAGAATACTTTAATAGAACTGACCACCTGAACAGCTCACCAATAATTAATGGAGTTCATTCTTGTGAACATAAGTGCCACATCCATTAATCTGTTCGGACTACTGTTACAGCTCTTCCCTCGAGCATTATTTAACATGTCTAGGCTGCAGTGCCTCTACAGCCTTCATCTATTATTTGCAGTAAATGTTCATCTATGACAGAACGTAACTGTAATGTTTTTGGAAAAGATGTGATGAGATATAGATTTAGCATCTGATTCAGAGTATGATTCTTTGAAGCAATTGTTATGCTTATTCACTTTCTTGCTGAGAGTTAGATGAGAAGATCAATACCACTCTCATATCTGTCTATCACAAATGAAGCTACACTAGCAGCTGGTTAGCTTAGCTAAGCAAAAAGACTGGAAACAGAAAAAGAGCTAGCCTGGCTGCATCTGCGCCTACCAGCACCTCTAAAGCTCGCTAATCAACTCATTACAGCTGGTTTGTTTAATCTTAAAAAAATCCCAACCAGCAGTGACTTCAGGAAGTGACTGCTCCCACACCACAACCTGTCATTGTTACATTTATAAAATGTGTTAATTAGTGACCTTTGGAGGTGGCAGATTTTTCTACCTTCTAATCTTCTAATCTAACTCTCAGCAAGAAGGCAAATAAGCTTATTTCCCAAAATGTCAATCTATAACTTAATGCAGATTCTGCTCTCGAGTAACTACCATGTAGTCTCAATGTTCAGGTAGTACAAGTACTTGTGTTGTCGCGGATAAGAAGTGATTTTAGAAGTAGGTTTGTGTTGGGATTTCCACTTTGTTCTCCACAGTTGTTGGCAGCTACTGCTGTTGAGAGATGTTGTACAGATATGACAAGGTGTAGACATGTTCACACCCTACCCACCCATCACTTCACTGTTGAGGTTCATTCTAAATTTGACAGCAAGATCCTCCAGCAATAAAAAAGAAATGCCCCTTGTGTGTGAGCAGTGTGTGTGCCCTAATGGCCCAGGTTTTTCTGGAGACTGTACTGTGCATGGTAGACCAAGTCTGTTTATGATCCTCGAGAGTCAACTTAGGGGAGAGGAGTGGACACATCATTGATCTCACCTTCATAATGCATTAGGCCTCTCGCTCCTGGCTGTTCAATTATTTATTAGGTTCTGAGGTGTGCTTGTTTAAAGCGGACTCCTAGCGCTTACGTTAAAATTTATGTGGTGTGTCTGTATGTGTGCGCACGGAAGACACACACACTAGAGCACAAACACACGAGTACGTGCTTTCTCATCCTTCTTCTCACTTTCCACCCCCCCCCCCCCCCAAAGCCCCCAACCTCCCACGGAAACCTTCTCCCTCAGTAATGCATTTCTCTGTAGAACTCACAGCCTCCACTGCTGCACTTCTAATTATGCCTGTGCAAGGATTCCCACAGTAGACAGCCTTATAGTCCCCCACCACCTTTTTTATGTTGTATTGAATTAAGAAATAAGATGTGCATGTGGCAGGTTTATGCAGGAGATTGCATGTGTACATGGATGTGTGGTTCTCTTCCTCCTTTTTACATATAAATAATGAACCTGCCAGAACAGCAAGACATCTTATTACTCAGGAGCAGCCACTGGAAGCCCGACAAATATTTAATCCAACTCTTGTATGAGACAGTATTTTCTCCACAGGGTGCAGCCAGGATGGAGATTCATCACTTCAGGTTCATGGCTTGAAAAGTGAACTGGAAAACACTATGAGGTATGACTCTGTTACGATGAGGGGAGATGGATCTGATCACACCTGTGAAGTTACTGCAACTATCTTCTACTTACAGTTTCATATTTGTGGCTAGTTAGGCAGGTGAAGAGGTGGGTAGGGTTCAACAGAAAGCGATTATTAGTGATGTTTTATGTGAAAGAAAAACGTGTTGGCCCTGCAGCTAAAGTTGAGAACACATTTTGATAAACATGCATAATGCAAACTGTTTGGCAGGCTGCAGTGCTACTTTATAAAGGCCTTAGTATACTACAACAAAGTGCTTGTTTGATCATCTAAGAGCTTCTAAAGTCACCTTGTTGTAACATCTCTCTCCAGTTGTCTTCTTTCATTCTTCACAACTACTTCCACCACTTCCATTCGAGCAGAGACTGTCTGAATAGTGGGTGCCGTTATCCCAATTTGTCTGATTCATCACATCAAGACTAGGCTGGATTACAAAAGTGCAATGGCCCCCAAGGCCCGAAACCCACGGGGTCCCCAAAAACCCCAGGCTCATGGCTCACTTGGGTTTGGATGATTGGATTAATTGTAAATGTGTTAGGGTATTTGCACAGCTAAAGTAAAATGTCGACTGAGCATTATTAATCTGCATTATTACATAATGTTGTCATTGTATTTCATTTCAAGCATACTGAACCCTTAATTCTTGAGTGTAACAATTCAAAAAAATGCTAATCGGCTACTGTTTTAGGACAGAGTTTTCATCTTTCATCTTTAGCATTATTGCAGTTGGAACAGTGCAACCCACAAGCTTGGTTCATCAATATGTGAGACGTTATGAATACTTTAAAAGTCTCTGTCTTTGTGGGCAAGTTTAAGGTTTATCTAGACAGCTGGATCAATAAAAAAAAGGAATTAAAAGTGTGAAAATGGGCTCCAGACACTGAGCATAAAGCTCCTAGCAGTCTTGTCTCCCAACATCCTCTCCACCTTTCTGTGAAAAACAACAGTTTTTCTTCCTTTACTGTCACCTCTAGTGAGACATAACTCGTAGCACATCAGCACGCACCTCCTCTTTAGTTTTCTTGGAGATGACCCGGAACCAGTCTCCAATCATACTGAGCACAGCGGCAAAGTATGCCAGGCCCACCAGGATCCAGAACCACACCACAGGCTTGTAGTAGTCCAGATACTCGAGACTCTCTGACCCGCCTGCAGAAGCAAAGACACAACAATTTGGTTTTACAAGTCTGTTATATTATCCTGGGTTACATGTGTTACTTACCAAACTGTATCATTCTGAGAGGAAGAACAAACACAACACAACAGACATGAAAACTTCTCAGCAAGAATGCGAATGAGCGTATTTTCCAAATTGTCAAACTATTCCTTTACAGTAAATGTGAGGGGTGGGTGACATGTTTCAGCTTATCTGGCATGGGATGGTTCTGATAAATGTGTATGAATGAGGAAACAAGGCACAAAAGGAGAATTTATGTCTGTAATTTATAGTATTCATTTATAGTATTATTACCTGAGATCATTGTGATTGATTAATAACATGTAAATTTCAATGTGCTAACTTATGAGTTTTTTGGCAGTAATGAGAATAGATTTCTGGTAGCAATAAACATATTGCATCAGGAAATGTATTATAACGTGAAGCACAGAAAGTAATAGCAGGCCAATGGGAGTCTGACTGTATTGCACATCTGTTGAGTTGAGACTGGCTGAGAACTAACTCAACTATAAATACACTGATTCTAAACGGGGCGGCAGACATAAAAATGAAAGGCTGCCTACAAATCAGACAGAAAATCAAGTGACCTTTTTCACCAGCGACAAAGTCTCCGAAGCCGATCGTGGTGAGGGTGATGACGACAAAGTAGATGGACTCCAGCGTGCTCCAGCCCTCGATGTGCTTGAAGATGACGGCTGGCAGGGCCACGAAGATGAGGCACCCGAACAGGATGAAGAGCAGCGTGGAGAAGACGCGAATCTTCGTCTGGCTGACTTTCCACTTCTGCGGGGAGATGGAAGAATTACTGATACAAAGAATAGATGCACACATAAACTTTTTAATGAAACTAGAGGGAATGAGAGGGGGAATGCTTGAAAGAAATTAAACGCTCAGAGCAGAGGAGCTGAGCACAGAGGCTATGAATGCAAATAAGCCTGAATTTGAATAGGGATGATGCTTTTGTGTTACCATGCAATGTGATAAGTGGTGTAATATTGTTTGTTAATTGGTGAAGTGAAC
This sequence comes from Enoplosus armatus, assembly GCF_043641665.1. Taxonomy (NCBI): domain Eukaryota; kingdom Metazoa; phylum Chordata; class Actinopteri; order Centrarchiformes; family Enoplosidae; genus Enoplosus; species Enoplosus armatus. The sequence continues at coordinate 13,869,675 of NC_092198.1, read as the reverse complement.
ATTTGTCAGTTTAGTTCACAGGTATCTGTGATTCCTTGTAGCACAAGACCTTTCCTCCTTGAAAACAAGGTGCCTATTTCCCACTCCCTCATTTCCCAAAGGCTTTTAGTTTTTTTTTTTGTTGCTCACTTCACATTGTGACGAGTCACTTCCTTTTGACCTCCTTCCAGTAATACGTTTGCTGTTTTCTAACATCTCAAACGACAGGCTGCCAAAGCTCATGTGACATAACTTTCACTGTCAGATGGCATGCCCACCCGAGCTGGGGAGAGGTGGCAAGTGCCTTGACGTGCTGTAATATGGATGGACTTATTAAATATTTCACAAGTCATAGTAGCAGACAAAATAAAGGATTCATTGCAGCTATCAACTGTAACTATGAGAATTTAATTTAATTCAATTTAGCCCTGCTAAATGCCTTTTGCATAACGGTTGCAGTGCATTAGAGTAGATTCTGCATGCTGCTGTTTTCTCTGCTGCCTTTCCACTTGAGGTGATTGCTTTCAGCTGGTTCCCTGTGCATCGTGACATTTTTTCCCTCCAGTTATGTAAGCCCAAAGCACAGTGCCTCTGAGGAGAAGCATGAAGAGCAGGCGGACGTCAGATCACGGAGTCTGTGACGGCCTCGCTGCACTGAACAAAGTACAGTACAGTAGAATACAGTTTAAAGAGACCTGCAGTGAGCTTTTACAGGACCAAATAAGGGACTAGTGAAGCTGAGGCGGTTTCTCAGCCAGCATCTTCATTGCACGGCAGCTACCTCAGCAGCTGCTACAGTTCATCCATTTCCATTGTTCGAGCCAGCTGTCAACCTCTCCAGGGAAGCCACAGAGCCAGCAATGAATCAAAATCATAATTAACCTGTTGCTACCAGGTATCTGGAGACTGTTTTAGTGGACTTTTATCACAGCATTACAGAAGGTTTTTCAGCACCGACATGACTGTGCGCATAAAAATGAACTCCGGAAGAAAAATGTTATGATTTAGGGATTCTCTACCATTGCGACTGTGAAGCGTATCTCTACTCTGAGTGTATCTAGAATGAGGTGTCTCTTTGCAAAACACTGTTTCCTAGAAATTATGTTCATGTTGTAGTTATTTGCAACAGCAAATAGGGAAAATACCAAAACACCCCCTAGGTTATGTTTTATCAACATAATTAGGAAACAATGTTAATTAATATGGAAAGTTGCACAATGTTGATACTGAATCTATGGTGTCATTAAAATGTTCACTGACAAAGTATTTTACTTTCCTGAGTTTTCCTGAATACAGTAGGTTAGTCATTGGGGACGTAAAGACAGCTGAAACATAGTGCCTCCTCTTGAACTACTGTCAACAGAAGTCCTGCCTTACTGGAAAAGCACCCGTGTGCATCCAAGATTGTGACACTTGTCGTCTGTACCAACAACAGCACGGGCCATCAGTCTGAACTGTTTCAAGTCGCTGAGGGTCCACTATGGGAAAAAACTCTCCTGTTTCCATGACATCAGCTGGTTCTTGTGACTCTTCTGCCAACATACAGCACACTAATCTGATATTTTCATCTTCTTTGAACATCATGCTTTGTCTTCCCTTGCTCCATACTACATCAATGAACTCATTGCACGCCCTCGGGCACTGGAACATCCTCTCCATTGATTTAAGGATGTGTATTTCTTGTAGGAAAAACACATCTTTTCCTTGCTTGTACTTATCTTTACTCACCAATATTAATTATTAATGGATTTATTTAATATATGTTACTTTTATTTTTGTGAACCACTTTGTATTGCATCCATCTGTACGATTAATTTAACTTTGTATGTTGTTATTACGATTCATTATTATCCTTCCAGTCATCAATTAGCTGGTGTGGGTCTGGGACTAACAGATGTTAGTTTTTACTTTGAGAAGGAATAATTAACTTTGCTCTATCTAATCTGTTTTAGGTGTGGAAACTTCTTGACAGTCACTGGTTTATGCACTGAGCAGCTGTTTGATTGTTTTGTTTTTTTCATGGCGAACCTTTGAGTTTCCAGGAGAACCTTAATGACTAACCATCAACCAGACTGTCCAGCAGAGCCCATTTATATTCTCTATGTCCAACATGAGTAATGGCGCCTTCTCACTGCTCTGGCAGAACTGTGACGCGTGTTTCCGTGTGCATGTGTATACTGTACGTGCTCGTATACCGACAGAAGTCAGTGTGTGACTTGCAATGTGGTAAATAAGCCTACCGTCATTATTTCAGAGTGATGTATCGATCTGTTTATTCCACTGCCATAAACAAAGAAACACGATGGCAACAGTCTAGTGAGTTCAGCACAAAAGGCAACAAAACACCAAACTTTTTTTTTTGTTGCTCTAAAACAACTGCAGTTTAGTGATTTGGGCTTTCAATAATGAAACTGTTGGCATTTTAGATTGTTTTCCAGGAGTCTGTTGACATGGCAACCCAAAAACTTCTTCCACACAGTCACGTACTGACAGCTGAAGTCTGAGGAAGAAAACAGATCCTGCACTTTTTAATGAGAATCTTCAGCTGTAGTGTTTAGGAGTGTATATGTGGCAGCTTTAACCTTGACACTTAGATATTGCAGTTCTTTACAGGAACAGCTCCGGCAATGTACTTTTACAGCTGCCTGGAAAATTAAGTCGTCAAAGAATGGCTCATTGCACACAGGTAAACATACAGGGAGGTGCAAATGATTCAGAGACAAAAACAAGCTCATGTAAACAGAGGAGCTCACCACAATCATCTTCTCTACTTTGGCAATGCCCTTCCCAAAAATGGTCCCCAACTGGTCTCCGACGCCAGCCAACAAGAATCCAAACAGGGGAATCCCCAGCAGAGCGTAGATGATGCAGAAGATCCGCCCACCCTCAGTGTGAGGAGAGATGTTCCCGAATCCTGACAGAAAGGAGACACAGATAGTTCATCAGGCAGCATTTCATTCAAAATGTCACCGTAAATTAGCTGCAACAGAGTAAGTTAAGAACAGGACATTTTAAACTCCTGTATTTTAAAGGTTACAGTGTTTCTAATTTGTACGCCTTATTTAAAAAGGGGAATGCTCTGTGTTTTAACAGAAAGTGTAGTGCTTGCTTTATTTCGGGACGTCTAGCTTTACTTTGTCTTTTTGTTCTGCACTTTTCCCTCTGAAGGTTCTTCACTCTATTTACCTTCTATGTTTTTGCAATATGTGACTTAAAGTTACTTAAAACAAGTGTAAATTGAATGAACTTTTTTTAATTTACTTTTATGCATAAAGCTCTGCTCATCAGAAGTGAAGATTGTTGAAGCACGTGAGTGACAGTTTGCAATGCTGGTGAAACCATGTCGATTAGCATGGAGCATTTTGTCACTCTGCTCATGTTGTTGCACAGACACAGAGAGCATTTACACGAGAGATCGCATGTGGGTTTATGCAAGGCTATTTTTTTGTTGCATTATTTTTTAGAAGGAATGTGTTTTGGCTGTATGTTTATACTACTATTAATATAACTGTTAAACTGATAGTCGGTCAAAATTCTTGTTGTTGGTTAAACGGTTAATTATTAACATCCCTAAGATGGATTGATGTAAAGTATAAACACAATGTGGCTGCAAAGACGGACTAGTTGGCGGATGAGTTTCTGTGTTCGGTATGAAGACATTAAAGTCCCCGACAACCTCTGTAGTCTCACTTAGCCACTGGGGTTTTTACTGATGTTTTATGTTGTAGAACAAAACGTGAAAATCTCTTGAGCTTGTTTTAACCACAGACCTTATTTCAGGCATCTAACCTAAAACCCACTGACTTTAAGTCGAGGGAACCGGAAGTGTAAAAACTAATTTCCGTGTTTTAGGACTCCTGCAGCGCTCTGTATCAGTTGAAACTAAACTGAAAACTTTTGACAAAGCTTGACTGTGCTATAGCATCACCGCATACAGACGCAGTAGAATAGCTTTGAGCACTCAGAAATCTCTCCAGTGAGAGGTGGAAGTCGTGTAAAAGCACTGACTCGGGTTTATAATTTACAAGCAACTCTGATGTGAATGAAAAATGAAAAAGAAATGAACACCCGAAAACGAAAAGACATACAGTCTGCTGTACATAGGCCCTCGTACGCACGCACACACCCGGAACACACACAAATGTGAGTCCATCGCTGGTTCACTGCCTTTCATCTCATCCTCATGTGCAGCTATAAAAGCAGATGGGGCTTACAGCACTGTGTATCCTTGTTAACAAAAACCTTCCAGACCTGTGCCTTATATAAACCTGACTACACACATGACTTTCATTATTTAACGTTTCATAAGGAGCCTGCATAATGAACCACATCCACTTTTCTCTATTAATGCAGTTATTTGTCTCCGGATAGGAGCTGCAGGGTGACTTCTAATGACTTCCCAGTCTCACATTGAACACTAAATGTGATTGTCAATCAAGTCTAATTTATTTCATGATTATTTCAACGGGAGACAGGATGCCGGATTAGCTTTTAACACCTCTGGGTGCCCCTGCAGAACAAACAAGAAACAGCAGCTCTTTAATTTGAAGCTGCACTCACTTCTGTTTTTTCTTCTTTTTTTTTCACACTAAATTAAACAGATTCATTCTTGTTTATGTTCTCAGCTCACCTTTGAATGCTATCACCATATCAGACAGGAGAAGCAAGGTACGCTTAGGAAGCTCAAAGAGTTAGTGTCATTCAGAGACAATTGACTGTCCTCATATTCAAATAGGATAAAATGTTAAAAATAAAGACAAATTTGGATTTATATGTAATATGTATTAAAACTATGGATTTCAGGATTCAGATGATATATATTTGACACATTTGACTTTTTCAACTTCAGAACACATTCTGCTCTGCTTAGACTCTTTTCTCGTATAGCACTTAAATTAAAGGTTAAATACCAATAAGTGATTCAATTAGTTCCACACTTGACTCAATGCCGGCATGAATAATACATTAACCTTCAGATTTCCAATTTATAATGAGCTAAAGCCTCGAAATGGACAAACCCATTTGTCAGTATGGGCCCCAAATCTTTCATGACACTACTGACTGGGTTATGTAATGATCACATGCAATAACGTGTCGCCGTCTGTACCATCTCGAATGCAATTGCAGTGGACGATAAAACCTTAATGACTTCCTTCTTAACTCATTAAGTGATGCAAGGAGAGAAAGCGGCAGCACGACATTTAACTGTGGGCACTTTATTAGCTCCTGTTAAAGACACACAGTGTTTGTTTTTGATCAAATAGACATCACAATGAAACCCTGTCGTGGGTTTTAGGTGGTATTAAAGTAAGCTGATTGGGGAAACTATAATTAGACACACTAGGATGGATTTCACATTCAGATTTAAGAGCAAAGAGTAAAGAAAAGGACATTTTTTTCAGTCCAGAATGGGCAAGTGTGTAAAAAAGAATAATAATGGTTTCTTTTTCTTGATGATCTGTTTTGATCTTTACACTTTGGGAAATGTGAATTTCATTTGGAATGTAACAGTAGGAGAGACTAAACTAAGGAATCCCACAGGGGAAGACATACTGTGAGATCAATCATTACTGCACCTCTTTTACTCCCAGGAGAGGCAAGATAGGAAGTAGGAGAGGAAACAGATATAAGAGTTATTTCAGTTCATTTCCTGGATAAAGTACATAGATGAAAATGAGTGGGGGGGGGGGGGGGGGGCAAAGCAAAGCCAGACGAATATAAGAAAGATGAGAGAGGGAACAAGCTGCATCTCTGGTGCGCCTGCTGAATTGTTGGTCACTGACAAAGAATTCACACAATGGCTTTAGGAATAGCTTCTTTAAAATATGATTTCTTTGCATAGCAGCAATGGCCTCAGCACATTTTGTACCAATCAGGCAAAATTATGGCGCTTGCCAACAGGCAGCACAGCAATTATGTGCTGTTTACACTAACAAGCATTGAAGGTGATGCACACAAAACACCACCTGGGACTGACGTTTCTGCAGCAAGTCTATTTTTTTCTGTGCACCTTCAATTAGATGTTTAAGTTTTCAAAAAGGGAAAAAAAAAAGCAAACACAACAAATCTATGTGCTCAAAACTAAATTAAAGCCATAGAGCTCAGCTTTTTCTCTGCTTCGGCAATCGAGCTACAGCGGCTCATTTCATGAGAAAACACCACTCGAGTCAAACATCAGTAAATCTGCCTTTTGTCAAGAGCAAGCTTGTGTTCAGTCACAGAAAGTCAACATACTCAATCTGAAGTGAGCAAAGTGAAAAACCCACAGTGCAGCCTTTACTCTCTGCCTACACGTTATTAACTTCAATCTGATACAAAAAGCACACACATTTTCCAACCAGAGGGCAAAATCAAGTTCTTGCAACCGACTGGGGAATGAGTTTTGAGACGTGAAGTGGAGCCCAAAAGCCCACCAAACAGACAAGCTGATGTGTTAAGGTCCGCTTGGACGAGCCTGATAAGACTAGTAGTGTGCTGTTGCCGTTGGCAATCAGCTTTTGGAACTTTGCTACGAGCACAAGGCTGGTGCAGTGCAGCAAAAATCTGGAAAAGGGGCTGGAGCAGGGTCAAGATTGACATTAATCTGACAAAGAAGCACACTCATTTTCCAACCAGGTAGCAAAATCAATTCATTTCAACTCGAGGTATTACATTTTCTGATGGGCGAATGAGCTGACAGGATGCGACAGTAAAGATGTGAAATGGAGCCCAACAGCCCACTGAACAGAAGCACCGATCTGTCAGGGTCTGCTTGGAAGAGCCTGAGCTGTCAGACTAGCTCTGTGTGTGTGTGTTTGTGTGTGTGTGTGTGTGTGTGTGTGTGTTTCTGACTTAAATTACCTTGGGGGACACATTTCTGACTAAAGACCAGTTAATTGAGGACGGCTTGGACAAAAGCCATGATGGTAAAAAGCAGATCTTTGGGTCAGTGGCTAGGGTTAGGGTTAGTCAAGTAGTGGTTATGGTTAGGGGTAAGTCTCCAGGAAATGAATGTAAGTCTATGTAATGTCCCCAGAGTGACCTAAGTAAACGTGTGTGTGTGTGTGTGTGTGTGAGCTGTTTTCCTGATTAGTAAGCTCTTACAGCTGGAGGTGACGGAGAGAGAGGGAGAGCGATGGTGTCAGAAAAATGATGGAAAAGGGAGGCGTGTTGGAGGCTGTATGAATGTGCTACAGCCTGAGCTCCTGGATTACATAGTGCAGTAACTAAAAGCAAATGAGCACAGGCCCCCATATTCTTCAAATGTAGTGTTAGATCCCTTTAAGCCCTTTGGGCTACAGTTCTTGTCCAGGTTACCAGTTTTAGAAGAAAAAAAAGTGCAAAGGCAAGTCCAACGTAGCAGATTTTTGCTATTTTGTTGACCAGTTACGTCCGAGCGCAATCCTGGTGCAATGAAGCACAATCTGGAAAAAGGAGCTGATGCAGGTTTTGGGTTAGCAAGTGTAATTTTGCTATGCCAGTGCAATTTCATGCCAAAATGGTCATCAAAATTGCATTGTGCCTCTGCCGCCTTTGTGCATGAAGAAAATGAGAAATGGGCCGTGCTGCTAGAACACTTTCCAACATTCAACCAAAAATGTTTCTACATTTTGAAAAGTAAATGTCTTTACATATTGTATGCATTTTCAAAGCATTGCATGCAACTGGTGTAAAGTATTGTCAGTGAGGAGTGCGTTGTGAAAGAGGCAGAAACTACTCTGTCCTTACCGATAGTGGTGATAACAGTCCCAGCAAAGAAAAAGGAGGAACTGATGTCCCAGAGGCTCGTCTGATTGGATGCATTTCCTGAAGGGTTCACACCTGCTCGGACTGCTGAAACCACTTGCTGGAGTGGAAAGTAAAAAAAAAGAGAGAAAAAAGTTAGCACATAATGCACCCAGTGGGAGTGTGGTATGATGCGGGCTGAGGAACATAAGAAAATAGATGACGGCCAAGATAAACATCCAACCAAAACCAGTTAAGAGCTGTGAGAAACAATGAGATCTTCATGAAATGCATAAGAAATGTTTACATTTTAAATCACTGTACTATTGACAAAAGAGCAACGCCTGTCCTGGTTACACCCCTATGGGCTAAAATTAGGCATACCTTTTATTCAAACATTTATTTATACATTTTTTTACACATTCTCAAAATGTTTCTATTTGTTTCATTTCCATTCATTGCTGAACTTCATTTCACAAGCTCAAAGTCTTAAAGATCCTAGTCCATAAATAATAAGAAGCAGGTAGTTATTGAGCATAGTCACTTTAGCCACAGCTACTATTTGGCAACACACACTGTTGTCATCTATACAGTGTAATATGCATTAAGTTACACAGTGCTTTCTAACATTGAAATGAATGTTATAACCCAGCATTTTTGCATTAAATAGGTTCAGAAACTGCATACCCAGCCCTCAGGCTGCAGCGTCTGGATCGAACATTTCGACACAGTGAGTCTTGCTGACTGCCTACCATGTCAGCAAAATGCATGCTGGGTAAACACTAAACAAGGCGTGTGGTGCCTTTTTTTTAAGCCTGATTAAATTTACATACCAAGTGATGCTGAATGTGGGTTTACCGGTGGCTGACGTTAGCAGGCCAGCTAAGAAGACACAGCATGTGAATAAGACAACTTTGGAGTTACCGGGAGACACATTTGTCATTACTGAGCGTGGCTTTCTCCTTTTTTTTGGTGTGTGGAGTGCTACTGGTATTAGTAATTGTAATGAATTTACACTTTGACTACTCATTACTGGAAAAAATTATGACATTTCTGTAACATCTGACTACGTTATGTTACAGGCTAAATGACACACTCATTTATCCCCTAACAGACGAGAGCTAATTCAGCCAAAATACTTCACTTCATCATCATCATTTAACTGCTTTGTTGAGAGCATCGGGAGACATTTATATGTGAGTTTGCTGGTGGAATTCAAGACAGAACTGACTGAAAACATGAGCGAGAAGCAGAAGAGTTATGCTTTTTACACACAGAAAAAACAAACCACCTCATCTTTAGGTTTGTGACAATGTGACACTCCAGAGTTAGCAGGAAACCAGGCAGAGCGCTTATCTTTGAGGCAGTACGAAAACCAGGGATATGTATTTGTCCTCTTGTTGAAGGTACATTGGCTATAATAACCTTTAAGCATTTTGTTGATCTTCCAAATTATAATACAAAAGAAGAAAATTTTGAATATCTGCAAAAGGGGAGTGCGATTGTGGCTATGATGTTAAACCCGCTGGGTCAGTATTGTGCAGATTCGTCTTGCCCAGGTGATTTTAAGTGTGTGTATGTGGGAGGGCACTAGGTGTGACACGAGTCCCGGCTGAGTGTGACAAGCCCTTCAGACGCCAGCCGGCTGCTCAGGAAACAGAACAGCAACATGTTTTCCCACTCAGGGCTGTACTCTCATGGCAGGAGACAAAAGGGGAGTGAAGCCACCAGCTGGAGGGAAAACACACCACTGCACGACTTCTCACACCCACAATCACCTAAACATAGACGTGAGGAGGAGTGAAGCTCAGACGGAAGATGTGCATCCACACTGCAGATGTAGTGGGTCTGTACCATTGACTGTACATGAATATAAATATTACAGTCTATTGTTTAGCATCTAAGCTTTAGTCCCACACAGCAATTGTCCAATCATAGCATAGCAACCGTAACTAGGCATGGCACTAGACACAAGCTTTGGATTTCTCCATGTTAAAATAGTGTGCATGGGGCTCTAATGCTAAAACCTGCTGCTCCTGGATGCTACTAGTTTAGGCTAACGTTAGCAGCTCTGTCCTGCTCTTTGTTGGATTTGGGAACGTTTACAGTCCATTAACCCAAGCGAGCGTTACATTAGCCACGAACACTGGTTAGTCCTCACCCTAAAAGCCTTTTCTCCTGTAATGTTAAAAGTGAAAACACTGTGTTTTTTGGGACATGCAGCTTTACCCTCAGTCTTTTAGTATTATATCATGTATGTAGCCATGAAGCACATTTAACACCCCTTTAACTGGGATTCTTGTTTTAAATCGAGTTAGCTGGAATTAAAAAACATGCCAGAGACGGTGTTTTCAACCAAGTCATGGGACTAACGTTAGAATAATTAGTTTGCTAGCTGCAGCTGATAAAATCTGTCAGCAACAGCTGTCTTGTCATTGTTTCAAACTTTACTAAGAATTTTGAATAGTAAGAGTGTAAACTGCATATGTGCTGTGCTGAAACGGAAAGCTTGACGTGCGTACAAACAGCAACGTACGAGGCTCAGCAAATGGTCAATTCCTTAGACGAACACTGACTCAGCTCACTGCAGTGGTTTCTTAAGATACAGAATCATTACTGAGACAAATGAAAGAGAAAAGTTTTGAGACCTCAGGGGAACATCAGGCACTGCTACAGAGCTGATGCTAATGAATTGCCAAAGAATACTTTACTAGACTAAAGCTTTTATTCCCCTGTGTATATGTGGGATTTTATTTCCCAATCGAGAGCAATAAAAATGACATAATTCTTGTGTGGTGCACCTTAATAAATGTAAGACTTGTACTAGGGGGGGAGTAGCTCTTTTTGCTGATCTCCATTAGATGTATTTCATATCAATAAACCTTCAGGAACAGAGCAGTAATGCTACAATAACGATGTACAGCATGTAACACTGCCCGCAGTCATCCTGAACTACCACTGTCAGCTTTTTCAGAGTCCGCACGCACACACACAGTTTAGGGTCACTGCAATGTCAGGGTGTTGTCTGCTGCGATTCGTCATCCTTAGTGAAAGTGAGAGAGTTGAGTGTGATAAGGCAGTAAAGATCGAGCTGAAATGGATGAATAATGGATCGGAAACTGAGGGAACAAGGCACTAATGTAACAACTCACGAGTTAACATGACACGCTGGGTCAGAAGGTGGAGAGATATGGGCTGATGGCAGTTGTTGTAATGTAGCTTACAAGGAACTGTTTGTTGCTCATCCACAGAAGCTGACAACACAAAGGCACAAACAACAGCTCAAAGGGTTTGTTCACTCAAATCATAAAGAACCACATTTTCTAAATTTGTACCTTACAGCTTGCCAGCATTAAGTGCCAGTGCAGGAAATAGTGTTCCCTTTATGTAGCGATGTGGAAAGTAAAGTTAGAATTTAAAAAATGTTGGCATTGGACGTAAAAAGAATGTCATCATTGAACATAATCCAGGGTTTTACACTATTGTCCAGTATCTACGTCCTTGTGCGGTGATAGGTTTGAACTACCTCTAGTGGTATCTACCCATGCAGAGAGTTTTATTTGCCCAGGTTGTGATATATCCTCTTCGCCAATACAATGTAGTTGAAAGCAATTTTTGTTTATAGTGCTTAAAGAATGCTTAAAGAATCAAAAGACCTCACTGTCAATAGTTTTTGAGTGGTATTTCCAATGAAATCTAGCCAAAGAAAACCAAAACTATTACTATAAATACCAATAAAGGGAAGTGAGAAAATATTAAGGACTATGTGTAGCCTAAAGCAGGAACTATGCTTCTACAGACATACACGTAAATGGCTTTGCAGAGGCTCAGAGAGGAGCCGACATTTTGAAATCAAACTTGTGTGGCAAAGACTTAGCAGCAGCCACTATCCTTTGAGTAAACGTCTCCCCAGAATGAGACAACCAAAAGACAAACCTGATTTGATTACACACGTGCAGAGGACACGCATGTATTCAGAGGCACAATAAACATAATGTACAAAGATGAACACATCAATAGTTCAGTGTTTCTGTTCCACCTCTAATCATTTCCAAATACAACAAAGGAAACGGCTCAAAGATACAATTCTGAAACCCTACATCCACTGTGCCTCCAAAAACATCATTTAGCAAATCACACAATCAGGCGTGGCTTGGCTCAGTCAGCCCCTTTGTTTCCCAGCCAAAGCAGCCATATTAATTCACTGCTTTGGCACTCAGTTTTATGCATACTAACTATGGCCATGGGAAATGATAAGACAGGATAATGTGACGACCACACTGAAGGCTGTTTGGCTCCGCCAGGAGAGATTGAATCGTCTGAGCTTTTTGACATCCTTCACTTTTTTAATTACTCCCTTTGAGAGCACATCTCTCCTCAATCCTCTGCTGACTGTCTTTTGATCAGTGGGAGCCTGCAGAGGTGGATGTGTGTGTATACATAATTAAGTAAAAGTGAGAGGGGGACACCTGTATTGAAGCTGTTTATCAATAAATCATCAGAAAAGAAATAGATGCTCGGAAGGCTCCTGAACTCACAGGGCTTATGACGGTTGTCTAGTGAAAGCACAAAGATAGCAAGATTTCGGTTTGGTATATAAAGTAGAAACTATATTTAGTTTAACAAGTTACAATTTACAAGGGTGAAAAACAGACATTCTGATTCGGGAATAAGAAGTGATTCAGAGGAAAGGACAGAGACAGAGGGAGTCATACTTTGCCTGAAAACAAACATTCAATTGGCTGAAAAGACATTTTTGAGGGCCGAGGACAGTTGACTTTTGCCATTTCTGCGACAGAAGCCTGAGAGGGAGTTTGAATATTACAGTAAGGGTCATACTGTACATGAGACATGGTTGTTGGCAAAGGTAAGCAGCATCCTCAGGCATCCTCAGGCTAATACTTTGGCGTAGTACACATTTCGCCGTGCTAGCAGCTCTGTGAGTCTCCACTTCAGCACAGCCACGCTGTGAGCTATCACTATATTATAAAGTGTTGTCCAGGGCTCCACATTGAGCAAGTCCACTCCCGACCAAAGATCATTATCTAACAGTCAATCTGATAGATAATGATCTCAGGACAGAAAGCATCATCACCATCTTTGAACATTAACTCAGCATCTTAAAGCCAAATAACGGCTATCTGTTACCAGCCCCTCTTAATTGAAAACAGTCTCATTTACAAACAGTCGATGGGCACTGATCATCATTCAATAATAAATCCTTTGTTGGCTTGGTTCAGTTTCAGTGTGGTCAGAGTCTGTAAAGGTCACTGAATGCCAACACAGTGGACAACTATTCCTGAAGTATTGTGATAAAAGAGTTTTCAATTCGACATTAGCTAGAAAACATGACAGAAAATCAAATTCATAAATATTTAACCAACTAAATGTTGCACTTACATACGTACTTGCTCAAACTACTATATTTCTAATATTAAACACAGAAGATGCAAAAATTGATAGATCATTTTGAAATAATAACCTGATGCTTATTGCACGCCTCAGGAAATATTCAATTTAACCTACAATATTTACATTTTATTTATCTGGATGATGGTGAATATACAGGCACCACGTCTGAACTGCACTACACAGTATCTCGCTTTACCTGGAAAATGTTCTCATAATTACCAGAAGGAATATGGCTTTTTCACCATGAGACTTTATGAATCAATCAATCAAGTTTATTTGTTTCGTTTATTTGTTTATTTATTAGAAACTACGCTGATGGCTGATGCTCTGCCATAATGAATAAGGCAACATCTTGAGCGCTAATGTGATCTAAGTGGCTTTACTGGAGAGATAACTCCTAATCCCAAGCAATATATGCTTCATATGCTTCACAGCATCGTCGTGTGTTTTTAGTCATAAAAGGAAGTGTTATGATAACGACATCTTTCCCACCTTGTTAACTTTGAATCCTCGTTTATAAAAGATATAATCTAACTATATGCAAAATTGCAAACGATCATTTTTATATTTGCTGGTTCATTCGTCAAATAGTTTTCAGCAGCTTTTGCAGTTTGTGTGCACGCATATTTCTATATATTAGAGAGCCAGTCAAAAAACATTTTGACCATATAAATTATTGTTTATGATAAGAGCTAAATAAAATATGCATTTTTGTATGTATTGATTGTTACTTACGCAGTGAGCTTTTTGAGACATTTTGGCAATAGGAGGCACTTTTGGTGGGCAGAATCAGGGAAATGGTTCAGCAAGGGGCCAAAATTAGCAGCGGTAGACAAATCTGCGTCCCCCGAGATTTAAAGACCTTTCAGCTCTGGAACATTAGGGAAGAAATCATCATCCACATGTCCGATATGCCAGCTAGATTCCCCAGGAGGAAATGCTTTTCATCAAAGCTGACAAGTTTGGTTGATGGTGAGATCCACTAATCCATAAAGGAAGAAGACTTTTATTAGAAGACTGCTCACTCACTACTGATATTTATAGTCCCTTTTTATGTGATTGTGATTTTTGTAATTGACAATGTAATGAATAATTGATTTAATTTAAATGAATAATCAATTTTTATACCAACAATGCACAGAGTCAGGGGTCCCTAAACCAGAGTCTTCACATGATGTGAGTGTCACAATGAGTCAAACTGTCGTCATTTCGTTTTTTCATTTTACTTGATTCCAATCCTTAAAAGTTATTTGCCTATCCAATCTGATACATATTCAGTGTATGTATTTATCTATTTTTCTTCAATACAACTGCATTGTTCATACTAGTAAAGCAATATAAATATGTTCTACATCTGAGTATATCACTCTAAGAAAATAAAACCTGCACTTCATGTTTACTTTGATGTTTTCCTATGATATATCATGTACTTCATTACAGTTTTTTGTATAATACTTGTGGAGGGAAATGTAAGTGTAGATCTGCTGTGTGGCAGCAAGCTTTGAGAAAAAGTCCTCAACATTAAACGTCAAAATACGTCGCATTACAACACACACAAGTCTTCTGATCTGATCCCCGTTATATGATGTGACAACGCTCTGGTTAAGATTTGGTTAGGTTTAGGAACAGATCATGGTTCATCATCATGGCAACAACACTAAACACGTGGTTAAGGTTAGGGAGCGTTTGCGGTCATGCTCAAACTGTTGGTTGGGAACAGGAAACGAACAGCGCTTTCTCGTGTTGAAGTCCAAAGCGTAATGACTCGTAATCATGTAGGATGTAAGATGCAGGCAGGTAAGGGAAATACTGAAATGTGTAGATATAACTCAGCCTCCGGGGCCACAGAATAAATATGTATGAACAAACCAGTTGCTCAACCCTCAGGTCGAAGCTCTGGCAGTACTCACAGTCATTGTGTCCACAACTAGCCACAATCCTCAAGGCCCAGTGTTAAACAAGGTAAAGCTGCCAAATACCAGTGTTACCCTCAGTATGTACTGTTCTCCTCTATGTAGAATACAGTATTCAGACACCATTCATAGAAAATCTGTGCACACAGTGTGGATTATAGGGATGCATCCTGTCAGTCATCACCAGATCCTGCAGAGGAGAAACGGTTTGAATTATTAATATGGTGTTGATGCTTCCTACCTTGACCAAATCCTCCAGCTCAGACGAGTTTACACATGCGTGCATGGCCAAGAAGTCCAGTTTTTCTGCAAGAATGGCCAGCTTCTGGGAACTCTCATGCGGCTGCTCCAGCGCTCTGAACACCGTCGCCCCGATGATGAGGTAAAGCACCACCAAGAAGAAGATGGCTGACACAGTTTTCCACCTCATGACAGTAGTCCGGGTGTCGCACTCGTCGTCGTCGCTGTCTGGAGTGTTCAGTACCACCGGTTTGGCCGAGAACGACAGGCGAGGTTTGGAGTTGTGGGCGGCAGACTTCGGATCAAGAAGGTCAGGTGCGGCCACTGCGGGGACGGAAGTGATTAATGTGGATCAATTTCTTTCCATTAGAAGAGACTCGCCATGGGCATACTCATGTTAGTCTTACTCATTTGTCACATCACTCTGTTTTCAGTAGACAATCCATTAGTACTCAAATCCTATAGACATAAGGGTTACATCATGTGGTTCCTATAATATAAGACTAGAGCTGCAACAAATGTTTATTTTCATTGTTGATTATTTTGGTGGTTGATTATTTGGCCTATAAAATATCAGAAAACAGTGAAAAATAACATTCAAAATCCAACCAACAGTCCAAAACTTGATATAAACCAAAGAAAAGCAGCAAATCCTCACATTGGAGAAGCTGGAACCACTGAATGTTTGACATTTCTTAATTGATTAATCCACTAATAGTTTTAGCTCTTTATAGAAGAATAAATTCTGAGGCAGTAACCACCTGAAGAAAAACCTTCACTTCACTTTAATCTTTGTTATTAATGGCTATTATCATCACTCCTGTCAGTAAGTCGTGGATATTAAACTCATACAAAGTTCCAGGACACATCCACACCCGAACATTATTGCAAAATATATTTTATAATAACCTTTATTATTTCCACCCCTTTAAAATACAAATGAATTGCAGGTTTTTAGCAATGTACTTCAAAAATGACACATGGGAGCTTAATGAGTCAAGTAATCTGTGTCTTCACTGTGAAGCCAGTTTCTCTCATGGTACTCTAATTCTTTCATTTCTTACAATAAGACACCAGTAGGACTGCAGAGCCACTGCACAACCTATAATGATCTGCAGCAGGTGGAGCACTTTTCACTCAAAGCACAGTCTGCAACATACTTCACACCACCTGTAATTCTCCAATGCCAACACTTAGAGTTATATCTGCATTTAAAAACATGTACTTCCATATCTGAGCTGGATCTAATGTGGAGGATCTGATGATTTCTACCTGGAATCAACTCATTAAGGCCACTCCTAATAGAGTATTCAAAAGTTAAGTTTGTACACTCAGTGTAATACAAATAAATACATGTAATAGATCATCACAACCTGACATATAACACCTAAACATAATGCTATTATATATACAATATTGTGACAATGGATCAGGCATTTGTCTCCCAACAGGATTAGTAACAAACACACTATAATGGTTTCTGTTGCCTTTGGGTCCCACAATACAAATGATTACAATAGCTGAATGATGCTCATTAAAAATTAAAGTCTCTTTGTCACAATCCTGTTTCCCAAACAGCTTGCTACAGTAGATGCAATTACATAACCCCCCCATGAGGTCTTCATGGCCAGCTTTTTACAGTAAACAACTTATGGGGAGGATCACTCCCTCAATAGTAAGCTGAAACCATGTGAAATAAACCCATAGAAATTGAAATTATTATTATTATTATTTTTTTACTATAGTTGTAGCATTACATAACTGAACGAGCATTTTCTTCATTTTCTGTCGGGTTAAATGGGTTTTCTCCGTATAATCAAGCCTCACATACAAAATAAACGTTTTTATTTATAGTAAAAGATACAACAGATGTATCATAATGAGATAAGTTCAAATAGGAATGATGTTGTGATACCAAGAGGCAGAAAAAGATTCACACAGTTCACTAAACTGTCGCTAGAAACTCATTATTAAACACAGAAACAGCAGTATCTACATATTTCCCCTGAGCCCATCATCACTCTCTGAAGGTAAACAGTTAATACAAGTCATGCGGGATATTTCTCATCTTTTCCTCGCTGAAGTGCTGAATTTCAACTCGTTGTTAACGCACTTACTTCTCTACCATCTCGTCTCTCTTTGTTTCCTCATCGACGGATCTTTTTCTCCAAGAAAGCGCGAATAATGCTCCCCTGTTAGTGTCGCTTTCTGCCTCCGGTGCTCCCACCGAGGGACGTGGCCGCTCTCCACATGGTGCTCTTCCCTCCACTTCTACAACCTCCTGAGAAAATACATCCAGGACATCACGTTCCCACCAGTGGACGCGCTAAGACGGGGCGTAAAAGGAACAAATGGCCTCCGTGAAATCCATGCGGCTATTTGGAGACATATGTTCCCAGAGAGGAGCCCTTATGGACGGACGAGGGGGCTCGGATAGTACGGGTCAGAGGATGGAGGGCTACCTCACCGGTGTGGCACGCTGGATGCGCTGCGCTGCACTCCCGCTGCTCCGGTGCGGACAGCGTGCGCTCCTGCGCAGAGAGAGAGAGAGAGGGGGGGGGGGGGGGGGCTTCAGAGGCTTCCCATGCTGCAAGAAACCATCACATAACAATGGATGGGCATAACATTTAAGGTGCTCCAAACGCCCTCACAGCTGAGATGTGGATTGACACTAACAAGGGCTGTAACTCAGCATTAAGATGTCTCAGATGTGTAGAGTGTGGTTCTACATTATGAGAGACCACTCATGATCTTTACGGCATCTTCCAAGAAGCTGTCTGTCCTCCCCCCTCTGCCTTCCCCTGGTTGTGAGTGCCTGGCTCAAGAGCACGCTGACAGATGCAGCTAAGAAGAGAGTATTCTCTTTCTGCTTTGGGCAAAAAAAACACAATTGTTAAATTTGCTACTTATATGTCATTTATTTTACTCAAGAGAACATTGAAGAGCATGTTTTATTGACTTTCTGTAACAGCCTGGAGGTTGCCTATAAACCCCTGTGCTTTTGTTGTTCTTTCTAAAGGACATTTTTATGTTTGAGGCAGAAAAGGGAGAGCTTTTTCCTCGCCGATAATTTAAATTGGTGATGTCCCAGTCACAAGCCCACATCTCACATCCAGGCAACAGCTGGCTTATCAGTAAGGAGAAGCAGTGGCTACATGCCCTGAAGGGCAGTTGTCAGTGCATTAATTAAATTCATCTGAATCAGTGGGACAGTCGGTGTGGTTTATGTTCCTGATGTAACTTAATCATCCACCTTGGCATGCAGGTGTGACCACTGCATGGATACACAAAACCAAGCCTGGCAGGGACTTTCAGTAATCTGATTGTCTGCTGCAGTTTTTCTGTCCTTGTAAGGATGTGTGTGTGTGTGTGTGTGTGTGTGTGTGTAAAAGAAAGGGTGTGTGTGTCCGTAGATGCATCCACAATATTGATTTGCATGAGCTACTACTGCTAATTGAATTGAGAGACTTGTGCAGCTGTGCTGTTTGTCTCTGGTGCTCTGACAAACATACACACACACTGAAAGATCCTGTCTCAGTGTCAATAAAGCTACAAAAAAATCATCTTTATAGAAGTACATAATGAACAGATAATAGTAAGAGCAACTCATAATCCATATTTTAGCTGATGTTTCAGTCTTACAGTAGCTGAGTTTGCTAAGGAAGGAACGCCTCTTCTGCACAAGAAAATGGAAGGAAACTAATTGTAGTCCGCAGTATGACGGTAATGAAACCATAAAAGGATTTCACATGTGCCTTGTGCTCCACCTTTTAAAAGGCTTTCACTGGATTTTGTCCAGATTTCAATAATTGCGTCATAAATCATCAGTTATATATCAGCAATAACAGTTTGCTCCTCTCCTATTTGCCCTCATTCTTTTCCTTTTCTGGACATCTCTTCCTCTCTTCTGCCCCTAAAGACTTTGAATCAGTGAAGCATCCAATCTGCACTCATGGCAGATTGATTTTTACAGGAAGACTGAGTCGCACATGTGGAGAAGCCATGTTTTCATCTTCCATCGTCCTCGGCTGGTGTTGACAGTAAAGGTGTGGCCGGTTGTCATTCGGTGGGTGGACATCCTATTCCTTCTTCCGCCAAGTGATGCAATAGTTATGTTACAATGCTAAATTATTTCTGTGGTCAGTTTCAAGTCTTTGTTTTACTTTGTTTTCAAATTCCCTTTATTCTTTTTATAGGCATGCATTAATAATAAAAGGTTGGGGCTGTGATGTGTTATACAGCGTTGTTACTTCCTCAGTTCTGATCTTTTATTTCTGGTTCCCATCATGTCACCATGTGCTCAAGATGTCAAGTCGATGCTTTTAATTTGTCCAATATTAACTTTAATTTCATCCCAAGAAGAAAAGACTTATGATTAATGGTTTGAGTGCTGGTTTTGCTTAAGTTGCTATGGTTACGGTTCTGCTGTAATCGTAGCAATGGATGCTGTACCCACGAATCATTTTGTTGTTTGCAGCCCTGCAAAGCTTTCTGTGTTGGCTTTTAAATGACTTGAGATTGTCATAAAGATTATTTTACATCAATGAATGATGTCATGGTGGATTCTCTGGCAGCAGCATCTAATAAGCAGGATATTACACAGGGAATCCCACTGGTTTTAATGTTAATTCACCCTGCTAAAGTTTATTTTGCATTAATAACCAGCTCGCTGTGTATCTCCCTTTACAAGGCAGCATGTTATTGGTGCAGCCACAGTGCCAACAGCCAGATGGAGAACAAGAGACAAATGGAAATGTCTCTGAGCAGCAGATAAAAACCTAATCATTTCATATTGTAGCCAATAAGTGTTGTGAGCTCCTATTGATCCACTGAGGTTGAATTTTCTGCTTGGTGTCCTCAAACAGGTCAGAGATCAGGTCAGCAAGGTCGAGAGTAGGATTCATTAGCACTCAAGCAAGGTGAATACGTGCATTTAGTAGGACTTCTGCTGCTGAAAAACACTCATTAATGCTGTTATGTTTTGCCAGCAGAACTGCAACACTTCAGCAACACCACAGTGGGAATTTGACAGTCTAGTGAATCTTTCTGATTTTGTCGGTGTGCCTTCAGGGCTGTTTTGTAATTTTTGCTGCAGCTTTCGTCTGTTTTTGTCACTCATAGCATCAAGTATTTTTTTGTGTGAAATAAATATGAAATGTTCTCTTTGTAATTCTATTTTTTCTTTTACCATGACTTCATGGCCTGTCCCGTACCGCAGTTTCCGTTTCTTCTTCTTCATGCCCCTCTAATTATTTCCATGCTTTAATGGAATTTGCAGTCAGACAACACAATTATATTTCTCATCAAGGTCAAAAGAGGAAAAAATCAATTTGAAAGTCTCTGCTTCTATTAAAGAAGCTATTATAGCCCCACAGTATACAATGACACAGGAGGCTTAAATTGCCTGCCAGCTCAAGTTTGTTTGCTATTTGTCGTTACACCGTGCGGTGAAGTCACACACAATAGAGCAGAGTGTAATTTGCAAACATAGTTATGAGTTAAATTACCTGACTCTCCATTGACTTTGAAAGCATCTTATCTATGGATATGATGTAGCTGTGCAAAATTAAATTAGAGGCACTCAACCCGACTGCTCAGAAGAAATGAGGGATGAAGAATGACTGATTTTCATTTAGGTATTTTTGGACAGAAAACAGCTTAATGAATGCGTTCGTCTCTTGTCATCTCATTAATAGTCCCCTCATGAGATAAAAATCTCATGCTTCGGCATCTCTTGTCCTAATTTGCTGACTGTTTCCCTTGAACAGGACAGCACCTGTAGCAAGCACATATTGCTTTCGTTACATGACAGTAATCTTATTATCGGTGACATTGTTGCATTAATGGGCCGTATTACCATAGTAATCTCTCCTAATGTCACAGCAAAATGCAAAACAGTTCACCTGTGGGCCTTTTTGACAAAAGGTGCTTACAAAGTGGTTTTCCTACAGAAATCTGATGTTAATTTGAATTCAAATTCTGAGCTTTGTGGTTTTAACTTTATCTACTAATATATAATTTCTAGATTATTTTCAAAAACCTTCCAGAGGGTATTTTTCCTCAGTGGGAAGTGATACAAAAATGCAAAATATATACTTTATCTTTATGAATGCAGAGCCCGTACAAAAAACACTGCAAATATTCCCGGTCAAACGTTAACAGCCGTAGCTCAGAAAACAGACGATCAGCAACATCAGCAAACAAGAAATGCTTAAAGTTTAATGAGTTTATAATGATTAAACATATATATTTCATACTCTTGCCTGCAAGCTTGCGTTGTAAAGACTCAGGGGGTTCAAGGTATGACAAATGAATTACATCTCTACACCAAATCCTGCTGATTCTACCTGAATCACTTCTACTGAGGTTGCAGTTTCAGCAGCAGGGGCCTTACTGAATATCAAAGGATTGCTTTTAGATTGATCTATCATCTGTAATCAAATTCACATATACTGTATGACTGAAGTGTACAATCCAACACCAGTATTGACTTTGTGTTTTCAAATGTAAGAAGCAGATGAATCTGTGAGGCGAGATGAGACACTAATCTCGCTAAAAGTAAAGTGAAACTTCTCTGAAGAAGTGTGGAAAAGTTTGCTATAGAGACAGACTAAGCTACTGACTTACCTTATTAAACATCTTAGAATAAAGAGAAATATTGGGGTTTTATGGGGCAAAGCTTAAACAAGGATCATCATCCTCCAGGCTCCAATGAATCCATGAGTCCAGCTAACTGCAGCCTGTTCCCAGAGTGATTTCTGCTGTCGTAAAGATCAGTGACTCAGATTGGAGCGAGAGCAGATAACACACAGTTTCATACACACTTAGCATTCATGTGGAAACAGACTCTATAACTGATGTTGGTCTCAAGCTTCTCCCTCATTAAGCTGCGGTTTAACATGGCGTTGTACGTTTGATGTCACGTCTGGTTGTTCCAGTCGCTGGTTCCTGAAAAATGACAGAGCTCAAAAACAATCATTCAGGTTTTAGCAGTAGACAAGAGTCATTCGTCTCCTCCTTTGCTGACTGAGCCCTGCGAAGATCTGTCATCATGAACAACTGAGAATGTACACATGAAACACCTGCAAATGCACACAGGTGCACGGCCATCAGATTAACACAGAATATGAACTCCTCCCGTGCTTTGTAAGTAAGTATGAAAGCCTGGACAGTATTTCCCTCAGTTCCCCTCAATTATTAATGCAATGTCTGGACGTACAGGAGTTGAGGTAGGTCAACGTTGGAGTAAAGTGATTTTCAGTTCAATAACATTAAACCTTATGAGTCAGTGTTTGAAGAGTTTCAGGCTTCAAATGAGCGTGACGGACAAAAAAAAGCAACCTCTATTAGTCCTGTGTTTCCGCTTGAAAAGAACATTTTAAGGGTCATGTTGTGCAAGGCTCAACATTTGTTTTTGTTTTTTTTCAGTGTCCAAAGTGTAACACTTTCTATTTAATGTACAACTTGTACTGTATGAGACTTCAAATAAACTCCTACACACAGGACTCGATGAAAATAGTTGAAGAGGTAGAAGAGGTCAAAACACTTTGTAGTGTCGAGAACTACTTCCTCATGAGACCTTAACCCTTCATCCGGGTCATAATAAAAACACATTACAAAGAACATTTTAGCAAGGTAAACAAATATATAAAGAACACACAATCATTTACACATACATACATATCAGCCTTTTGCGCTATCACACATGGATTAGTTGAGGTGTGCCTAATAATGGATATGGGTGACACCATCTTTGGGTACAATGGGGAGGAACTGGTACTGGGGAGGTCTTTTCCCGAAATTTGACACACTATGAAAACACTTTACAAAGTCCTAGACATAAAAGCGAAGATAAAACGGGGGTTTCTGCAATGAGAAACATAAAAGCACATAAAACTGGTGAAAATAGTAATTGTGTGATGCTGACGATGGCAGTGAAGAGACCTAACTAAACTTCAGGTGGAGAACGTCAGTGATCTTTTCACATCCACAATGACACGACTTGTTACGGTTGCAGTTTGATTTAGTGAGAGACGTCTTGATTCTCTTGAGGAAAAACCTGCACAACACAGTTGGAGAGTCTGACTGGGTTTAGACACGTCGTACTAACAGCGTTTCTATCCAACAGAGATCTTCATCAGGCATTGTCAAATCAGCATCACAAAGCAGAACAAGAAATATATAGACACAAACACAGTCATCTTCATGAATGAGAGTCTACGCTCAAGCTGGACCAATCAGAGCAGAGCTGGAAAACACTGCCTGATGCTCCCACATGGGGGACAAAGCAGGTCTCTATGGAAATGGCAAACACAGCTAGAAACATCTGGATCAATATTATACAGGCACATGTTAAATCCAATACAACAGAGGTTGATTGACAATATAGAAAAATACATACAAAACATAGAAAATGGAAAACACGGACATGTTACTCGTCCAAAAAGATTTAAGCAACAAATGTGCAAAAGTACAGCCATGCAATTGGCCAAGATACCTACAGGATCACCAACACAAACAAAAAGGAAGAAAATGAAAAAGGAGGTTGCATCAAAGTCGAGATTAAATTAAAAATTCCCTTTTAACCCATTTAAATCACGTCCCACAGTCATATTGTGCTCCTATCTAACAATATATGCCAAGAAAATGATCAATTTCTTTGTATTCTTGTATCAAAATCCAGTCATGTTTTCTTCCTGTAAAACAAAATATGACGTGTGCTTACATAATCTTGAACCAACCAATTTCAACCAGTGACATCCACCCATCAATCAATCTTCAACTTTTAGCAGCTCAGAGCTAAGATTCATTAGCTAGCAAGAGCATGGTACGTTGGTTATGACACGCCCACTTTTCAACCTTCAAATCAAATTCCTCCCAGCGTTATGTCCCGTCTGCCTATCCGGTCTCACTGGGAAATACGTCACAATATGGACGTTAGTTACTCTTGAAAAGCCGTTTCATCTCAAGGGTAAAAATAAAGAATGCCTCTCTTTTCAGGAGGATGTCGTTGATGTCCCCTCTCTTTCTGGGGGGTTTTACGGGTTCAGTCGTGGGTTTAGACACATCGTGGGCCTTTAAAGCGAATGGAAAAATGCAAAAATGACTGGTCTAAAAAAGCCACCTATAGTGCCAGAGACAACAACTGCCCGGGTGTCGTAGGCATTTCTATAATCACCCTGTACAGTAGGTCTCTTTTGTCTGCAACATGCTTGGAGGCTTTCTTGGCGGTGACTTTGAAGTGGAGAAAAGCCACATTTTCTGGCCCCCTATTCTTCACCACCCACTGAGATGGCAGTGTCACCTATCCCACAATGCTCTGTCACACCGGTACACCTCAGCACCGGGGGGTTAATTAAGATTAATGTTTGGGCTGACAAGGGTTTTGCTGACTGAGCTGTCACACACACACACACACACACACACACACACACATGTACACGCTCTTTACTATGCAAGCTGGTGAGAGGAGATTACTACTGGGTTGTGAGTCCATGCAGAATGCAGTGATGTGTGATCCTGTATAGCAGAGTACTGGTTTAAAGCTTTGATATCGATGTTGTTCCCACAGGGCCTCTCAAGTGTAACAGATCAGAAACTTTCAGTTCATCTGCTGAAAAGGATGAGTGTTTATTATATGGGAAGCCGCATAAGGGCCATAAGCTACAGATTCTAACTTTGTATTGTGTCTGTACAACTTGTCTGCGGATCCTCATCATTCCTGACATCCTTCCTCATTCCTGAAAGGTCACTTGAAATGACTTTTTGGATTGTTATTTTCTTCAGTGGTGTGACAAGTGTATTTTATTCTCTCAGCTCGTCAATCTAGCAAAGCAGTGGAAACACAAAGTGACACAAAGTTTCTCACTAGAGCATAATAGTTGTCACACTGAAGGAATACCAGAACATCTCTTTGTTTTTCAGTTTTTAATACTTTTACATACTTTTTCTTTTAAGGTTATACATAAGCTACAGTCTGTCAGGTTCTCAACCTTCTTTCTTATGCAGTCGATGCCACGACCCTCTCTGTTGATCCTCCACCCGACACCACAAAAGTCAAAAGTCAGTTGAAGAAAAAAAGTGTACACGAAATGAAAGAAAAGCAAAACAAATGATTTATTCCTAGAAATAAATAAAAAAAAATTACATTTGAATTGAAAAACCTTTCATACACTTATTAAAAGTTTGGTTATGCTGCTGTTTTTTTCAGGGTTCAAGATCAATATTTCAGCTATCCTTAATATTCATATGTAATGAAGCATCTTGCCATGTCAATACAAGACGATATACACTGTATACTAGTCTTGCACAAACTATGAACAGCATATTACCAGGTATTATTATATTTATTTAGAGTTATGGATTATGGCTCTAGTTTTAAGTGTTAGCTCAGTTTCTAGTTAAGATTTTAGTTATTTAAGTTTGTATTATTTTATTTTCTCGGACTCTGCATGTCCTTGTTTCATATTTTGTAAGTATAAAATAAAAGCAACATGGAGGTCTCTCAACGACACCCGTGCATGTTTGTCAATGTGCAAGTGGAGAAGCATGTGTCAGGCTTCAGCAGGATGAATTCATTCCTGGCTTTGGTGTCTTCAGGTTGAATGGTTTATAATTACAAAACAATGAGCTTTACTGAGGCGCAGGTTGATCAGCCGATGATGACACAGAAGCAGGTGGTGTGGCTGTAAGAATACCGCTTGTTGAGAGTTAGTTGTGCCAGTTACAGACCGGGTAGTCTCATATAGCCAGACTCCACACTTTGGAGAAAAGTCTGGCTCAACCCATTGTCGTTCTGGGAAAAGGGAGAAAACGCTCTGGCTTGACTGAGTGCCCTTGCAAAATAGTGTCGGGGGAACTGGTTTTGGTGGAACATTTGCACGTGGGGAGACGAGCTCTGGCCTTGAAATGGTTAAAACACCCACATAAAATAGTAAACAACGTATGTATGTGATTTTATAACTTTTACTGTTAAAAAAGACAAATATAACTTGATCATCAGTGTCCTAGAGGTGAAGCCTACTTATACTTTAGCTCTGGAGGAGCTCACTGGACCCGTTACAACCACAGACGACCCAAATCTTTATCAGGACTTGCCATTTTCAAGGTTGCTAGCTCAGGGATTGTTCATGATTGAAAACAGTAACGCGCAGATTGCGGAAGTGGAGGAGAATGCCGAATGAGATAGTCACCCAATGGCAAACTTATCTCAGCAGCGTACATCCGCTGAGTCAGACTGCATCTTGGGTAACGCATGTCACATATAAAGTCACAGAGTTCACGCAGAAAATGGCACAAATAGTAGCTTTAGATTAATATTCCATATCCATATCCATTCCATATTATACCATATCCTTCACTTGCTGTTCTATTCATGGTTATGATAGACCGTATAGACTCCTTTCCTTTTTAACCAATTACTCTGCTCTTTCCAGCCTTTTCTTCCTTCTGCAGGATCTAAGATTATTATGGCATCAGCGCCACATCCTGTCACGATGTAAATAAGGAACTTTTCCTTGGGGGTTGTTTGTTTGACAGGGAGGTTTGCAGAGTGCAAGCAACATGAGTTCGAGTATACACACACACACACACACACACACCATGATAACAGCAGCGACAAACAACACATGAGGTGTGCTTTTTAAATAATGTGGGACATCTTTCTTTAATGGTTTGTCTTTGGAACAGAAAAGCGTTGGATTTAATAATTGTTAGATTTTCTCCAGATTCTGTTGCTACTCCCCCACTGTTTGTCACTCTTTTAGGTCTGGTACTCACACACACACACACACGCACACACACATTTACACAAGGGAATCTTCCCTTTGCTTTTAGTGCCCCCGCCTGAGCACTTGCCTCTGTCTTCACAGGCGAGTGACACACAGCGGTCAGAGACAATGACAGACTAATCAATACACATCTGAGAGCTGATTGGGGAATCCATACAAGTGAATTGGGCTCTCATATTCAACTCCCACCATGTCCCTTCCCCCCGCAGAGACGACCACTAAACAACAACATCGCCAAATCACAAAATATCTTTTGATTTTTAACAAAGACGACGTCGCTGTAGAGACAAACAGCAAATGTTCATTGAAAAATACTCACGTTGTTTTAGACCCTTGAGTGTGAGTCTGTGGAAGCACGTACAACTGGGATTTTGCACCTTGCATAACAAGCCCTTGCCCAAAGATATTATGTGGTGGGCTTTGATAAGAAAGCACCCATAGAAGTCCTCCCTCTCCTCCTATCAGATTCACTTTGTGGTTAACCATATTCCTTTGGAGCCTTCAACCCACAGCAGCCCAACAGCTCATTATCTGCTGGATAACACATGCTCATCTTGGTGGCAAACACTATGCATACTAGGCATTTGTATGCATGTGTGCACCATCTTGATCACACAAGCCTGTGATTAGGTTCTTTCTCCAACAACAAAAAAACATAAAATGAGTTGCACAACGTTTTGTTTGTAAACTGTCGCTATGGGTGAAAACTCACTCTGATTTTATTCTGGTCCAACGTTTTCCTCACATTCGAAAATGAGTTGAGAGTGTTTTACATTCCCAACTTGTGCTGCAGCACAGACCAGACGTTTTTTATTGCTGCTATTTAAACACTCTCTTCAAACACTCATTGTGCTACACATCACTTAGATGAATAGTGTGGGTGTGAGATCACAGTGCACCCTGCCATGTACATCACAGCAGATATACTCTGTCGCTCACAGACACAATGAACAGGGAATAGGGAAATGGTGTAGGTGTTGTCTCATTTTGTTGTGTGCTTTCTACTATCTTGCCAGAAAGCAGGTGCCATCTGTGTGGAAATGATACAGGTAGGGAACGGATATGGGCGAGCCAGATGTTAATCCATTGCCTTCTGTTTATCATCAGCATGTTAAATTAGTCAGTAATTATATTTTTTCAATTATCTTTTCTTTGACATGGTTGCTACAGTGACGCTGTGGCTCAAGTAGCTGCTCATAATAAAAACTAAAAGGATAAGTCTGGTGATATTGTATGTTTTTCTTCTTGACAATAAATCCCATGAAAATACTAAAACCAACATTGGCTACTGCGTAGCCAGAGCCTGACATAGCTCATTCCTCTCCTACAGACCTCCACTGATGTCCAAAAATTAACCAAAACACATCAATGAGCTGTTGCACACACCAACATGTCTCTCCATTACCATGAACATGGGCACTGTAAGTTTATTTTCAGTAAATCCCCCATACACCGTCCTGCTGCTGTAAATACTCGTGCACTAAATCCACTGCTGAAAATAGTCCCCAACAAATACGCTATTTATTTCCATTGGAGTAATATTTGATAAAACTACAGTTCCTTGCTGTTTTCGGAAATTATTTGCATCTTTTTTTAAAATGGAAATATATATTCATGACCTGCTTATGTCTTCAGTAGTCTTCAGAAATATTGAGATTATTATTGGTTTCGGGGTTTTTTTAGGGGATTTGTCGCCAATAAGAAAAATATAGAAAATCACCAGGCTACAAAATCAAAGTGCTAACAATGTTGCTAGGGTCTACAAAGATTAACAATGTAAGGATATTGTGTTTCTGGGTATGACTTTCTAAATAGTAACCCAATATACTAACCTACAATAACTACCATGTTTGGGGTAATTCACAAAACTTGTTGCATGGTAGCAAACTGGTTAACAATGCCAGTCAACACCATCAATTGGAAATTGTGCTTAAAGTGGAAATTTGTCAGTGCCAAGGCTTGTATTTTTATGAACAATATGTTACAGTCATGCAATCACTAGGTCTAATTTTAGAAAATGAATTTCACGAAAAAGACATCTATGAATATCACCCATTTCTGATGGCTAGATTTGATACCTCAGCCCGTTAAGTCTTTTTAGAATTTGCCATAAAACACACAGGGATTGGCATACTGATGCTGTTACCAGACCTTTCTCTAATATGAAGTGCCTTTTAGCTTCCATGTGTGATTCAGTTATTGTGACAAAAAAGTAGCATCAATATCCCTGTCTCTATTTTTTCCTCATAAAAAGTCATCATTCTTTTCAAGTGGATCATTTTCTGTTTTCTACACCCTGGAAATTAATTGCAATGTTTTCCGCTCCTGTGAGCATAGAAAACAAAAGAGATCTGCTGCCAAACTTAATGGGGACACTGCATTTGCATCACAGTCTGCATTATCATGATGCTGCATTTGGCAGAAAAATCGCAGCTGTTGCTATTTGGCAATGAGATGCAATGTATTTCTTTCTGGATGCACAAAGAAGATTGTAAGAGGTGAAAAATCACAGCTAAGATGTAAAGCTGAAGTCTCACAGCCTCATTTTATGGGTTACGTAACACTGATAGGATTTCTTCATGTCTTTTCGAACGCGATGCTGATTTAAAGAGTATGAGAAAGGGAGGTTAAGTGTTTGAACCCTGACTGACTGACCTGTATTTGCTCCTTGATGCCCGTGAGGAGTGAGAGCAAAAGGAAAGCCATAACTGCAGCTTGTGTTTCTGGGCAACTGAATTGCAAACCTCCATGTTGCTTTCACACTAGATGGGCTCTTCACATTGCATCTGGCATGCACTTTTCAAAAGCCATTTCCTCCTCTTTGACTCATGGTATTATCTATCTACCCAAGAAGAGGGAAGAATATTGGCCCTGAGCCTTTTGCCTTTTCGAAATTGAGCTTTCATTGGAACTGTCAAACAATGAGGACACAAAAAGCTTTTCACACTATGATAAGGTCACTTTAACTCATATTCAATGAATGAAAATTGGTACGATCTTCATCTGGTGATGGTCAGTTCAATGCATCAAGGTGCGGAGATCCAAAATGCAGTAAAAGTTTGCTCAAGTGAAAGCATCTTTCACATATTTTGCGCGGCACAGAATAGCCTCTACAGAAAACAAATTCCTCCCGAAGCTTCAGTTTCTTTCTGCCTGCTGCAGTTCAGAGAACAAAAATATATTTTTGTCTGAACAAGCACTGTCTGCAGCGAGGACGGACAGCTCGCTCCCTGAATCTCTTCACACCACTGCGAAACATAAGTGCTGTGGGCTGTTCATTCTTTTCAAGTGTAGCTGTCAACCTGAGGAGCAGCTAGCAACCAGATGGCTACAGCAACAGATATTTCAGGGCCAGATGAACTTAGTAATTCCCAGAAGTGTTTCTTCTTCATGCCTCAAGTGTTGCGTGATGAGGTGTTCGACAAGACATTTTCTCGCAGTGAGACTTGGATCTTGTTTACAGTTCTGCAACTAATGTGGCTGCCGCGCCAGTTGCCGAAGTCAATTTCCAGAAAAGAACAAAGTATCGACCGTAATTGCAAATGTTTCTCCCCCAGACACTGTAGGTATCTCAGGCTCCACTCGCTGAGCCAGGGCGTGATGCAAGACTGAACAACAGCGAGGCGCAATACTGTAAGGTAGCTACAAGGCTCCTGGCTCTGTGGTAAATTAGATTATTATTTTAATCCATGCATACACCTGCTGTTATCTACAAGCTGTCATTTAATACAAGTTATCGCCAATCCATTCTGCTTGTATGACCTTGTAATTTTTTTCCGATTCATTTTTAAATATACACATTTTAACAACAACAACAACTCCCATAAAAAGACCAAAACCAGCAATGAATTGATACCACTGGTTATGTAGTAAAAGTCTGATAGAGCTTATCGCCATTGTTGTGTTAAAAACACATGAATGAGCCACACAGTTGCACTGGTTGGATGTTCCCTCATTACTATGAACTTGGCACTGTTTATTTTGAGTCAATGCCACAAACTCTCATCTGCTGCCCTAAATACTCAATAGAGCACCAAACGTGTATTAATCCACTGCTGAAATAGTCCTCAACAAATTGTAAACTAAGAGTATTCGTGGACCATGAAATTATTGGAAAATTAAAGTAGTGAAAGAAAAATCCTATCCCCCTTATGATGTGCCACCAAGAACAAGAGTGCTTTGGTAGCAGTATACTGGGGTGCAGCAGCCTATAATTAGATAAACTGATTTCTTAAAGAAATATATTCCCAAATAAGAAGATTGATGTAAAATGTTGACTCTATGAAATTAATCTCATCACTTTAGAAAGAGGGTATAATCTGGGATTACAACACATACTGTGGTACACATGCACACAAACGTCATATGAAAAAACGTGCTATGGCAGCACTAAAACATGCAACATTTCACTTTGTATGTTATGTAACCCCCCCCCCCACACACACACACACACACACACACACACACACACTGTTCTCACTACAGCCACTGCATGCAGCGTAGGAGAGAGAAAGTCTTTCACACTGACATCGATATTAAGAAGTGTCTAAAATCTGATATCCTTCATTAAAATCCGAATGAGAGTGTTTAATAATTCTTTCATCTGTTATCTGAACGTCTGACATGCTGACAAACACATGGCAGACGGTTTGAGTCTGCAGAGAGAAGAGAGACTCGCCCTGAGTGGAGGCTCCTGTGTTACCCCAAATGACCCCTGAATTTGGACAAATTAAATTACCCTTCTCATCTGCCTGAAATATAATCCTTGATTTAATTCACAAATGCAATTTTCATTATCTTTGTCTCATGCCTGTAAGCGGTGGCACAGGTCTTGGGCTTTCAGACGAGGAGGGAGACTCACAGTCCCATGAAATTTGGAGAAAGTGAAATGAGCACGCACTCTGAAACTGACTGACAACACAAATTATGTGAATCCTTGTCTCCCCAGCGACCTTTGATCTCTCCCATTGTGACCGGGCTGAACATCCAATGCTGTTGCTTTCATCTTTTCCTGCTTTAATGTCAAGTTTTGCCACATAACAAAAGAGGCACAGCCGCATCAAACCGGTAAGTTAATGAAAAATTATTCTTTCATCAGTCATTTCACTTACATTTTATAGCTCGCTATATATAGCTGACATACTGAGTCATTTATAGTATTCCCAGCTGTTAAGCAGTAATTAGTCCCTTGTTGCCAGGAATGGGGATACCCAGGAAAAACGGTTTAATGGACCTAACAGCTAGAGGCAGCAGAATCCTCTAATTACAGATTGCCAGGCTGCAGAATGGGCAAACGCATGCACACGCACAGACATACACACAATCTTCTTGTCATTATCATTATGCAAATGCAAAATAAATACCTCTGTGATTGGCACACATAGTGGGCAGAGAGAGCTGTAAGTTAACAGGAGTGGGAGGATGGAGTTCTGGTTTGATGTACAGTCTGCCAGCAGCAGAACCTGGTTTCCATGCATCATCTGCAGCCTGATGCAAACATCCATTCTCGATCTCAATGTGTTTTTCATCCTTTTATTTGTTTTTTCGCCTTCATCTGAGCAGGATTGAGACTCTTTTCCTTTCCACAAATGACCATGCATTGTTGCCATGGTTACCAGGTCATGTCAAGCAAAATGTGATTTGTAGCTGGATATTGGATTCGGAAATTCATAAACTCATAGCATATGCTGCTCACCGAAACAATCGTCAGTTTATGTCTTAGTCAATTTTCAGCCTGAGTGTAATTACTTACAAATTGCTGATAGTTGCCTTATTATCTATTTGCACCGGGTCACACTGTTGGCCATGGCCTCATATTTACCGCAAATCATATTTCGTGGTGGATTTTAAGAAGACTGAACAGAACTAAACTGAACTGGACTGAACCAGTGGCTTATCATATGATGTTGCTTTTGCAGCCTTTAGCAAAGAGGAAACCGAGATGGAGAAGCCCACACACAGATCCCAGTGAAACCATTTGCTGCATTAGAAATACATAAATGCACTTGTATAACTTGCTTCTTTGTTACTCTACATGCCAGGACACACAAGTTACACAAGTCACAAGATAAAGATAATGGAGGGTTTAAGGTCTATCTTTATGCCTGTAAATATCATCAATTTATCATTTCTTATCTTGTGGAGACTGCTCACAGTCAAGCACCCGTATTTGGAAGTTAACTCAGGAGAACATTATTGAAGCCTGTGTCAGACTGCACTAACAACCAAACTCGATATATATCCACATTCTTCATGTGTTCAGAGAAATGTCAGGTCGATTTTAGCCAATAAGCCTGAAACAAATACCGTACCTCTACCAGCATTCGCTTCAAAAACAGCGTTATATCCAATAAAAGTTTTTCATAAAGCCGTGGTGAAATGTTGAAAATATAGCTAACTGTGACGTGAGTAAAAAGAAAAGGCACTGCAGATCCACTTTCAGAGCTATAAAAGGGTCAGATACAAACATGACACTATGGTGTCAGGCAATAAGATAGAAAGAGACGTGAATGAGACGAACACACTGAGAGAATAAGAAGGGAATCCATATTTGCTAATTCATTTTAGAGCATCCATACAAGCCAACCATTTCCAGTGATCCTCATGTGAAAAACTTCATACCTCCAATTCTATTACCCTCCAGTGCTTTTAGGTGGAGCTGTCTGGATGTTGACTGTGTTCATGGGTGGGAAGCCAGTGCGGGATCATGGCCTTGCTGTGCTGGTAACTCCTACAGGTTGGTCAGGGCACCTGTGTACAAGGGGTTGGATCAGGTGGAGATAGTGTGTGCATGTGCTTCCAGTGTAGGGAGAAGTGGATGGTGACTCAAATTGTTCCTCTTTGACGACAAAATGTCTTTGTCTGTGTTTATTAAACCTGTACTGCTCAAACCTCCAAATACACGCTGGTCAATCTGACATCTGGGAGATACGAGGTTTTCACCTGTCTACAATGTCCCGCAGGACTTTCAATGCGTCGCTTAGAGCCTGCAGAGAATCCACTGCTGCTAATACAGCGGCTCTAATTCAGTGCGAAAAACACTGAAGTGTGATTGAGCGCATTCAGTGTGTGATTAAGCATTTTCATTCACAATACACGCAATGACTTGACACTTGATTACATAAAACTCTTCAAGTGTGAGTCATTGTCGCGGCTCGGCCCGGCTCAAGAACATAACAGAAAGTGGAAAAAAAAACACATCAAGCGTGGTTAACTGATTTCAACTCAAGTAACCAAATAGAAACACATCACAAGGTTAGTGTCACGTCAGAGAGAGCGAGAGAGATCTGCACAGGAAACAGAGCACACAGATTACTATGGACAGAAATTAGACTCAATACTGGTGACAAATGATGCACAAATACAAACAAGATTTAGAAATGTGTATAATTTGTGAGTTATTGGTGATGACAAATGTATTTTAATCCACAAACTACTAATAAACGCAACCCAACTAATATAACTAATAATAACTAATATTAAGTTCACTAACCTATTAACATTTGCTTTTGAAAATCTTGCTGTGCATATAAATGTCTAGAAATATTAGCTTTTTTATTACTTATTATTATAAATTACTCTCAAATCGTCACACATAAAGCTGTTTTTTATTTGTGGATCTTGACATTTGTCACCAACTTGATTAGACGCTAAGTTCGAAGAACAGCTGATCAAATATAGTGATCTTTATTTAGTTAAAGCCGTAAAATATAATACAACAGTTAAATTCAGAACAATTTCACAAATGCCAGACTTTCATCGTAGCTGAGAGCACTGATGTCTCCTATCCTTCCATGCCCTTCGTCTTGCCTCTCTCTCCCCAAAATCAGTTAATCTGTGTGTGCGCTGTTGAGATGGAGGCTGCCTTATCTTTTGTCAACAATCAGGAGAAGCGGTGAAAGAGTCAGTATAGGGACAATGCAAGTGACGGAAAAAAAAACACAGTCCCTTTTTTTACGTCATCAGCAGGGAGAGAGGAGGGGACGCAAAGAGACTCCATATTCATAAAACACAAATTCAACACTTCATCCTGCAGGAGAGTAGCCGTGTCAAATGCAGTATGTGTCACTGTGTGATGGTTGGAACATTTTGGGGTTAGTAGCAGAGGCCTCAAAAATAAAATACTTGGAGTTCAGCTGAGTTCAAGAACATGGTACTAAGGGGTAAAAGTGTTTTACAGCAACACCGTCACAATTTATTGGTGATCCAATTTATTGGTGATCCAATTTATTGGTGAGCAATGTATTGTGACTCACCACTGCTGTTAAAACCTTGGGCAGCCTGAGGTCTTACGTGAACTTAACAATAATCAAGTCAATATTATTATCTGTCTTGTATGTGTGTGGTGTTGCTCTTACATCCTCTAGTTACATCCTGAGTGTCCCCATGATACAGCTGGCCAAAGGGTATGTGGACACATGCACAACAAGTGAAGACAAACACTTGTCTTATTCAATCAGTAGTCTTCATCAAATTTGGAGTTAAATATACCAGGAGTTAAAAATAACCCACTTCTAAGAATCAGCGAACAGGTTGTGGTTGTTGTTTTGTTTGTTTTATTTTTAGCTACGCTAGTGGCCTGTCAGTCTGTTGGCTAGTCAGTCCCCCACTTTGGTCCAGACTGAAATATCTCAATTACTGAATGGATTACAATGGATTTTTGTACAGACATTTGTGGTCCCCAGAGGATGAATCCTACTGATCTTGGATGATACCCTGACTTTTCCTGTATTGTCCACCATTAGGTGTGAAACGTCTCAATTAATGGATGTATTGCCATGAAAATCTATAGTTTTTATTCAGTGGAATATCTCAAATATATGCATCCACTAGATGGCTTGGCACAGACATTCATGTCCCCCTCAGGATGAACTGCAATCACTTTGGTAATCCCTTAACTTCTTCCTATAGCACCATCATCGGGTCTTTGGTTTATAACCAAATACCTGCAAAAATGATGACATTCCCATCAGCCTCAGCTGTACATTGTGTTGAGTGCGAATTAGCAAATGTTAGCATGCTAAAATGCTAAACTAAGCATGGGGACTAACTATCTATGGTGAACATAATAAACATACCTGCTAAACATCAGCATGTTAGTCATTGTGAGCATGTTAGCTCGTTAATGTTAGCATTTAGCTCAGTACAGCCTCACAGAGCTGCTGGCATGGCTGTTGTTTTGCCTCTGTGAGCTGCTTTCTGTGTGTGTGTTAAATGATCTTTCTTCTCCTGTTGCTTTTGATTTGCACCTCTTCCAGAGGACTCCCAAGAAAGAACAATACAACATATTGAGGCTATTTTTGTACTGCTTTTGTACAACTGCTGAATTAAAAAAGATGTCAGCTTCAAAAATCAGTTTCTTTGTTTATTACGCTTCGGTACATGTAAGAACAAAGGCTGCACAGACACAATATGATGATGAACATCTGGAATATGGGTAAAAAAAAAACAGCCGGGCTGCTATCTCTCTGAAATCAAGTTTGCTTATTCACACAACACATTAGGTTGACATGAGTAAGAACATTTGAACAAAAACTATTCTAAATGCTGCAGATATCATGCACACACATTAATGTTTAAATTACCTTTATCATCTGATCTTAATGAATTGCCGTCTTCATCCGCCATGGGCCCTCATTCACTCTGTGGGCTGAAAAGAAGCTGCAGTCTATAATAAGGCGTGATAATGATAGGGTGAGTGTACCTGTACATGCAGAGTTAGAATGACTGTGTTGACGTAAAGCCAGTGTTGCTTGCCCAGTTTGTCAAACCTGTCTTTTCTCACGAACATGGTCCCACTGGTGTGCATCACACAAACACACTCACACACACACACACACACACACACACACACACACACACACACACACACACACACTCTCTGGTCTGTCAGTAGGGGAGGAGCGTTACTGTATGTGTGAAATGCTGTTTCTGTCCTGTGAAGCAGAGGTCAAGCTGGGTGTGTCCTCTGGAGACACAAACAGCACAACTAGAGGAGATGAGGGGAAGGATGGAGCAGGAAGGAGTTCTGCTCTGCTCGGTTTGTGATGTATCTTTCTGCTTGATGTAAAACACAACAGACCAGCTTTCACCCCAAGATGTCTGGCTGACACACAGCTTTAAGATTTCTTCGATGAAATGTGCTCTTTAAAGGCAGATTTAATTTTCAAAATGAGTTATACAGTAAGTTTTGTGATTAATTAAAGATGCTCTAATCAATATTTTCATATTAACAATGGATCAAATGACACAGCGTAGTATGTTAAAGGGATCGCTCAGAGTGACAAACCCACAATGAATTAGCACCCAACTTTGTAGTTTCCTTATTGAGCGTTCTAGTGGCTCTTTAATGGCTTTTGGTTTTCCAGCCAACAAATCTCTGTAGCATTTAGCAGCTGAAATGTTGCTGAGACCAACACAGAGCTAAAAGGGCCGGGCAGCTAAAGTCATGAGTTAAAATGAATGGTACTGTTGCTCCGTGTCTGGTGGAAGTGTAAACAGGCAACTGTTAGTAACAGTAACAAGTTCACCAACTTCATAAGGTATTCTCAGCTTGTCTACACTGCCCCCAAGTGGCCATAAACTCTATTAATGCAGGTTCAATATTGCCAGCCATCAAGAATTTTAAAAAGAATAGCTGACATGTGACCAATAAAATAAATTGGTGACTGAAAGCTTTGTTGTGTAATAATTTTAATGTTTTTAAAAAAAAATTATGTTTTACTTTTGTTGGAAGTCTTAATAAGTCATATTCGACACATATTGTTTTGTAGATACCTGAACGGATAATAGCAATGAGTTCAATGCATAGTGCATTTTGTAAAAATAATCTCTCTCTTATTGAATTAAAAGACAGTCAACACACGCCTCCATGCTGCAGTGTGGAAGAGTAGGTTAAGTCTCCCTTCAGGCGAGGCAATGAGACAGAGGCAGCAGTGTGCTTGATGAATCTGCCGACACGCCAGTGACATGGTAAATGAGGGCAGGTATATGAGGGGGATGTTTCTGAAGTGGACTGTAATTAGAGCTTGCAGCAGAGGAAGGTGAAGCCCTCAGGTTTTTAGCATAAATATTTCAGAGGCTTTAGAGGAGAATATAATGATGAAAAGGATATCATGGATACATTGTTATGTTTAAATTACCTTTATTATCTGAAAAATAAAAATGGCATTCCTACATCTGGTGAGGCCAGCATTTCAGATCAGCTAGATCATGACTCTCTTGTCTTAGACTTTTCAACTCTCCTTCTCCAAACGAATGCTGCCAGGAGTACGTTACCAAATAAAATGCATCCTCACAGACTGACTTGTACATTTGCTCTATGTGACCTCCTTCAGTCTCAGAGGATGATATCTGTTATCATCAAAGACAGTAACCGTCTGTGTGAGGAGCCTGGGCCACCTCTTCTCGCTTCTTCTGCCTTTTTACTTACTTAAGTTCAAGTCTAGCATGTCCCTGTGGTGCATTCAGGATTAATAAGGTTGACATGATACATGATACCGAGGGGAGTACAGTGATGAATGGAACAGATTAAGTCTAGTGTCTCCTCAAATTTATTACAGCCAAGAAGCTTTGAGCTAGACCTTGAAATCTATGGCTGTGTGTGTGTGTGTGTGTGTGTGTGTGTGTGTGTGTGTGTGTGTGTGTGTGTGTGTGTGTGTGTGTGCGCATGTGTGTGTACAGTATGAGGGAAGACTGAAAGAGACTGAAATCTGATGGATATGGTTGCATCATGATGAGTAACTATCCAGTGTAACGCCATTTGCTCCAGATAAATATCCGTCCAGAGAATTGTGCAGACAGGCGATGCATACTGATTGATATTGAGTGATTGATACTCAAAGCCCCTCACTGCATTCAATGCATCACAAACAGATGACATGGCTTGTGTTCTGTGTTAAAGGGGAGCTGTAGCAAAACATTCATATTGGAAAGCAATAGGTTAAGTGTGCAGGTCACAGTTCTGGCACTGATCAGAGGCTCAGAGTGGAAATGTCCAGTTAAAAGTATTCAGTTCAGTGCTTTTGAATCTCACTCTCTCTGTTGCTAATGAGGACCGTGTCACATTGTTTCTTTCAAGAAAATGTCCGCCTCTCAACCACAGCTCTGAACGCTGACTCTATTATTCACCGACGTCAGTGTAAAGTGAACCAGCAGTTTATTTCTGGAACTTCCCTGAAGCGGCGAGATTCATGTAATGTTTATAAAAATGTTCTTATGCTGAGAAATATATGGGTCAATACATATTGCCTCATCAGGAATCCCCTCTGGTTTTATTGTTAATTTATTGTTTTAGGCACATGCAAAATTAACTTTATATATGTACTGTATCACACATTATATGACTTTTTGGTAAGTTCCTAAATGTGCTAGGACGTTTCCCAGAAAGAGCTATCTAAGTATAGGAAACAATAGAGACAATGTTGAATCTGTACACTTCCAATTAATCAAATCCAATTACCTGCTAGCATAACTAGCAGGTCAGCGACACATGCAAAAATGTGACATTTGTTTACAGACAAGCACTATCTATTCTGTTTAAGGGAGCAGTGCTTTCAGGGAAATTCCTATTTTTCCAAAAATGTTAAAGTAAATTACTAGAAAATGATTAGGAAATTATCATTTTGGAACTGAAACATATCCCTTTATTTGGTGTTTTGATGAAGAGAGCGCTGTCTAACACGTCAGTCTAAAATCCTCTATCGGTGTTCAGTACAGTTGAGATCTTGTGACCAAGATATGGCAGAGGCCATAGCATCATTATGATTCATATCATTTTCATACTAATCAAACCATTCAGTGAGCCCTGCTTCGTGCCATGTGTGAGGAAGCATCTGCATTCTTTATGTTTCTTCACTCATTTATTCCAGTTTTTCTTTTTAGTACGTCACAAGACTGTGACTGAGAGAGAACAGCAATTCTATAAAGAAAGACAATTCTGCTTAAAGAGCTTGTCATTCTGTTTCCACAAAATCAATATTGCATCGACTGCAGACACTGCAGCTCTAGATGTTTCTCGTGGTGAGAGCCATTTGTGTAACTCCTCATTTCATTCAGAAAATACAGAGCAAGCTGTGTCCCATCAAACAAGTAGCCTGCTGTGTGTGGGTTTGGACAGTTCATTGAGTTTGTATGATTATTCTCTCTTGTTTCACTCTCAACTACATACACACAACTATATATTCATAAATGAGCTTCTTTTCCAGGAATCTCCTACATCTCACTAACTACAATGTCCTCATTCATAGAGTAACAGCTGCTTTACCCATAGTAACAGTTTTCACCCTGTGTGATGGACATTTGCTCCTTGGTTACACATGATTGGTCTCTAAGTACGATGCAGGCAGTTAGCGTCTCGACAAAAGCTCCTGTATTGTTAGTCAGGGGAAGAGAGCTGGATGAATCAAACTCTATTGAACTCACACAGGAAGTGAAATACCTTGCCACCTGTCCTGCATCCTGTCAAACTGTCGCATCACTCAGCCTCAGCTTTTAGCTCGATGTCAACGTGTTGGGAAAAGCCACTGAACATCATGACAAATGTTGCTCTGCCTTTTTTGCACGATGAATGATTGAGCCAGATCCAGAATCCGGAGAGTTTCATTATGTTGTCACTGACGTCAAGTAATTTCAAAAGGCTGTGTCAGAATTGGTAAATAAAATCAAATGTATTAATTTACCTTTGCAGCAGCAGGCTTAAAGTTTGAGTAAAAAGTCACTAAGTCAAGGAACTAAAGGGCCAGACTGACTAATCTTATGTCATTAAAGCGAGATTGTGTTGCTTTTGAGTAGTAGTAGAAATAACACAATGTAAAGTTGAATTCATAAGCAATAAAATGCACCCTTGTTCTATTCAATACGCTCGCAGGTTTTCCCACTACAAGCTTACTTGGCCTGGTATGACCGGTAGCTTCTTTTAGCTAATGCTAATGTTAGATAGCTTTAGATGGCTGCTGTAGACGTAAGTAACAATAATGAGCATGTTTGCTTACTTTACAGCTCTTTTCTTACCCTGCTCCTATTACACTACATTTTAGCATACCACAGATAAACCTGATGGAGTCATGTTAAAGCAACTGACTCAATATGCAGTTCAATTCAATATGCAATTTTACTGTAGTTTCCACTTGTGGCCGCTGTTCAGCAAGACTGGATTTTGCTTTAAAGTTGACTAAAAGTTTGTTTAAAGTTTTTTACACTGTGATTTCTGATTACACTTCAAACAACACCATCAGCAGCTATTGATCCTCGAGCAGACGTCTGCCGGTCTTCATGTTTCTGGGTGTGAAAGTACACTGTCAAAGGTAACAGCAGTGTGTCAAACACAATGTCAGTGAGTGCGTTGATGAAAGGCTTTATGATGGTGTTTCTTTTTCTGACACACAAAATGCTCAATTTGCACCACATTTTACAAATGTAGTTTTCTTATAGAACCAGAACTGAACAGAACTAAAATTCAGCAAGGATTTAAACTGCTGAAACAAGGGAGAAAAAACATGTTTCCTTTCTTCCCTCAAATAAACGTTTCATCTCTTTAAAGGCACTACATGTCTAAACAGCCTTGGTCCTGGCACCAAGATCCCACTACCCATCAGGTTAGCAGACTTTCTGCTCTGTTTGTTACATTAAGCCTCCTGCTTTTTTATGGCCTCAATGTCTTCTGAAACCAGCAGCAAAACGTTTCCCTTCTTGTCTAGTAATTCTGTTGAGTTATTTGTTGTTTGTATTGTTTCTCTGGGATATTTCAGCGTGGAAGCTCATTATCACGACGGCCAAAGCCGGCAGGTAATTAAGTTGTTACATGGTGCCACCATGTGGCCCTACACACACAGTTTCT
Organism: Enoplosus armatus; assembly: GCF_043641665.1. Taxonomy (NCBI): domain Eukaryota; kingdom Metazoa; phylum Chordata; class Actinopteri; order Centrarchiformes; family Enoplosidae; genus Enoplosus; species Enoplosus armatus. The sequence goes on along the minus strand of NC_092198.1, from coordinate 13,827,802 downwards.
CTCACATGCATTCAGCAGATACCATCAGGCACGACAGCATGTTTTTTTATGAGGGACATTTTGCATTACTGAGAGTTTAATATGTGGAATTCAGTTTGTGTGCATTCAATTTGCTGTGCATTGGCCAAGCAAAACACTGCCCTGTCTTCTGTGTGATGTCGCCAATCCTTTGAAAATTGCAGGCGGATGGCTGCTCAGAAGTTTTTCTCTGCAGGGCCTCTTTAAGGACAAAGTACAGTGTGAGAGAGAGTTGCAAATTGATATAGTACACTCACGGTAGTAGGACATATATGTTTGCATTTTATAACAGTATATTGAATAGCTGTTACATTACAGTACCATAAAAACAATGCTTTCAATAGCATTTAGCTTTTTTCTTATAACAATGAGGCCATGTATGCTGAGCTATAGTGGAGGGCATAAAGATGTAAAGAGCAGCTTGGCTACTGTAATAGGATCAGCACCCCTCACACTCCCGCTCACATCAGCCTTCATTACCACTAGCTTTGAGCGGGATTATTGTGCCAGGAGGTGATGCTTATTCACTGTAGGTGCTGGTGTTTGTTTGGCATTTTGCTGAGGCATGCAATGTATGTGCATTATTTCCCAGCAGTGCACTGATTCTATTCCTTCTTTTCTCTGTTTTACGTTAAAAACAACTGTGCTCTCTCTATTTCTATGATATGTCTATAACATAATCAATATTCAGTCAAATCCAAAAAGCTTTAGAACCATGAGATACAATTCAGTACAAGTTGCCACAGCATTTGATTTAACCAGTAAAGACACGGCAGCAGGATTTAACAGTAACACTAAGAAATAAATGGATTTTGCATTTTTGCAGCATTTTCTTTAATTTTATTATCGCTTCCCTATTTGTCTGCTTCCCTCCATCCCTCAGTCATTGTGAATCCTCTTAGAGGTGGATTATCTGACTAAGATGTCTATGCTGAAAGGGAGAGAGAGAGAGAGAGAGAGAGAGAGAGAGAGAGAGAGGGGGGGGGGAGAGAGAGAGAGAGAGAGAGAGAGAGAGAGAGAGAGGGAGGGAGAGAGAGAGAGAGAGAGAGAGAGAGAGAGAGAGAGAGAGAGACCGAGCATGAGCATGAGGCACACAGAGTGAGAGAGAAAGCAATACGAGAAGAGAAGGAGACGTAGAAAATGGAAAGGACCCCTCAGCCTGAAATGGGCCGGGAGTGGGGTAGGAGATGGTCTGTAACTGGGGTGAGTACCATCATTTCCTCAAGTGCTACAAGTGCACAGTAAACATTTCTGTTCCTCCATAGTAACAAAAAAAAGAAATATATTTGCTGCAAAAGACAATACCACATTTTGTCATGTCTGTGCATGTATGTGTGTTATTGAGTGAGAAACATGAAGACTGTTACCTGCCTCCTAATTGAGCTTAGTTGAAGTCAAAACCTCAGTTTGGCTTTAAGAGCAGGTGACGTGCGCAAGCTTGTGTGTGTTTATTGAGTTACCTGAGGACAAACTACAGTAATGTGATAGACTGAGGGGATCACCACCTTCGTCTCAATTAGAGATAGAGAAAGAACATGACTTTGTCTGCTAAAAGGTGTCTTGATGGCTTGAATGAATAAGACAATAGGAGCATACTACACTAACGTTTCTCTTTGTAGAAAGAGCCAGCAGAGCCTCACGTGGTGAAGCACACTCTCACTGACAAGGCAGGAACAGACTAACCGGGCGGCAGCAATGTCTCTCCTGTCCTTAACCAACCCTCCCGGCTGGAGCGTGTGCTCTGCTCTCTGCATCCTCATCGTGTTGCTTCCAGAGGCCAAAGCAGACAACCTGAACACTACCACTCAGCGCAATGGAGGGGGATCCCAGTGTGGGGAGTACACAAACCAGGTAATTTCTGTTAACATCCGGAATACAGGCCAGAGTGATGTTCTCTGAACAAGCTGTTTCCTCCTTTTACTCCAGAGATGTGTCCGCTCTGCAAAAGAGCATCTCAGCTCTGCAGGAATCAGAATAATGTTTCATTTTCTGCCACATTTACAGTAATGAAGAAGAAGAACTTCATGAATGTAGTGCTCTGCCAGAAATACAGAATTAAACATGCACCTCTTTGGCCCTTGAACATATATTATATTGCTTATATTGTATCTTATAAACTGATCACGTTTTTATGTAAAATCCGAATAAACTTGGCCAAGTGAATTAAATACCTGAAAAATCAAGTATTTCAATACAGTATTGCGATAAATAGTCCTGTTTTGTCACGTCCTGACATGCAGGGATATCAAAGAGTTAGCTATCACAGTACAAACAGAATGGCAAAATCTCTAACGGTTGAGACATTTATGAAGATATATACTCACATCGCCCACCCCTTATTGTGAATGACTGAATTGCATTTAAACTGTAAGGAGGAAAATGTTTATATTTAATATTATGTTCACCATCTTAATTAGCATGCGTGTTACCTGCAATATTAATTCATTAACAGACTATAACAGCACTAAATAAAGTGTTTGACCTGTGAAGTCCTCCCCATATATCTAATGGTTTGTAAGGACTTGACCTTGAAGAAAAGAAAACTCTTCCACTGTACTGCAGTTAAACTTTGAATTTGGGGGGTGAACAGATGCTTTGACAGGTCTGGAAGTTAGGAGTTGTTCATGAAGGTGTCTATTATCAAATCTCCTCCATCTAACAGGTGATGGAGGATGGGATGTGTCGGCTGGTGGCCACACTGCCTCAGCTGGACGAGCAGAAGTGCCCGGATATGTTTCGCTGCACAGACGAGGTTTCCTACTGGCTGCACGAGAACGAGGAGAGGAAGCAGCAGATTGTGGCGCTGAAGGAGACCATCTCTGAGCTGCAGGAGGAGCTGAGGAACCACCGGCACCGCATCAAAGTACTCGAGCTGCAGGTGAGATTTCCATATTGACTTAAGGCGACCTGGGTCAACCATCAGCCACAATCCTTTCAACTGCTTTGAGTGCTTGCTTTAGTCCACCTGGAGCTCACTGGATGCTGTGACAATGTGACCTTGCCTTTTTACATAGTAGACATACAGAACTCACTTTTATTTGCTCATTTGAAAGTGCACGTATTCCGTTCTTCTGTGTGTCACATTAAATAGCACTTTTCAATGCCATACCTTTGGTTGGGAGACAGTTCAGACTAAACATAAATATTTGATCTTACAACATCTTGAACGTGGTAATTTCACCACTCATTTGAAAGAACGGAGTCAACTCTCCTTAAGTTGTTGTCTGTATGCTCTGATTGGCTGTTAAAGATCCTAGTTCAGTGAAACACGTTACATTTGTTGTGTTCAGTTCTGCACTGTAACGTGGTGCTTGGTCATCAAGCTGGCTTCCTTCCCAGCATGTCCTTGACCTTAGTCACTAACAGGATTAGCCTCCTACTCTTCCACGTGTTGCGTCATGCGTCTCAAGCAGTGAGCCTATACAAACTTCTCTCAGCTGGGCTGGTCGGTGGATGGTGGAGAGGGTGCGCGTGTTGTGTGTGTTGGACATGAGAATGGGGGCAGGGGGAGAGGGATCCAGGGTTTGTGGTAATGGGAGTTAGTGTTATCCTCCATGTCCAGGCTAGGAATAGACCACATACTAAAGTGTCTGGCTTTAAGTTTTAGAAGAGAAGGCTCGTCCTTTTTGTCCCGAGAGCACTAGGACACGTTGCATGTTTGAGTTTTAATATGTGTTTAATGTTCAGTAGTGGGAGGCTGTTAAAGATGATAGAAAGGGCCTTAAGGACGGGCAAAGGGTGCCACAAGATTTGTTCATTTCATTTTTTTGCTGCATGTTTTTAATAACATATTGCACATAAAGAAATGAGGCGATATTTGTAATAACTGCATTTTTATATTGCTATAGTGCTTTCAAACATCTCAAAACAGTGTCTATAAACTATAAACTATCACTGCTTTAGAAACACTGTTACATATGCCAGAATGAGAAAAGCTGTCAGATGCTGCAACTGCCGAAATGCACCACTACTGTCATACTTAAAGTTGCTAAGAGAGCTAAATTAATCAATACATGTGTGTTTCTGTGTATGTTTTTGTCCTTGAAAAAGTCAAATGTGAGATTATTTTACTATTAAACAAAACTCAAGAAATACATTTAACCATTTAGTATACTTAATGTTTATTCACTGTTAGTTTAAGATATTATCTGCTGATCTGCACAGCAAAATAGCCAAAAATTGGTACTTTTTCGTGAATGACTGGCTATACTATACAAACGAACTATATTATTTCACTAAAATTGAAGCTAGTTCATGTACTGTATGTCACATATTTTACATCAGTGTTATTTGTTTTGTTAGTTTATTAAAATCAATTCTTACAATATATGCATCGGGTCATTTATAGCTGAAAAAAAGCACCAAACCCTGGTTTAAAAAGGTGTGGGAATCAAAGTTGTTTTTACGTTTTCCACCTTTAAAAAAATAGAATTGAAATAATTTTAAAGACTTTGTTACACAGATCTCAGTTAATGTGTGTGTGTGTGTGTGTGTGTGTGTGTGTGATTGGGTACTTACATGTACGGTGTCAGAGTGAAGAGAGGAACCACTTGAATGTCTCCTTGGAGCAGCGTTTTCATGAGATGGAGGTTCACTATGCTGAAGCCACCAGCCTGCTGCACCTGCAGGGCACTCTGATCCTAGACCTCCAGGTACACCCATCATAAGTACAACTATTTCACCTCCAGTGTTTTAGTCATGCTCTTAAAATAATGTGAAGGAATAAAAACCTCAAAATCTCATGTGCACTGGGTGGTTTTTGATAGTTTCACTGTATTTGTGTTTAGAACCAACTCCATAATCTGACACTTTTGGTGGATAAAGTAAAAAGTAACCCTGGGTGCTTGATCAACATAGTGCGCCCCAACCCACTGATGAGTGCTCAAGAAGCTCTGCACCCAGGTACACACTCTCAGAAACATTACAGTACATGCACAAGAGGGCGCCAAACCCCCATTTGTGATTTAACTCAATCCTGCCTCACATGTTTTTCAGCACATGAGATTCAGCATGTGAGGAACTGTCCCATAGACTGTGCCTCCATCTACTACAATGGAGCGAGGAGATCAGGTCTCTACACAGTGGTGCCATCACTGGCCGGCATGCCTGTGGAGGTCTATTGCGATATGGACAGAGATGGTGAGACATGTACCATCACACAAGGGTAGAAAGTTGGCTTAGATGTGACTGTTTTTCTACTGAATTTCCAGAGTTTCAATCCATGTGTTGGCAAGCACACATTGCTTTGTTGTTGTTGAGCAACTCCAGGTTTGCTGTAGTGCAGTTGACCTGTAGGCCAGATGGGACCAAGTGTAATAACCCATTAGACATGGCATATGCTTTTCTTTCCAGTGAGATGCATTATTTTTGCTTCAGGTGGTGGCTGGACTGTGATCCAGCGGCGTGTTGACGGCTCCGTGAGCTTTGACCGCAGCTGGAGGGACTACAGGGACGGTTTTGGTGACCTGCACTCAGAGTTCTGGCTGGGAAACGAACACATACATGACCTGAGCACCCAGGGAGACTACAGTCTCCGCATCGACCTGGAGGACTGGAGCAGCCAGCACAAACACGCCTTCTACCAGAGCTTCAGGTCGGTGTTTATGCACAAGTGCACAAACACACGCACTTACTTACAACCAGCAGTGTCTCCTGCTTCATTTCCTACTGTCTCTCTGCATGTGTGTGCAGTGTGGAAGACGAGGAGCATCAGTACCGTCTCCATGTGTCAGGCTTCAGTGGGACAGTGCAGGACTCTTTCAGCTGGTACCACGATAAGCAAGGCTTCAGCACCCCTGACAGTGGCAACATCTGTGCTGAGATCTCCCACGGCGGTTGGTGGTACAATCAGTGCTTCTATGCCAACCTTAATGGAGTCTACTACAGGGTAAGTGTACACAGATAGCCCCTCACTTTATACTCTTAAAGACATGAGTGTTTACTACTTCCTGATTCTGCAGGGAGGCCATTACACCCCTAACAGCCGGGGGCCTCTGGGTCCTGATGGGATTGTTTGGTATTCCTGGAGAGACTCTGACTATTACTCCCTACGCAAGGTCAGCATGATGATACGCCCACGCAGCTTCCGAACCCGTGTGTCACCCTGACCCACTGTCACCATGGCAACGGTTAGGATGCATGAACCACACCGGCAATAGGGTTCACACGGGCATCTCACTGGGACACCGTGATGATGATGATTGACAAAGCTCATCAAGAAGGAAGTCAATTATGTCAACAACAGTGTTTGCAGTGAGTGAACTTACAGAGTAACCTGGAAATGGCATCTCGATGTGCAAATATGTCTGGTGTGCTTGATATTCCCGAAACTGTGGACTCGTTTTCTGCTGCATATTTTTTGAAAAAGACAAACTTTATACTGTAGACATGGACATTTTCCACTCAGTCATGGGAAGCAACTTCTTCCTTATTTTCTACTTCTATTTTGTACATTTAGTTTGATACTTGACACACTATTAGAAACCCAGCCAAAACAAAAAAAAAACAGAGAGGTACATATGTATGATGTGTTGACAGCTTCTCCCAGCCACTGAGAGGAGGCACCCAACTGGCAGGCAGATCACTTGAGACTGTTTAATGAGTGCTCGGCATATGGTGTGTGCTTATTGCATATTTATGATTTCTCTATTATCCAATTTTATTCATTTTAAAATTTCAGCCAACTATGATTTTAATCCACTGTGTAAACTTGTATTGAAATGAAGAGTTTTAATATTATTACTCAAACAAGTCAGGACATAAGAACACTGCATTTTATTAGACATAATAACCCTCAACCCTTTGATTTGATAAGTGCTACTGTCTCACAGTCTAGGGTCAGGCAGAGGAGATGTGCTACTTGAGGACTGTGTATACATACATACTGTAAGGATTGTACAATAAACATATATACACAAAATGTGACTCACTATTTCATATAAAGACAGTGGTTCAAGTTCTGCAAGAGCATTATGTTATAATAATAACTAATATTTCTGACTGACAGGTGGGAATGAAAGATAACTCTTATACAGAATATGCACTGCTGTTTATCTGTGGCATCCAGTAAGTGTTACTTACATTCAAATTACTTCACGCAGACCTTTAGCCTATTGCCAGGTTTGTGTCAATATAGCAGGCATGCGTTGAGCAGAGGTAAAGTCTGTAGGGCAAAGGATGCAGAAAAAAGGCTACAGGTTTGTAATCAGTTCACTTTGAACTCTTATACAAAGTGGAAACAAAAATACAGATGTTTTACAAGATTTTATAGGCTGGGTATGAAAGTATTTTTATTGCAAAATCATTCTTTTAGGTGTGAAACGAGTGCTCCCAGCTCCAATGAAGCCCTAAATGCAATAGAAGACAAACACGAGAATGCATGTACTGTCTGGTGTATACGATCTCCTCAGCTGGCCACTTTATGTGGCCTACACATCCAGCTGCACCTGATGGGCGCGAGAGCTGAATGTGGGGTAAAAGGGCTCTTTCACCTCCTCCACTACAAGACTGCACAAACACACTCTTTGACCCTTCGCACAGGCTGCCGACTCATTCTCATTCCTATCCGTCTCTACGCAAGAATCTGCTCAAGTGAATAAGGGCTTTATAAGAGTAAGTCAGAGAGTGTGTGCGGTGTGTTGTACACTCTGAGCCACACAGAGAACAAGACGACACACAACAAAGAAAAGTCTCAGTGAGTACAAATCATTGTTTAATAAATCAAACAGAATTTCTGCTCCTCTTTGAGTTACACTGTATTGCAAATACCTCTATACATAAAATAGTATCTCAATGACAAGAAGCACCTGATAGGTCCAATAGAATATATATATATGTATATTTTTCATGTATGAAGTGATAAGAAAACAAAGAGTGAACAAGATTAGAGAGTGATTGAAAAATGGGCGGTGAAAAGCAAAAGCAAAACTGCATACATGACATAAATCAGTGGCTCCATCCTAAACTCTTCTTATAGTATAGTTTCTCACAGTTAACATTGCTGTCACACCTTCATATAAAACGCTGGAATCTGGTCATAATAAAGGACACATATACTTCAGGAGAACTGGGAGAGAGAAATCATGTTTGGCACCGCCTGCAGGAGGTGGTAATAATTCACCGACATTTTGCTTTATTGTCTTAAAATAATGAAGTATCCCACATTTTGTCTTCTCTCCTGAAATGTAAACTGTAGTGTCACGGTACGAAGGCTGGGGGGCAACTAAGTCAACCACTTCTATTTTCCTCAAAGGGGCAAGGCACGTGGACAAGACAGGAAGGAGGTGGAGCTTCCCGTGGGCCTTTGAGGAAGTGCAGGATGAAAGGGGGCTAGGGATTGCCAGCAGTGGACATACAGAGGACACACACTCTGCCTTTGCCAACTCTTCCAGGGCTTGGATTCATAACGGAAAGCTCTGTTGCTTTTACTGAAGATGTTAGGACTCTCTTAAATGTCAATGGGCCTAATAAAAGGCAAACATAATTAAATACGCCTAATATTGGCTGTGAAAAAGACAGTAAAGCTCTGATTTGTTGTCAATGCTGCATTCACAACCCCCCTGCTGTCCCTATTGACAGAGGGGAGGATGGCTTTGGTTATCGGTGTCAGGACATCATTGTGCAGACTATAGTTTTGCAACGTGTAAATCCTTTACCATTTTTAACATGGAAAAATGAATGAAAAACTGCTTTAAAATAGGTAGATATAATGTGAGCACAGGCGTGTCGTACAAAACTTAAGATCCGCATTACGTTAGAGAAACTCTGGGATTCAACTCGAGCAATGTAGCAATTCAACGCCAGAAACTGTGACTTGAATGTTTACTTCCTGTCTCACAAGCTGCGGACCTTGGACTGAGGAAAGGGTGTGTGTAAATAGTGTGTCTTGTTCTGCTATCATTGCTGGCCCTAAAAAAAACCCCTCACTGCTGTCAAAGCCTTTTCAGCTGCTGCACATTACCTGTTCATAAACTTCTGAGAACAGTGGACGAAAGTAACACCATGAGCTGTTGGCATGAGCAGTAAAGGAAGAGATGAGGCCAGAGTGAGAGAAAGAGAGAAGTGAGATTTAAATTAAAGGGAGGGAAAAGAATGCAGAATACGCAAGAATATTTTGGATGTTGAGCTGCTTTAACTCTTCTTGTCTTGTAGTGCGAGACCGACAGCCGCTGCTTTCACATTGTAGTGAACTGACTGTGTGCATGTCTCAGTTTTGCAGCAATCTGTTGATTCGGAAGAAGAAACACTCGCATGAATATAAAAGCAGAGAGAGGTCATGTGATAGTTTAGTATCTTTAGTATCTAAGCACCATGCAACTGCTCCGCAGGTAATGAGACAACCAAAAGGACATGTGATAGATGGTCGATAAAAATGCCTTTACCGTCTCGTAAAACTTGACTTGCTCTTCCAAGTACAACTGCATGACCCTGTTGTAGTCATAGATACGGTTGCTATGGAAGTGGTTCATCTCAGCTGTGAGAGACAAAGGGGCAGGAGGACACCCACTTGAATCAGATATCATGTTACGATAAACTCCACCACTTTAATGGTTCAGAGTGAGCGTGTTACCTTGTAATGTGTAAGACATGGTGCTGAGTCGTTTTGCCATGGTGACTTTGTCCTGAGGGGTAATTTTACTGGTGGCCACCAGCTTGTCGGCCTCCTTCACCTTGTCTATGGCAGCCTGCAAGAATCAAAAAGAAGCAAACAACAAGAATCTTCAGTTACATCATATGTAGTGAAAATAGGACCATTGAACTCATCTGCATCCACATACGGTGAAGGAGTTTAAAAAGAAGGAACTGAAACTGTCTCCATATATATATATATATATATATATATATATATAAATAATTCTGCTAACCTATCAGATTGGATTTTGTAACATGGAGGTATAATGTCTTATTTTTATGAAATGTCATTGAAATTCTTCACAGTTTACATGCTTATCAAATAGCATTTCATTCAAGTGTCAAGTCAGATATGCCGACCACGTCCAATTACCTCTTTTACTAAAGGAGGGCCCTAAAGTGGGTCATATGTTAGCAAGCTAATATTAGCTTTGCAAATACTTACTTATTACTGAGTGATAATATATGGTAACAAGTCATTTCTATGTAAGAACTAGTTTGTGTGGTGCTACCCATTTTAATTTAGTAACGTGTACATTTCCACTTAGTAAAAACTTAAAGTTATAATTAGGCTAAGCTTGAACTTAAGAACAGCTGATGCAACCGTATCCTGCAGAAACAGTTGCCCCTTAAAGAAACTGACCTTAAAACTTAAATGAGACATCCCAATTAAATTTGTTTTCTAACAAAGCTTTGTGCAACTATTTCCCTGACATACCTTATGGACTCCAATAGTGTCCGGGAAGCATCCCAGAAGACCCTTATATTCATTGTTGGTCTCCATGACGAAGTGGAGGTCTTTCTTGGGCTGAAAAGGGAGAAAACACAGAGACAAAAAAGATAAATGTAACCTAAAATACAAAACAGGAAATAACACACAGACCTGAAAGTGATAAGAATGAATACATGGAAACATGTGAAACAACATACAGCGGTAACTTCTCAAAAGTTTAATTTTAACACAACAGCCTAACTGAAACACAAAAAACAGGAGATTCAAGTTTATAATGTTGCAGATTCTCATTAAGTGACTGGATTCAGCAGAGACTTATACAGTATAGAATAGAAAAGTATTTAGCTGATATATCCACTTATCCTGCAGTACATCTGGCTATATGTATATACAATTCAACACCTACATTCTTCCATTATGCTTGAATGCATCACGGGAAAGCTGTATGCAGCCTCCACAGGTTAATGCAAAAGATACACTGCATTGTTTTAGACTTTCGGCTCCTAAGATAAATCCATGTGCAGACGATTTCTTTTACCGAGACTATCACAGGCATCGCTAAACTAAAGCCAACAATTCTACAGGAGCACTGAGACAAAGTGTCTGGAGCAGCACAAGCTTACCAGACGAATCCTCCCTCTGGAAGCTGCCGGGACATTGAAAAAAGGCCTAAGTTTGATTTTATTTACACACACCACACTGATCAGGCTACAAAGAACGGTCAGAAAAGCCACATTCAAACAGTAGGTCTAAACAAGATTCAGGAAATACTAGAGATAAGTTTTCCTGTGGCTTCTTCCTCTACAAATCCATGAGCAGGACGCTGGGTTAAAGGGGTCCTTAAAAATGCCAGAAGTAGGATGTAAACATTGACTGCAAGCAGGACATTGTGAGATATTGAGATTATTGAGAGTGAACACACAATATGATCTAAAATACACTTTGAAAAAACATAGGCCTTAAAGTTCTGCTCCCCTGCCTTGTTTGTGAAGGAAGTGCAATACATCCAACACCCCCTTTGCTGAATTTGTGATATTACAGTGTGTTACAACAGGCATGGCACCTACCTGCTCTGCCACCATCTGAGCTATCTCCTCATACGTCTTGCCTGCTGCTGTCATGGCATCAGTCAGGGTTGACTCGCCTGCAGAATCAGAATCAGAATCAGAAATTTGTGCAACAGGAAAGGGGTTAAAATATGTCAGGATCTGTGTGCCAATTTGTTTCAAAACAGATTTCCACATAATGCATGACTGCATAGTAAATTGCGTGTACTACCATTAAGGATGACTACATGTGTTGATTAGAGCAATCTTTTGAAGGTGTAACCAAATACAGCAAAGGGAAAAGACACAACTAACATTGCCCAAGTCCCTAAAAACAATATTTGATGTCCTATTTGTATTCATCGTTGTACCTTGATATCCACTGCTGGTGAAGACAGAGGAGAGGTTTTGGAAGGCTTTGCCGATTCTCTGGTACTCTTTTGGCAAAGCTGTGGAGGGGAAGAAATGAAACAAGAGTTTTTCTTGAGTTGACAAAATACGCAACATAATGAACCAGTTTTTAATATAAACAGTAATTACAGCACAAAGTTAAGGTGTGACCTGTGTAAGGTAAAACATTTATTTAGCTTCAGTGCGGTGTGAACTTACGGCCTGTACATCTCTTCCAGTGCTCGTGGCCCACCGTGAGGATTTCCTTCACCCCGTCATCCATGGCTTTGGTAAACCTGCTGAACTGCTCACATTTCTGTTCCCTGTGGGCGAGGGACACATTTTACATGCAGTAAACCATAAGCAGGTGAACATCACAGCCACACAATTAGGTGCTTTTTGAGCCAGGTTTTCTATCTGCAGTGGTTTAGAGTAAAGTTTGATTAAACTCACACTTCCACAGGATCCAGGTCCGCAGCTTCAGGCTCTATCGTGGAGAAAATCATCACTCCCACTGTCTCGTCCTTCTCTGCTTTTCTCTTCCCCATCTTCCAGTCCTGTACCAATGATGATGACCATTTTAATTAAGCAATAATAAATAATCCCCAACCTAAGTTTCAGTAATTACAAATCATGTTAGTGTTTTGGTCTTGAATAAAAGGTCTGCTTTGTACATTTGTTGAAGAACAAATCGGATCTACTTTCAGTCCTCAAAAAATACAATGTTAAAAGCTCAGATCATTCAGAATCTGAAGGGAGAAGAATAGCACACCTTTTCATCCTTGTAGGTGAGGAAAATCTGGAATACGTCGCTGCTGGAAACAACCGGGTGCCTGCACATCCTGGTCATCCAGCCCTGCAACCTCTCCATACGCATCTTAATAAACTCTTCCTCAAATCGCCCTGGAATAGACGCGAGAATACAAAGAAAATATTTCATTTTCATGTTGTCGTCTGCAATGTTAAACTTTTTTTGTGTCTCACATCTGAGTCAGGCACTTACCGGTCACCTGCTTGTCTGGTAAAGAGGGGATGGGGATGGCTGACCCGAATTTGTCGAGTAGCCTCTCATACAGCCAATCAAAGTGCTTGTATCTGTGATTGACTGGCCGGTTTGTGGTCTACAAAAAAAAATGACTATACTAGTCAATTATACTAATTGAATATATTTCAAGATGGTCTACTTGCAGTTATTAGGCATTGGCCAGCATCTAAACTCCAGTTTAATTAAATCCCAGATTAAAAATATTGACTGCTATTGGATACTTACGCTGGGTGTGATTTGGTACTCGATGTAGCTCTTGAGGCCGTACATCTTTGAGCCTTTCTTGGGATCAGCCACCACACAGTCCAGCTGAGTTTCTGGGTAAGACCACACTGGACCAACTTCTCCCACCTGAGAATAAAACATTAAGTTTAGAAATCTGCCACTCCACCATTTTATGGCATACAAACATAGGTGCACACTGGCTAAAAGAGGAAACCATGTCAAACCATGCTGTAATACTGTAATAATCGTATCTACCTGTTTCTTGTGTTATGATACAGCATATTGTATTTAGTTCAGTCAGGTATAGTCAGTATTTAAGTAAAGACATCTGATGATATACTGTAAACAATTTGTATGGGTATTTAGAGGTAACCTACATAGATTGGTAGCTTCTCTTTGCCCTTAGCAAGCTGCTTGCATAGGAGGTAGAGCTCTGGACCAGACTTGGAGAACCCAGGAAACCTGCTCAAAGAGAGTGAGAAGTTTGAAAAGTGATGGCCCTGACTACTCTCTTTTCCAACCTCAGAGTCAGAAGACTTTGGAGTTAGGAGTTTTTGACCTCTGGCAGTGTTATGGAGGTATGTTTTAATGTGAGGTGATACACATTCCTGCCAATGGTTTCACACTATTCACACTGATCTACAGGTGGTGGTAACATGCTGAGATATGCAGCAATACGCCAACGAATGCAGAGAAGAAGACTGCTTGCGTGTAACCATGAATGTAAACAATGTAGGTTTCAAATGTTTAAGAGGAAGTGTTCTAAGAGGAAGGAAATGCATTCAACACATTTGTTAGACCTCAAAGAAACACACAATGCATTTTTGTGAGTAACACTGAATGTAAACTTAACTTTTGTTTGTTAACAAGAAGACTGCATGTTACAGCTGATTCAGGCAGTAATAAAGTACTAAATGCAGTATATGTTATTATAAGTCTTACTTGTTGAGGGAGATTTTCATTGAAGACGCATGAGCTCCTCCTCTCTGTATCGCTCCACTGTCTCCAGATTCTGACTCAGCGTAACCTCCAGTGGACTTCATGTCATCCCACTCATCATCCCACTCGTCATCCTCTGCTCCTGAGGGCAGATACATGAGAAAACACATGGGTGTGGTTTTAATTCACAGGAACAGAAAGTTCATATTCTGTGTTCGACAAACTACTGTACTACGCGTGAATGTGCAAAAAGCCAAGAGCTGTGTGAAGATTCACAGCTGCTGGAGAAGATTAACTGATACATACAGCCGCTTCTGATCTATCATATTAATTAAACACTAGCAGAGATGGACATATATCAATTCTGTTTATAAACCAATATTCATTGTTTCCATTGTTGCGTTGGATAGAGAGACAACTACGTGTTGCAGCATTAGTCTGACTAATATTATCTAAAGTAGATGAAATGAGTATTGAATTAAAAATATTCTGTCATTTCTTAATTTAGGTTTTCTTATTTTTATCTCATGAGTAAAAAAGTGGTACTAAACATTAGATTAGAAAGAGAGGTAATAGGTGCAGTTGTGTTAAGCATGCAGCTATAAGCTATCAGAAATGTTGCATTTCTGTAATGACATGCATCGCCAACAAATGTCTAAGCGCACACAGAGCATTTCCACCTTGAAACGAATGAGTTGCAAATATTGCACTTTGCCCCCTTGTTGCGATGTATGGTTATATGTGTTTAAGGGTTCAAATAACATTTCCTTTCTGCCATAGCTCAAGCTTCCCATGGAAACAGAGAGCATGCATCCTGGTGTAAAATAATTTCTTGTATCTGCAAGTACAGCTAAGACAAACACGTAGCCAACAATTTGAAACTGGCTCTAAATAGGAACAGATTCTCAATGGTACTAAAAATAATGCCTAATTTATGTAACATGATTTTCAGGCAAGTTAGGAAATCACAAGTGCTGCATGACATCTGCCCTACAAAGCCAAAACGCAATACCACAACATATTTGGTCACACAGTTAACACCAGAATATTAATTGCTTTACCATATAAAATATTATTATGCCATTGAAACCTATAATTTAAAAGAAAACAGCATGTAAACACTGCAAAACTACAAAGAGCACATTGTTAAGTTAAAGCTAGCTGGTGAGAAAGCCACAGCTAGCTTAGCTAAAGCTAAAGGCAACTCTTCATCTCTTTTCTACCCGTTTCCTTTGACAATCAATTTCGATGAACCAACATCTTAGCAATTCAGTTTTTTATCCCATTTAAAATGAGGGAGTAAATCCTAAACTAAATCCAACCATGATGGATAAACAAACAAAAAAGTTAAACAGCTAAACTAATAGTCCTGCTAAAAGATTACTAGCCTAGCGTAGCAGGAGCCCATAACCCCCTAAATGTTTCTTCCTGCATCCTTAAAATGGTCTAAAAAGTGTTAAATAATCACTAAATTTACAATTTCTCTGTTACAAAGTTTGGCTAACCAGCCTCACGACTTTAAACCCCCTTCTGACAACTTTATTCTGTCTTAAGTTACTGCTGTCTGCCGTTTTCACATTGTGATTATGACTTAACAAGGACATTGCATGTATCAGATATACAGTCACACTCCCCTTCAATTGGCACTTTCCCACATCACAATAAAGTTAATATAGGGTTAATATCAAAGATACAAACTGAATGCCTCACGCACATGCTTTTAAGAATGTAAATCATTTCCTAAAACTACTTGCTGGAAACTCTCCGAGTAGGCCATGCACAAGATACCTGTGTAATCGATAAGGTAAGGATACGGGTAGATGTCTTTGGCAAGAGGGAAAGAAAGAAAGGAAAAGTCTGTTAATTCTCCTCCTTGCCATTTATTCCCCCACTTCTCTCTTCTACAATAACAACTGGAGAATTTAAAAAACAGGTCAAGTAATTTGTCCTTCTGAGTCATGCGTGAGGCTATGTTTTCCACAGTCTGGCAAAAACATGACTTGATTGTCCTGTCCAGTTCACATACTGGAGCATCTGTGTGGAGGGACTGGCCAGAGACAGATGACTGAGCAGAACCACATCTGGGAGCAAAACATTAGACATTAAGCACATTTAAAAATCCTTATATCTTTAAACTGTCTTACGACCAAGACACTCTTACACTTCTCAAACATTCAGGATTACATTACATTACAGGATTAACCAAACAGAGACCTTTCACCATGTCTGGAAACATTTATACAGGGTGTGCACTAAAACACTGAATGTTGTGGGGTTTAGCTGCCTCTATCATGACAATCCAAAACAAGCATCCAAACAGAAAGATGATTTTGACATCAGACGACACTGTTATAAATGTACAACACGATTCACAAGCCACATAATCCAACTGTGTTGCAGTGTAGAGTAACACAGGCTTGCTTAAATTTGATTATTTGAATTGAGCTCACACCTCCAGAGGGCTCAGCAGTAAGTCTTGGCTTTCCAGAACAACCACATCCACTGTATCCTGTCCCCACAATTACAGTTTCAAACCTTTAAATCTGCAAACAGTACGCTAAACTGTTAAGAAAGATAATGATGACAAGAGCTAAAAACAGTGTGGCCTTCCCATGTTAAACATTAGACAGCAAACAAATATAAGAACTTGAAAAGAAAGCACTTTAGAATGACACACGAGCGGCGCAGTCTTCATTTCCCTATTTAAAAGCCGAGGTTTTGAATAGCAGTTCTGAGTAGGGTATGTACAACCACAAGAATCAAACTTACAATTTATAAATGTTCCAAGATCACAGGCAGTGATCACTGTACTGACACACATTATGTTTCCGACATCAACCATGGCTGCTAACTGAAAAGCTGTTCTTACCTGGGCCCTGGTAAGCCTGAGGATGGCCATGTGATACAGAGGCCCATGGGTCAGCAACACTCTTCCCTGTCTGGGTGCCCTCTGGATTGGAGGCCCAGTTGTTGCTGGAGCCCCCCGACGGGTCCGTGTTCCACACCGACCAGGGATCATTACCATTACTAGCCTGAAAGAGACGGATAGAGGAAATGTGAGGGATGAAAGAAGCAGTGAAATGGAGAGGGAGAGAGTAGAGTCCAGTCTTGTTTGGAGTCTGTTTAATGAGAAGCTGACAGGAGTCTTAAAACAACATGCAGACCTGGCCTCAAACAGGGAATCTGCTAAGGTAATCAACTTGACTGTGACACTGTAGTTTGTAAATGCTGCTTAACATACGCAGTAACTACAAATATCAAAAATAATACTGCATATTTGAAAAAAGGACACATGCTTATAATGGTGAACACTACCATTCTCAAGTTCATGCACACATTTCTTTTTACAGTACTTACAAACTGAAAATGCAACTCCATGCCATGCTTGCAAGGCAGACACACTGTGTAGACCACTATGAAAACATGTGGGCATGGGCATGCAATAGAGTTTATGTGTGCCTTTTGTAGGTTGCAGTTAGCTTAATGCTAACCAAGCAGCACTGAGCTACCTGAACACTGGACTAGAGCAGGGTTACTTAATACACCACATAATGCACCTAGACATACAGAAATTTCACACCAAAAAAATGCTGCAATGACGTTGACACAGTGAACATTGCAGTGCAGTGAGGAGCAACACTCCAACAGCGCTTCCCAGATTCAGCAGCACCTACACTGCACATAAATAGACAACATTTGATACACACATTTTAACAGTCAGTCAAAATGGCATTGGAAAATTTTTGAGGATTATTTATGAGATTCTGATCATCATCTGGAGTAAATGTCTGATGATTCGTCAGTGTGATTAGTCAATTATATGTGAGACACGAAGATCATCGACTCTGATCTTTAAGCTTTTAAAGTTTCACTGTGGTGCTCATTGGTAGGGTGCGGGAGTCGATTGGTGACGCGTGAGTGCGAATGTGAAAGTGTGTGCTGTGGTGCGAGGTGAACGGAGAGGGTGAGATCATGCTTTCTGCAGGCAGCAGGAGTAGGAGGGGGAATTTGCCAAAGCAGACCAATCAGATAGGACGGGGCTTGGGGCAGGGAATGAGGTGGAGGGCTTGCTTTCATGCCACTGGCCTAATCCACCACCTCCAGGTGGCAGTTACCTCATCAGGGGACGAAAGGTAGGGGGAAACTGGGGTGTCGGGGGTGTCCGGCTGGGGACTTAAGCCCCCAGCATCCACCTTGAGGGGGAAAAGAAGGTGACATCAACACACAGCACCAGCAGTGAAGGTTTACACTCAGCAGGGGATGGGTTAACGTGATGCTGGATACAGATGTGCTCGTCTGTGTGTGAGAGCATGAGGGATGATGGCTGACACACATCCTGCCTTGACTCAACCTCTTACTGTGCCCAAATTTCTACTGATCCAGCAGTACGCTCATATTTATGGAACTTCCTGCCTGCTAACGACAAAAGATTTCTCTGAACTTGTTTCCTCTGGGTTCTATTTTACCAGAGCTAAAACCTGTGTCAGTTATAAATGACATGACCATGCCGAACATCTTCCACAGCAGCTGCTCTCACTTCTGCATCTCTGGGGTTCACACACGCTGCATGAACGTCAGTACAGCTCCGTCATCGCTCACTTCTGCTTTCTGCTTTATCACCCCATCACACATACTTTTGAGCGGGAGAATGAAAAACAGGGCAGGTGTACTGTTGTACTATTGTAGGTATTTATGTTTACTTAAATATACCCATACCTTCATTAGGAGAGTGCATTACCTGGTTTGGTGCAGGTACTGATGGGGGAGCGTAGGCATCAAAGAGGGAAAGGTCGGGAGCTGCAACATTTCCTACACTTGGAGTAAGTGCTGAGGTTCCTGCTCCTGGGAGCGATGGAAACTACAAATAAAAAGATTTTTTTAAAAAGGGAGAGACAGAAAACAGTCCTATTAAGAGAACAAATCCAGATATTCCAGTGTGGTTTAATGACTTTTAAAGGTACATTCTTCTGCAGTAATGTGATCGTGTCTCCTTGGTATTCCCTGGCTTTGCAAACTGGGTTTTTAACTTTCTCAGTTTATCCAAAGTGTGATAGCCCTTGCTGGTGATACTTGAATTTACACATTTAAATCTGCTTTAGTCAATATGAAGATACCACACTTAATTCTTCAGGCTATGTTTGCAGTTCAACATCCTCTTATTGTTACCCGTAGAGTGCGCTGAAATAGAAAGTACTTGCTTGAGAAACAGACTGTGTCCTGATGTTTTTCATTAGAAATTACATAAGCTACAAGTGCATTTGTCATCAGTGGGTTTTTATGATCAAAACAGTCTGGGGGCAGCTGGAGAGGTAACTTAAGGTCAGATAAACACACACATCCGCATGAGCTTGTTTGCTAAGTAAAGCAGACGGATAATATCAACCTCTCTCTTGTACACACAGACACTACATTGTTAGATGTGTTGTTTGAGTGAGGCTAAACAGTCTTCGCAGACTTTACTTTTAATCAAACTCTCTCCGGGTCTCTTTCTGAATGTCTTCAGAGTGAATCATATCCTCATGATGAAGTCAGAGTTGCTCGATCAAACTGGACACACACACAAACACCCTAATCAGCAAAACCCTGAAGGACGAACATCCTGTTGTGATTTTTGTTTCAGGCACAGTCTGCACAGTTTGTTTCAGGCACAGTCTGCAGTCAATGCAGAAACATATCCTTGTCTATAATGACAAATATCTAACGGATAGAGGCATTGAGAGGTTCAAATGTTAAATATTTAGTTGTACTCTGATGTAGATAGTACATGTTGTGCATCTTAACCTCAAAGCATGATAGCAGATGGCTTAGCAGCTTAATTTTCTGCAGGTAAAATTACCACCATACACCAAGTGACGGACTATCTCACCTCGATGTAGTCTTCTGGCACCAGTCCAACTTCCCCTCTGGAGTTCTGTGCTTCAATCCAGCCGCCTCCAATACCCTGAGATAGAGTGAGACCCGAAACAACATGTTAGCATAAATGACCAGGACTGGCTGCAGGTGTCTGCATCACATGCACACAAAAGACCAGGCTACTGGGGGGAAAAACCACATTCAAAGGAAATCTGAGAATGTGTTTAAATGCATTGCAGTAACCCAATTGCTCTAAAACACACATTTACATGCAACTGGTCAGTAGTCAGATTTCTGCTGTTGTTTGTACTGTTTTTTCAAATGATGCTTAAGGTGTTTGGAGCATGTTGATGACAGCACAGATGAGACCACAGTAAAAATGAGAGAGCAGTCTATTAGATGTAGATGATGATGTATTTATTTCAGTTTATGTCACACTTATTCCATTCCTTTTGATGCAAGGATACATTGCTACAAGTAATGATGTTCCCTTTGATCCTGTTGCTCTGCTGCCACAGCAATACTTGCCAATACTGTGAAGTATTTGCATGTGCATCTGTGCAAAAACCCATGAGAAATCAGGTCTCTCCACAAAAAATGTAGCTGTGTTTCTCGCAAACCGTTACTGCAATTAAGGAAAACCAGGTTTCCAATTTACATGTCCTTAAAGAAATTGGGTTAGAGCTAAAAGCTGACAATAACCACGTTACCCAAGTGTCTGTAAACACACTGAGAGCTCCCAGGACAAATTCCTCCACAGTCCGTTTATTTAGTGAAAAAAAAAAAAAAGATTGTTTCCCTCATACAGTAGGTCCTGATTCGCTTAAGAGCGACTTTGGTTATAAAACTATTTAGGTCAGCACACAGTGAGTGACCTTTGAACTGTTGGCGACTTGCTGTAATGACATCATGTTTGCGCCCTCTGTACGTATTTGTTCATCATTTATAGATATTCGGAGATCATGTGAGTTGGGCCTTTATAGGCAATAGCAATGTTACAGAAGAGTCACATGAACATTTTTGAAATTTGAGGCTACAACACACAAAGCTATTATAGTTAACTATTACTGGAATTTTAGGCGGAAAATACCACAAATAAAAAGTTACTTGCTGAAAAAACATAATATAAGCTGCCAAATCTTTATTGAATTAAACTTAATATTTAACTTTCTTCCTCTTCCTCTTCACAGTGTCAGTGGTGACAAACAATTCTTAATAAAAGATATCAGACAATGCAAACTACATTGATTTAAATTCATATTTTACATGATGTACATAAAACAGGTAGGGAGAAGGAAGGTAGAGGAGTGCTGGTATAGATTTACCTGGTTGGTGATAGTGACTGTCTCGCCTTCTTTCACCGTCAACTCGTTGTTTCCAGCCTCAGCAGTGAAGTCATATAAAACTTGTGCCTGAAGACAATCAAGAAAAAAACACACAAGACTTAGTGCATGTTTGATGGACACTTTTATGAAGACAGGCAGCACATGGACATATACTTGCACGTGTATGTGCATGCACACACACATATAGCAACACACCCAATAGCACCGTCAGTATTGTACCTCTTGTGGAGTGAAATAAGATCACAGTGAAACAGGCTAAACTAGTTCTTCTGGGTATATTATGCTGACTCTTAACCAGGCACCAGTATCAACCAAAAACAAGGCCAGCACCATCACGTTACCTGGTTCAGTTTAATACAGGAGCCTGCAGTTGTTCTCATACTGACCCACATCTACTAATCTGCCCTTCCCCCTTGGCCCCAGACACACACACATAGACCCACCCACCCACCCACACACACACACACACACACACACACACACACACACACACACACACACACACACACACACACACACACACAAACAAATACATTCAACAAATGACAGTGAAAACTATTGTAAATATGACTTCTCTTTTCACAGTTCACTTCACGGCTGATGTTCACGCCTACCCACTCATTCATATTCATTAGTTTGACTATCCAAATTCACTGGGATTGCCAGTTCTTATCCAAACTAAAAAGTCAGCCTTGCGTTATCACAACAGTATCTCATTAACACTGCTCGACTATGTAACTAACTTGCTCATTAACCAATAAGATGGAATGCAAGGCTATTAGCTCTTCCCTGAACAGAGATCTGTTTCACCATTAGCCTGCCACCTCCCTGGAGGCAAGGACGCTGGATGGTGTTTTTAAACTTCATGAGAGAAAGCGCCTACTGGCTCAGTTATTGCTTTGATGTAGTGAAAGCACTTTGTTCATCTTCCTAGCATGATTGCATGATGTCATTTGCACGTTATCTCAATTTAAAGTCCCCCTGCAATCAAAAAGGCGTTTTACTTGTGTTTGACACTAGAAAGCTGTTCATGTGCAGAAGGGTTTCTCTCTCTCTCTCTCTCTTAAATCTTAAATCTGATTTTAACACGTGTACCAACAAGCATGATTTTGAATGTTTTCAGTGAAGTAGGAGACATCTTGTGTGAAGCAGTAAAACTTCTGATATGAACAATATTTGCATTTTCATAGATGCTGTGTTTTTGAATGACTGAGACAGAGTTGAGGAAGTTTTTGTGGAAAAATCAGACCAAAAAACCGAATTGTAATCAAAATAAGTCTCACACCCACCCACCTATTTCCTGTTATTTTAATAGTAACTACTAATCATAGGCAGCTCATACTATTGATACTAACAGTAACTCAAAGGATTGTGTTAATAATACTAAAACTCACTGTATTAATGATGATAATACACAATATAGTCTATGACCAAGATTAACAATAATCACTCTCACTCACACATACACTGTACTGAATGAACAAAAAGCCATACACACGCCAAAGACTACATTTCCCAGCATTCCGCGGTGGTAGAAATGACCCGCACTGGAAAGGTAGTAAAATGTCACAAGACACTTTCTTAATGAGACACATTTTCCATGTAGGCCTACAGCAAAAACACGCGTTTCACAATTACTGCATACAAATGTGTCGTAAGCGCTTCTAAACGAGAGTATTGAAAAGTTTTTGACTCTTGTTATGTATCTTGCCGAGTTGAGTGTTCACTGTAGACCTACTGCGAGAAACTGTAACTCTGAGCTCCTACAAGTCCACAGCCCGCAGTTTTCCTTTAAAAACTATTGTCAGTGGAAACTGGATGAGGCAATACAGCCGGGTTGACGTTAAAACAGCCTAGAAAAGTTGCCAGACTTACCTTTAGCGCCATTGTCGAAGCATTGATCAATCATTACAAAAACAGGCCCTGCGGTTTTCAGGATTTCCAGTCCTCAGCTGGACATTTCTACCCGCTGCTTTTCAACTAAAGCGAAGAAAACGCAGTAATTCCTCCCAGTGGACAGCCGCCGCAACACAGACTTTAACACATTACTTAAAAACAGTTTGTCACTTAAAAACTCCAAAAACCTGGAAAACGCACACGGTGGGAACAGACTATTTCAAGGCGACTGCGAGTTTGAACCGCGCAGGGAGCTGCTGACAGCACGGAGGGAGTGACCTGCACCGCGAGAGAAACCGGAAAGGTAGTCTAGGTCCGATAAGGCCCTCCAAGACGTGACTAGTTCAACTAATATAAAATGAAATTACAAATGACAAAAAAGTAAAATATAGGGAACAAATAAAACTCAAATAATATTCACAAATATGGCAAAATGCTGAAATCCTGAAATAATACTCAATAATAACAATATTAATTCATGAAACTCTCAAAGACATTTTATAGCTATAAAAACAGTTAACGGCAAATATAATTATTTTTTATTAATAATAACAGTATCAGTCAAATTGCAAATATGTCATTAAATCAATAGCAGCCATGTTTACTTTAAAAAAAGAAAAGCCTAATATTAAGATTTATTTTATCTTAATTCGTCATTTTAGTTGGTTTTATTCTGAGCCCAAGCTATGGCAAAATGTTATAATGAAAAATGGCAAAAATTATATTAATTTAATGTTAAGGCAGCTCCTGTGGTGCGTTTACTGACGTGTTGACGGCTGAAAGGGAGTTTCCCTGAATTTATGTCTTATGCTGAAGGCGACCTCTGCTGGGCTCAATATGCTATTACATTACAAGCAAGGTCCATCGTTGATATCCCAGTGGTCAGGATCGGATAGGTCGACTGTCCAAGTTTTTGGCCTTCAAATAAAAATACAAAGACAAAACAACAATAGCAGTAATAATAATCACATCTCACATCTTTGATTACAAAACAAGAAAATGCTGGACTTTTAAAGGAAATTTAAAATGTTAATTATTTGCATCTGAGATGTTGAATGGGAGTTTAAGGTGAATCTCTTAAACCAGCTGTTTGTAGCAGTTGAAGCACAGAATGGGTTTGAAGTGTCTTGAAGTGTTAAAGCCAAAAGCCGTTGAAATCACTTAAAGTGCTGTCAGAAAGGCTCACATCAGGTCTGGCTTGATGCAGATACCACTTCTTTACAGTAAGCAACTTCTAGAGTTTCACTGCGTTGTTAATGTGTTTTTTTTGTACAGATAATACACACATGCCTGCTCTGGGCTAGCTTTGCTGCGCTGTACTGTGTTTTGATTGACACTTTATGTAATATCCTATTCCTCAGGTGCAATTTCTAAAAGCATTTGAAATTTGAATGTAAAGTTTCAGCCCTGTTTCAGCATTGAAAGCAGTTGAACTGTCAATTGAGGTGTGAAAGATGAAAGAAATTTAAATTTTAAGCGACAGAGATAGTTAAAGTGTCCTGTAAACATTTGTGAGTTGGTACATAAGAAGTCAGTATTTGAGCTGTCAGTTAATGTGTAGAGGCTGAAAGCAGTTGACATTTCTGTTAAAGTTGAAGTGCCAGAGATAGTTGAAGTGTGTGCACTGTAAATAGAAATTTTAAACACAGTAAATATGAGAATGTTGATCAGAATGATGTTGAATTACAAAAATTCGACTGACTTTAAATGCTGAGGATCAACTCAAAGAATAATCCCACGATTCACATTTCCATATGAAGTGAGAAGGTGACAAAGAGAGTGAAAGAGTGAGCTGATAAGACGTATTCCTTTCATTTTGGCCAGAGCTAATATATTGACAACCTCGACTCTGGCCAAAATGAGAGCTACACCTTTCATCCCTGCTCCCTCCTCGTCACCTCCTCATATATCAAACACACAAGGCCAGCAGTAGTCTCACTTGTCTGTCAATGGCAAAGAACCGGTGGAACTGGTTGATATCAATGAGTAGCTGAGAGGGGATACAGTTTACTGTAAGTAGATGAAGTCCACAGTCCACCCGACCACAGCTCACTGACAGAGACAGAAAGAGGGTTTGAGTGTGTAGTTATATGAAAAGACTTGAGAGGGAGGCTGAAGATTTTCACTGCTCTGACATCAAAGACAGTGAACTTGCAGATTTAACACTGAGAATAAGCTTTGAAGAAATCTTTGAATTTAAAAGTGAAATTAACACAAAAATCAGAATGTGATTGAGGCTGCTGCCAAAGTGATGCACAGGTTTAGTTGTTCCACAAGGGCAAATACCAAATGACTGAGCACTTTTTGCCTGTATCACTTGAGTTCATCTAGCTACGCAGGTGTGTTGGAGGAGGAGAAGGAGGAGGAGGAGGAGGAGGAGTGCGGGAGGGTATTTGGCAACTCTGCAAAGAGTGAGCTCAGTTTGAAGACCTCCACCTTCACAGAGACATCATGCACTCTCTGCTTCCTTTCCTCTATCTGTTCTTGGTTGGGACAAATAGAGCAGGGGCATCAGACCCTACCATGCCCTTCATGGAGTACCTGGACCAGGACCATTTGGTTTGCCTGAAGTGGGGCTTTGATGACCTACAAGGGAACATTACATTCAAACTGGTAGTCAACACAACAGGCTGGGTGGGCTTTGGCTTCAGTACGAACGGAGGCATGAAGGGGTCAGATATCGTCATGGGGGGGCTTGGACCCAGTGGAAGCTACTTCAAAGTAAGCTATTACCAGATACTTTAGTCCTACATGTGTGAATGAGTTTAATGTTTCCATGTTCAGCTTTCTGCTCTGTGAAGGTTTCGTCTTTCTGTCCATTAGGATTATCACGCTACAGGGAACTCCATGCCTTTGGTGGACGAGCAGCAGAGCTACACTCTCCTGTCTCTGACTGAAAGTGAAGGTCAAACCATCGTGACCTTTGAGAGGTCCATTCAGTCGTGTGATGACCAAGACTTCCACATCACTGTAAGACATTCAGATATGATCTCCCAACTGTCTACAGTACATTCTGCATGTATGGCATTAGTTGCACCAATATTGCAATATCAACTTCATTTTAACTTAAATACGTTAACAAAGGAGCAGCAGGAGTTACTATTGATACAAAGATGCACTTGACTATTCAGTGATTTATTGTCTAAGTGATGCGACTGGAAAGTTCCTCACTATACAATGTCAGAAAAATGTCAGTCTTGTTGATGTCAGACTGGTTAAAACTTTATACAGTATGAAACCATGTTTTGTAAGGATGGTGGAAAACTACCCCAGCTAGGAGGCTGCTGTTTCCATGGTAACGATAGCCAAAATGAATGCCTACAGACCAACATCCCTAATCAACTAATTACACCTCATTTAAACTTTGTTTGTGGTAGTACACCATGGAGCTTGACAACCTGAAGCACAAGCCTTTAATACTATAGTCTTTTGTATTTCTAATCTGATTCTCGGTGTAAAGCTCAAGTTTCCTGCTTGTATCCATGTAAACTCTTTTATAGGAGTTCTTTTGTTAGGTTCACCTCAATGTGCCTTTACCACGCATTCAATTGCGTGTTTTCAGATATGAAGACAATGGCAGCAACAGAAAGAGGCACCCAAGATTTTGTTTCGCATTGAACACCTGAAATGCTATACGTTTTTGGTAATAAAAGCTGGCTGTACGTTTTTACATTTGTGGTCACGCACAGTAAACGGCTATCTGTATCACCTGAATTTAAAAAACTGATAGATAAAGACTTGATTTTTCAGCTTTGGGAACACAGAAACACACCATGTCCCTGTCCCCCCAATAAACTCCATTTCATGTAGTTGCTTTTGTAATTGTATCATATTTGTTGACTAAAACTGCCATCTCTTTTATAGGCTCAGCCCATTAAAGTGATCTATGCCTACGGATCAACAGATGAGATCACTTACCATGCGGCCCGTAGAGGCACCAAGGAAGTCAACCTGCTGAACTATACCCCCAGAACGATCTTAACCAACGGCAACTTTCTCAATGCCACAGTGGACAATGTAAGAATAATTTAAAACAGTTATGACAATGATAGACAATGCGTGTTTGTGGGATAAATTGTAGATTTTTCTCAATATCTGACCTTGTAGCTCACTTATCAAATTAGACAGAATATCTAAGAGGAGGGCTGGAATACATTGCAGTTTTTACTTTTTATTTTTTCAATATACAGTTTGGATGAAGGGATGGAAACAATTTAAAAATCAAAACAAATCAAAACAATTTGATCATCTGAACTAAGACAGACACAAATTGTATTTTGTTCACCTTTTATCTTTTTTTTTTTTTTACAGATCAATCTCCCTCCCATTCATACCTATTACCACTGCAAGGTCATGAAGTTTCCAACGCTAAATACAAAGCATCATATATATCTGGTAATTATGCTTTCTACATATTACCGTCATCACTCTTCAACCACCTTTAACCAAAATCTGCAATCCAATACTCTTTACATGATGCGTTTGATCAGCTTTTGAGTGAATTGGTCTGACTAAAGCAGCTACAATAAAAATCATTGATGTAAAGGTAAGTGTCATTTATCAGGAACTTGTGGCCCCACACCTGAAAAGTGAACATGATAATGAACAACAATTTTCATATTTATTTCTACCAACACTCATCATTCTTTAAACCTTCAGTACCAAATCTCTCCTCACTCTACCGCAGGTTGAACCGGTGATTGAGCACCATGACATTGTCCATCACATGCTGCTGTACCGCTGCCCCTCCTTTGTGACGGAGCCGTACGACAAGCCGTGCTACGGGGGCGACATAGGGGATGCCTGCTTCGGGGTGGTGGCTACATGGGCAGTGGGCGGAGGGGTAAGGGAGAATCAAGTGTCCATGTCTGATCATTTTGTCTTCTTCTGTGTATGTCCATGTCATTGTTGTGCTTTTGCAAGTTGATCCCCAGTTTATCTCTGAAACCTCAGGTGTCTGAGCTCCCAGAAAATGCAGGTATTCCTGTTGGAGGTGAGGACAGGGAGATGTTCTATAGGCTGGAAATCCACTACAATAATCCAAACAATATAACAGGTAAATACTGTAGATCCTTTTCATGCTGCACTATACAATACAGTAGAGTATATATATATATATATATATATATATATATATAGAATTGTGAATAGAATTGTGATATTACAAAGTACACATGTAATATTGGTTACAGATTGGACATTTATTGTTGAGGGATTTAATGATTTACTGAATCTATTGCTCTGTGCATTAAGTGCTCACAAAAGACAGATTAAAAAAGAATGGTTACTATCAAAGAAGCAGAGGCCGAGATATCCTGACTTTTTGTCCCCAGTATGGGTCAAGTTCCATGATGTAACCAATAGCATCTCTTCGTTAAACCCTACCAGCCCTTTAGCTTCCCACTTCTTGTATGCACCAAACCTCCTGTTTGTAACACAGATTTTCTCTTATAGGTTTATACTTTTCAAGCTCAAAGCCAAATAACCCCGATTACATCCCCAGGGTAATTTTCTCTGACTTGGCATAGCCCACTTAAGGGCCACAGAAGACATTATGGACCTGTTTTCACCGGCTGAAAATAATACTCCCCATGATCAGTAAATTGACCCTTATGTATACAATTGGAGGAATTTACCTTTAAAATGCCACCAGTGCATTTTAATACAATGAAAAACTAGTTCTTCGGCTGCTGTCTGGACAATAATACACAGTATACACTCTAACGGTACTAATACCGTTTTAAATACTGTGTAAATAAAGTACTTATTTTTGTCATGTGTCTCTTCATCACATGACCAAGATGCAACATTTTTTAAACTTCTGTCTCCCCCCCTGTATAGGTAGGACAGACAGCTCAGGACTTAGACTGTACTATACAGCCCAACTCCGGCAGCATGATGTGGGCATCATGACCGCAGGTCTGCAAACATTGGACCACTTGCAGTACAACATCCCTCCAAAAGCCAGTCAATTCCACACCTACTCAGTGTGTAACACCAGCATCTTTTCTCAGGTCTGTTGTGGTTCAGTATGGATTTCAAACTGCAGCAGTGGCTACTAGAGACAAGTTAAGAGGTCATTTTCTTTTTATTGTTCATGACTGTGTTCCTGATAATCTTTACAATCCACCCCTAGCGTGTGAATCCTTTACCGGACCTTCACGTGTTCGCTGTGCTGATGCACACTCACTTGGCTGGGAGGAAAGTCAGAGTTGGCCACTACAGGTAAGAAAGAGAGATTGGGGATTTGCTTTATGTCTGTCAATATCTAAATTGAAGAATAAAAAAAGAGATTTATATAATTTGACTGTTTATGTAAAAACACAGTAACAAATTGTTAACTATAAGATATTGAATAATGAGCTCAGGGTAGTTGTGTTTTGGAATGAAATAAAATAAAAAGGTTTGATGCCAATTATACATTGTACTATTGTTTTCTTGTAAACATATTGTTAAGCTTATTTCATACTTCCTGGTCTCTGTAGAAATGGAAAGCAGATAGACTTCTTGGGCTTGGATGAAAACTACAACTTTGAGATGCAGCAGATGACCAATTTGGGAAACATCAAGACCATCAAGCAGGTAAGTCTCCATTGCCTCCATATGTTGTACCCATATGTCACAAGGCAGTTATTAGGCTCTCAAAAACTATATAATATTAACTGCGCTCTATAGTTTATGATGCCACATCACTTGTTTCCCATCACAGGGCGATGAGATTGCAGTGGAGTGCACCTACAGTACTATCAATCGCACCAGAGTCACTCAGGTGGGTAAATACTGTATAACCTAATGTCATTACGCATATAATGTGCTCTAAATGAAATCAGTGCTCTCCAAGAAATGCTAGCTAAAATAGCTGAAAGCTACTGGTCAATAGATATATAGATGTTTCACATTTTCCTCCTTCAGATGGGGTTAGCAACCACTGATGAGATGTGCCTGGCCTTCCTATTCTACTATCCTGCAATCGAGATCAGCACATGTGTTAGCCACCCAGATACAAAGCATCCATCGATGAAGACAAGCTACAAGTAAGACCCGATGTAATCCTTCACATGATATTTCTCTAGCACCAGTGCTGCTTTACAAACTGCTTACAGGTTACATACATTATATTTTTCATGCAGATGTATCTTGATGTCTTGCTCTTTTGAAGAAGCTCTATACTTATTTCTGACAGGATGACAACTTCAGACCAGGATGGAATTGCTGAGTATGAGAGTTTGTTAAAGAACCTACCGCAACTTCAGCTGATCATGGATGACGATGTAAGTAACAGAATTTTAAAAAGTAACTGAAATGTTTTAATGTGTCTTTTATTTTCAACCTCCAAACTAAAAAACACATTCATATTGTGTCTCTTCTGGTCCTTTGTGTTTGTGTAAAACATTTTCTTGACTATATCATTTTAATGATACATACATTTTATTTTTATTATCAGTCAGTCTTCTGATACAGACCTGTATCAGACACACCTTTATTTTGGAGCTGATCTGCATGTCTCCACAAAATTTAATTTTGCGTCTCATATACAGTATAGAGAATTTTATGTATTTATGTCATCTTTTCTTTTTCACAGGGCAACTTTTTTCATGGAAATGCCATGATCAGGGAGATGATGAAGACACCGACTGTCACTTGTCAAAATAACAACGCGTCAAGCAGTCTGGGCACTTCCTGGATTGTGAACCTAGCCGCAATCATACTTTTGCTACTCTGCATTGCAATAATGTAACGTGGTTGTATGAGCAACATCTCCAAGCCATTGCAATCTTGACAAAGGAGGGCACAGTTTTGGGTATTGGGTATATTCAACTTTACAGGACACGGTGTGTACCATTTCCTATGTTTTAGTTTTCTCTGTTCATAGCATCTTTTCTCTTTGCTATTAATTGTTAATCACGGATCGGTTGTCATATTATTTAGCATCTGTCATATTGATTATCATATCGAGATTTACATTGCTGTCTTACTTTAAACTCTGTTTCATAAAAGCACAAAATTCTTGGCCATACGGGCCTGGAGACAAGGTAGTTTAATTTCACCATATATGATCAAATGTATAACTTAATACCTATAACACTATACCTTGAAACTAGAGTAACGAAATGGAAGTCAGCCAACTCTACATTATATTATATATTTCACATTCAGTTTATGCATATGCTATGATTATGTATTAGACTATATGGCACTAACACATATGCACTTGTCTGTTCGCGTACAAGCACTGTAAGTCTAATTGCTGATTTTTTATATGATGTTATATAGTTAATTAAAAGAGCCAATCATTTGATAATCACTCACTTAATAAATACTATATATGTATCTAAATAATAAATAAAACTGGTGTTATCACATCTGAAAAAACAAAGTGGATGCAAGTGGTTGTGGCAGGTAGTTTCACCAACCTTCCTCAAGGAGGAGCTCTAACTTATTTGCCTACCTGTCACTGTGCTGTCAGGGAATGAATGTGTACGGCTAGCCGGCTGGTAGCTTTGGCAATGTTGTCACTATCAGAATGATATCGCAGCGGGACAGAGGAGAACTTGCTCGGTTTTATACTGTCACAGATCCCAAAAAGCACCAGAAAGGCTATACTGTGTACAAAGTCACCGCAAGGGTAAGTAAAGGGAGGGTGGGCACTCTTGACAGCAAGGCTAATGCTAGGTGTTGTTAGCTAATATGTACTAGCTGTTTAGCTTGAGCTGTGCTAACCAAGCTAATATGATGCAAACACAAGAAACGTTACTTTAACCTCTTGAGGGTTGGCTGGCAATGGTATCAGCTTTTGTGGACACCGCAGATGTAGCTAACGGACACACTGAGACTTGCTTATATTTTAATATTTGGGGTTTTTACGCCCAGTGGATTGTTGTGTAGTGGCTAACTTACATTAGCAATATTAGCCTGACTGATTTAATCTGACTTGCTAGATAGCTAACTAGCTTAGTTAGTGTTATATGTAGCGTTACGATAGACGAGCATTAAAGAGATAATATTATATATTGCATATTTAAGCAGAAAAAATCTGTTCATTATCTAACATTAACTAGATAACTGGTTCATATTGTCATTATATGTTGGGGCAAGTTTCCTAGAGAAATGCCTTGAACGTAATCAACGTTGTGGGGGATCCTGATTATCCAGTCTAGACCCGCTATATAAGATGGGATGGAGAAATGTCAAAGCCTTGATTAAGTTCATAACCTACAATGGCTTAAACTCCCTGTATTTATCTCCTAGTGTAAGGTGCTGCTGTATTGTGAAAATATTTCAAGTTAGGAGAATAAATCCAGACAAAATTCACTGACAGCTTTGGACAATCAGCCTTTAATTTGTAAACACTGATAATATACAACAAATCACAGATCAAGTGTGGGTATAGAGAAGCAAGTCCTGTAATGATGAAATGAATAGACATAACTTCTGTCAGACCTACAGTTATTAGTGCGCACAGTGATTTAACACACACTTCGTCTCTGCCTGCCTGCCATCCTGCTTGTTATGAATGTTGGTGATGTCTCGTTCTTACACTCAAGACTTCCGTCATTCACTATATAATGCACTCATTGTCACACTCAGAGCTATCTCCCTGCTCATACTTGTGCCAGCCTCACGGGAAACCAGCTTATACTTTTAGATAGGAATCACTCACATGGAGGCTAAAGCCTTGAGTTCTCTTCTCCCTCTTCCACACAGATCATCTCTAGGAAGAACCCAGAGGATGTCCAAGAGGTAAGACATACATATTATTATACATATTATTTTTATCTTGTGACTGTATGAGTGCGCAGACCACTGGCAAACAGTTGACTTTCTTGAAAGGCATGAGTTCGATGGAATTTTCACTGCAAGGTTGGAAGATAAACACTGCTACTGTAAATAGTATAAGCTATCTGTTGTCAGACTAAGTTGGTTGAGACCTTGCAAAACCAATATAATAACACATTTAAAAATTAGCAGTTTTACAGATTTTGTTTATGAAATTTACAACAAATATAAGTTGAAAGTGACAAAGGTAAATTTGTGGAAAGAAGCCGTGCAAGTTGGAGATTTTATAAAGCAAAGCTTCATTTTTCTGGCATGAAAAGTTGTGAAAAATACTTTACATAAAAAAGCCAAGAATTAGGCCTACAGCAGGAGAACTATTGCATTCCTCTTTTTTACATTCCAAGCTCACTGTCTATACGTCAGAATACGGACACTTATTGTCCACAAATTATATATTATTGAATGCCTCTCACATCTTCGCTCATCACAACTGTTTTGTCTTTTAAAAGGTTTGAAGGAAAATTTAACTATTCCCCTTTCTCACAATGTACCTATGAACATGCAGTGAAAACACACATACATGCTTTCTTATATTTGTGACACACTGAGGAATGCAGTCTGGCCTGGAACCAGCGCTAATGTAGCAGGCATGATGTCAATTACTGCATTTGTGTCTCGGAGACAGTGAAAAAGTTTTGCCTGGAAACACATACCTCCATTATTGAGCAGTGCTCCTGGTTTGGAAAGGTGCTCAGTCCAGTTTTTCTCACGGCAGCACACTGGCCAGGATTTTAGCAAACAGGACTTGCATCTCAACATTCGGCCATTATGTTTTGCTTTATCCCACAGAGTAAGGAACTACTTCGTCCAGGTTTGTGTGTGAATGTTGTGACTTGTGTTAAGTTTTATTGCACGAGATGGCAGTGAGATGAGGAATGTAACTTGTCATATGAGTTAGATTGTTTCTAGTGTTGGCACAGGAGCAATAGCTCTATGGAGTTCTTTTTTTGTTGTCTTTAACAAGACATAGTGGACATTTGAATGATTCAGATATTTAAAATAAAAAAAGTGATAATGAGATTACTTTTTAAAACAAGTACAAAATCAAGTTACTTGTTTAAGCAGTGTTTTGTAAACAAAATGTATATAATCCAATAGTATATAATGGTGAAGCTTCTTTAAACATGAAATTATTGGTTCCCCAACTCCTCCTCCCTATCTTCATCCATCTGTCCTCTCTCTTTTTCTGTAGATAACAGTATGGAAGAGATACAGTGATTTCCGGAAGCTTCATCAGAACCTCTGGCAGCTGCACAAGAATGTATGTAGCCAGTCAGAGCTGTTTCCTCCCTTTGCCAGGGCCAAAGTCTTTGGTAAGAAACTCACCCCCTCAATTCCCCTGTGTCGATCTTCTCTAAAGTGACCAAAGAAAACCTGTTAAAGTGACTTTGCTGTAGTACAAGACAATAAATCCTGGACCACTGGAGAAGTAGTGATGACTCTGCCCCCTTGTGTGTTATTACTCAGACCCTAACCACTACTCGTACTTGATGTGATCACTTGCTTAAAGGCAATCTCACTGTGTGTGTGTGTGTGTGTGTGTGTGTGTGTGTGTGTGTGTGTGTGTGTGTGTGTGTGTGTGTGTGTGTGTGTGTGTGTGTGTATCTTTCTGTCCATGTATGCCTGTGCAGGTCGTTTTGATGACTCAGTGATTGAGGAAAGAAGACAGTGCTCTGAGGATCTGCTACAGTTCTCTGCTAATATCCCTGCTCTCTATAGTAGTCAGCACATCCAAGATTTCTTTAAGGTACCGAAACACACAAATGCAGAAACACAAACGTACCCCGAGACAGAACATGGACTGCAATGTTTTTAATTATTTTCAAGGGAGGTGAGGTTCACGACGGCTCAGAGCTCATTGGACCAGCTGAGCCCTTTTCTGACTTCCTGGCAGACAGTTTATCAGACTGCAGCTCTGACGGTAGGATTACACACAATAACCTCCTCAGAATCAGTCTTCCTCTTAATTTACAATGACTGCTCATTGATGTGTGCACATGTTTTTCAGTTCAAAGAGACATCAGTGGTGCAGATGATTTGACTATCACATCTGAGTATGGAGGTAAAGGTTGTCTGTGCATGAAAATAACACCCACCTACATTAGAGCTCAATTAGATTTATTATGAAGTGGGTATGTATCATTGTTTTCCTCTCCAGGCCCGTCCAGTGACAGCGACCTGACCTCCCTGCCTGTGGATACAGACTCTTTGGCTGGGCTGGATGATGGCATGGCCTCAGGCCGCACCTCCCCAAACCAACCACAGGGGGGAGCCACCAACATTAGCAGCAGCTGCAGCCCTCGCTTGCCCTCCCTACACGAACTCCGCACCCCATCTCCTGCCCCAGTCCCTGCCTCCTCAGCCCCTAACCCAGAGGTCAGCTGGCCAACCCGAACGCCACTCTTCTCCGGCAGTCTGAAGAAAGCCAGTGGTGTCAACGGGAAGTCAGACTACCTGGACAGAGCCAGTGAGCTCATCTGTTTAGCTGTACAGAAGGAGAAAGAGCAGGACTTCCAGGCAGCTTTCTCCTGCTATCGCAGCGGAGTGGACCTGCTGCTGCAAGGAGTGCAAGGTCAGTTTGGGAGAGAGATATTTTACTGACAAAACTAATACCAACATGGTATTTTACCGTGAGAGTTGACAACAGTGTAGTCCAGCGATTTTAGAGGTGAACTTCCATAATGTAGCTCAGTAGCATCTTTACATTTGACCCTCCCTGCCTGATGAACACCAACATCTTTAAAATTTTATGTCCCTATATTACAGTGTCTTCACTGCTGACAGACACAGGGTGGATACTCAGCTTTGATGCTCAGAAAAATATATGAGAGGACACTAAACCGAATGTGTATTTATGTACACCGTCATTCCTAATCATCTGGCCTTCATTGCTTGTGCTGGCAGGCAGGGGTGGATGGATGATCGGTTCTTGTCAGATAGCATCTATGCGACCCGGTCGTGAGAATCGCTTCCAATGACCCTGACCTTGCACCCCAGTGTGGAGGGGCCAAACCAAAGAGACATCACTTTTACTTTGTGGTTTATTAGCTTATTCATCACTCTAATAACCAGTAAATAAAATGCTAGTACAGAAACCTTTAACCCTGCACTATAAAAACCGCTTGGTAAAGAAAACCTATTGATCTCACCCACGTGTTTTCAGGTGAGCCCAGTCCCACGCGGCGAGAGGCAGTGAAGAAGAAGACTGCAGAGTATCTGATGCGTGCAGAACAGATATCCAGTCAGCATCTGAGAATCAACATGGGTCAAGGGTCAACACAGACAGTGGTGAGTGGGATGGAAATGTCATTGGCCTGTATGCTGTCTATGTTAGATTATGCAAATGTGCTTTATATGCATGCATCCACCAGGGTCCTCAAACCACTTGAGGCAGTATATTAGAGTGCGGCCGGGTTTATAACCGATGAAAACATCACAGCAAGTGTTGAAAAATGTTAAACCTATCTTTTTATAAAGCACATTGACAGTCCAAAATAATCAATATTTTTATAATTATCAATATATTGTCTTTGTATTTTGACTATGACACTCTTTTTCACATATTACTTGGGTCACATGTTGCAAGAGGTCACAATACCTAATGAATGTGACACATTGAGATATTTTAATGATAAAACTGCCCAATTGTGTTTTTTTTTTTCCAAGGCTTTGGGGGCACAGTGCTGCCCGTCCACCAGCAGAGGAGGCCAGCAGAGTCCATCTGAGGAGCTGAGAGCTTTCAGGGTGTTGGGGGTTATAGATAAGGTCAGTTTATGATTGAAAGGTCTTGCAACTTGTTACAGCCACATTTTGTGAGTTTACTTTAATGTTGTTCATTTATAATCACAATCAATAGTGTGTAAAAGACACGAAATGACAAAAATTGATGAGTGTCAGAAGTCCTTTCCCTTTCTTTGATTTGAATTTTCTTCTTGAATATTAAAGTAAATACGGAAGAGTTGAATTCTTAAGGTGAAAACAAAACAGTACGTTCTCCTAACAAAATAACTACACTTACGTCTGGCAGACACTCATTTATTTAATAATTGCTCTGGCCCAGATTAATGTGGATGGTATCCAACTTCAAATTTCTCCTCCTTGTGTCCTTTCCTTCTTCGACCATCTCTTTTATCTGAAGCGATAAAACGTAATAGATTTACTGGATGGTATGGTAAGGGCTGAGTGTGTGTATGTTTAGTGTCAGTTATGACTACCACAAGGTCAGTTTAGGTTGCTGGTCCTCTCAACCAGCTGCCGGTGAAGCAACTTCACCACTCAGCCATGAAATGACTTGGCAAGCAGCTCAGAGAGCGGCACACAACATTGAATCAATGATGCTCGTCCTCCACATGCACACACACAAAACCCCAAGTTAAATGTTGACATAATACCAACATGTGTTACTCTACAGAGGTGCACACAAAATCCACAATATGTCAGAAACAAATCAGAGACAGCATTAAAAAAAAAAATGCCATAAACTGAAACTACACTATCCAGAAATGGCCCAGCTTTCCTCTCCTCCTCCTCCTCCTCCTTCCTCCTTTCACTTTTAATGGGGACAGAGGGGACAGATGGAGAGAGCTCCTCACCCTACTGCCCCCCCCCCCCCCCGCCCTCTTCTCCACCTCCCCCCTTCCCTGATGTTTGTGTCTTAATTATATTAGCGCCCTGGCTAGCACTGCCACTCTGTTTACTCACAGCTCCATTCATATCCATTTAGCCTGCACCTGTTTGGTCCCCGCCAGGGTCACATGGAGAGAATGCACCCACTAAACATACGCACGCACTCCACTACGCACAAACACAGACCGGCTCACACACATATGCTCGAGCTCTCCCCTGCCATGGTGAGGGAGCAGACGAGCAATGGAGACGTCAGAGAGAGGGAAAATAAAGCTATTAGGAAGAGCTAGAGGGAGAAAGTGAAGGAAAGTGAAATGAGAGATAGTAGGAGCTCTATTTTTTTGTTGGAATTTGGGTACAGATGAAAAGATGACACTGCTAGCAATTACTGCTCGCAAATCTCCATATTCGAGGAAATGGAACTGCCAAATTATTAATAAATGACTTATTGATGAAATTGTTGTCATTTACTTTTCTGTCAATCAACTTATTGATTCAGGATGATGATGTATTCATAAAAATATGTGTTAATTCTGTCACTTATATGCTGTTTGCAGCTGCTGTAGTATTGCATTAATTTTACACTACAGACATCTATAGATTCCTTTCCGTCATTGTTATGTGGCTGGGACTTGGTTTGGTCAACACAACAGGATGCCGGATGTTAATGCCAATTTTTCTAGTATAATTTAGGGACCTACATTTATCTTGCAGTGACCCTTATGTGTGCCCTGACCCAGTCGTTGAAAAACACTGCTCTGGAGGACATAACCACTACATCATCTTAGACTGTGTGTTCATACCTGGCAATTAATGGCATCTTCCATCACAGGTTCTTTTGGTCATGGACAAGAGAACACAAGAGACGTTCATCCTGAAAGTAAGTGTAATATGTGCGCATGTGTGTGTGTGCTTCCCGTACCCTTGTCGTCCTAACTGTAAGTGTAAGTGTGAAGTGTGCCAGAAACCCCTGTGTGTGACCGGTGTAATTGATTCTAATGGGCCTGTCCCTGTCAGCTCCTCTGCTCTCAGGTGTGAGACGTGTGCCAGATGCCAACGCACAGCGCAGGCACACATGACTACA
This sequence comes from Enoplosus armatus, assembly GCF_043641665.1. NCBI lineage: Eukaryota > Metazoa > Chordata > Actinopteri > Centrarchiformes > Enoplosidae > Enoplosus > Enoplosus armatus. Next base: position 13,789,134 of record NC_092198.1, on the reverse strand, counting down.
CACACACACACACACACACATGCGCACACACATGCATACCTACACACACTGGCAACCAATGTGAACTTTACGTGTAGCGCTGATAGATTTGTGGGGCTCTGTTAAAGTCACACGCTGTATGTGGCTTGATGAATCCAGTGACTTTGGGTTGCCATGGGGCATAGCTGGCACCTCTTTAATGGGAGGTTTCTCCTTTGCCACACTCCCTTATCTTTTTTGTACACCTTACTCTACACACAAACTAAAAGACCCACCTTCCTTTTCCTCTGCTCATGCCCTCTTTATTTGGATTAATTTTCCTTTTCTCCTCTTGTCCTTAAATGCACATTCTTTCTTCCTTGCTTACTTCCCTTGTAATTACTCACCTCCTTTTCCTCTCCCCTCTTATTACAGGGTCTGAGGAAGAGCAGTGACTGTGAGCGGACTAAGAGGACAATCATGCCTCACTCTGTGCCCCACATGGTGCAGCTGAGGAAGTTTGTCGTCTCTGAAGACACAGTTTTTCTTTTGCTGCAGTATGCTGAAGGTAAAACACACACATCTCGTGCTCATCAGTTTCATCTTCCCTCTTTTGTCTTCTTTACCTCCAACTGTCTTTCCCCCTCCTTCACCTGATCCCTCTCTTCTCCCACCCCTCTCTCTGCCCTTGTTCCAGACAGATGTTTGATAGAGATGGGTGTGTGTCACAGGTCATTATTCTGAATACCAGGTGGCGCCATGCTTCATTAGCTATGCCAACACCTGGGCCTCCTTACATCCCATTCACTCTAGGATGTGTGTGTAGCTCATGTGTGTGGGTGAGTGCGTACAATGAAATGCAGCCATATTTTTTTAATGCCCTGTAACCTATTCAATCTGGTGCACTCTATAACCACCCTGCGCTAATATTAGTGGGCAGTATTGAATATCATATGGGGCTGTTCAACATGATCTAATAAAGCTAATCAAATGCCAGAAAAGGCATAGTTTCACCACAGCTCTGTGATTCAGAGTTTCTCCTTATGCTTCTATAGTATGCTGTTAGCAGCTGATGGGTTGGATGAGGAGGGAGGCAGTGACCTGAGTGACATTGGACAAAACAACATGTGGATGGTTTTACTTGCTAAGCCATCGAGCTGCCCCGCTATCATTATCATCACTGTGAACCCCCTATCCATTCTCATCACACACAACAGATGCTGGCTTCCAATTGCTCACACTACAGCTGTGTGTGTATCAGTATGTCTGCGCACGCACGTGTGTGTAAGACAGAGAGAAGTCAAAATGCTAACATTACACTGGGAACCTAAAGCAGGCACCCACCCCAACCTCATTTAGCCAAATTGGGTTCAATCAAAACTGTTTTTGTTTGCCCTGGTTACTCATTCCTAAGTGGAAACTAATGACCCTTTTTCCAAATAGTCCCAATAACTAAGGAGCCAAAGTCAGGAATTAAAAGTCTGTTTTGCACAAACACTTTTGTTTGAATATCAATAAACCATCCCAATCCCTACTGCTGGCACCCATTGCTTGCTTACTGTGTGAATACACAAATTGTAGCAGCCTTGAGACTTGTGTTTGACCAGTCAGCAACTTTCGGGGCTGCTACCCCCGGAGCAGGAACATTTTGGACGATAGAAGCTATGGCCTAGGTACTAAATTTAGACCCAGGTTCCCCCGGTTGAAACACAGGTGAATTTGCTGAGTTCCTAAAAATATTCCTGGAAAGGTTCCTGCAGTGAGAATGTGCTGTAATTTTCCAGAATTTCCACGGCTTTCTCTCCAATTCCTCATTCAATCCACCCTCCTTTTTTCTTTGTCAATAATGTCCTGTTTCCTTCATCTTTAGGCGGGAAGCTGTGGTCTCACATTGGAAAGTACCTTCGTAATTCCAGCCCAGAGGAGAGCTTTGACATTCCTTTCATCCAGAAGAGCCACACAGCGGCTGTACACTCTCCACACCATGTTGTACCACAGCTGGATGTCGGTTCAGCCAGTTCTGGTTCTGGGCAGGTTGCTTGTTCTGATTCGGTCTCAGGGCTGCAGAAGGAAGGGGAGAACCTCATTGCGTCACCCAAGAAAAGTCCTCTCATGCCCAGGCTTATCGAACAAATTGGGGCCCAGTCAGACTCCGGAGCCAACTCTGAGGAAGAGTGCACCAACAGTTACTTGACTCTTTGCAATGAGTATGAACAAGACAAAGTAGAACCAAATGCACTAGAAGAGGAGGAGGAAAAGAGTGAACAGGAAATGCTGTCACTGGAAGTGCCCATAGCGACAACCACCACTTCCTCACGTAGCCGCTCGCTGCTGAGCAACGACAGCCTCTCTTCACCCATCAGCTCTCAGGAACTTGGCTTTTTCACAGAGTCATCTGACAAAAGTTGCCACACCCTTGACAATGAGCAATACCGTGGCGAGGGACAGGACCACAGTGAAGTCTTCAGTCCTTTGCCCTCCCCTGCTGTGCCTCTGTCTTTGGATCAGTCCAAGCACACGCCCATGGAGTTTTTCCGTATCGACAGCAAAGACAGTGCAAGTGAGGTGACCTGTCTCGACTTAGGAGAGCAGCGTCCTTCTCACAAACAGGTCCCCCTCTTTTCTACATCTGACCTGGGCTCAGATGTCACAGAGGACCTTCCAGAGCTGGCTCAGGAGGTCAAGGGCCACAGCTCGGAGCTTTGGGGGTTGGACTGTAGTGATAAAGGCTCTAATGAGTCAGTGCCAGTTATCTCATTTAAAGAGGCAGTAGGTGAGGATGAGGGTCATCCACCAGACCTTCTGGTCAACCTGCCCGTAATGAGTGGGACTGTAGACTCTTTACAGGAGGAATTAGATACTTCGGGGGTGTGTCTGGGCCTCGAGGCCACAGCCTCTCCTCAGAAGTTCATCCAGCCGGATGTTTTACAGCTTCACAGTCAGCCTGAGGAAGAGGAGGAGCAGCCAGTGGAGCAGGAGCTTTTATCTTTGTGTACAGCCTCTGCAACTTGTGACACCAGTGTTGCATCTTCCTTCACCTTCAACTCACTGTGGGATGACTGCAGCTTGACATTTGGGCAGGAGGCCTCTGACAAAATGGTGGTTCATCCTGCATGCCAAAATAATGACCTTCCCCTTGACCCTCCAGTTACTGACTATCTTAATGAGAAACTAGAGGGTGGTACAAGAGTAAATACAGACTTGGTTCCAGACCCCAGTGACAACAACGCAGGCTCTGTCACGACCACAAACAGGACTGAGGCCTGTGCAGTCTTGAGTGAGAGTTTATCAGGTCTAGATGGTGAATCATCAAGAGTTATTAGTAATACAGGTGGGAGCGAATTTGACAAAGAAGTATCGCGGCTGTTTGCAGAGCTGGACGAGCTGTCGTTGGCTGCATCCCAAGCTCGTATCCCGGAGGAGTTTGTACGATGCTGGGCTGTAGAGATGGTGACAGCCCTGGATTCTCTGCACCAAGAGGGCATCATCTGTCGAGACCTAAACCCCAACAACATCCTGCTCGACCACCAAGGTTAGACATCCATTATTAGTTTAGTCCTGTAAGATCACAGGTCTTGGACCACAATCTTGTCATCTATCTCATAGCTCTCCTAAAGCTTAAAGCTTGTATTAGCTTATTACAAACAGAGATGTTTGAGTGTTTGTGGAAAAAGAAATGCTCTTGCAAAATTTGCTGGAATATTATACATAACAATAATGCCACAGCTACTTACTTACATTAATGCAAGACATAGCTGTGAGTCTCCTCAATCTTGAATGGACTGAGAGAATGCAAACATCTGCTTGCTGTTACCTTAACACATCATTCCTCTCACTTCATGGTGGACATAACAAACCGTTAGATTACAATGATTATTGACCACTTTTTTTTTTTAGCTTATAAAATATGCACCAAATGAAGAAACCAGGGAACTTTAAGTAAATCTTATGATGGCTAGTGGAAAAAAATCCTATCCTATACAGTCTTGGTGGCATCTTCTTTTATTTCTCTTACAGCAAGCATAAAATAGCATCCCTCTCAAGCTGCTGTATCATGTGGATGTGATATTTATTTGCTTGTTTTCTCCAGCCACAAATGAATAACTTGTATGAAATTAAGCTTATTCCTTTCTTAGAGCAGATAGTATTTGACTGAGGGACGGCCTCTTGTCAGTTGACCATGATGTAATCCATTTACTAAAATGAAGGCTCCTCCAGAGGCGAAAGTGTTGTTTTACCAGGAGGTCACAGATTCCCCCTCAACTTCTTCTTTTGTCGTCCTACAATCATCTCTCTCCACCTCGTTATCAACAAGCGTCTAATTAGCTGAGTGGCTGTTTTCGTCTCCCCGGTGGTAATTATTGTTCTAAAGGGCCCATCAACGGCGTAGTGTGGTGCATCAGTCTGGCTAGCCCAGGCTAATGGCCATGGCTACCTAATGACACCATTAGTTCTAATGATAGCGTTAACGGGTAGCCGCTAAACAGGAGTAATCGCAGGGGCTGTGTGCTTGAAAAGCTCGCGGAGGGATGTAGAGAGGCAGAAAGGAACTAAGAAAGGAAGTGCTCTAAAGGTGAGTAAACAGTTTGAAAAGTAGCAGTCAGAGTGACACTTGACTGTATGGGGTTGATGAGAGGCAGAGCATGAGATGAATGTTTCACACTTTCTGTCTCTTCCTGTCTCCTTAGGTCATGTTCAGCTTACCTACTTTTGTAGCTGGAGTGACGTGGAGGAGTCCTGTGACAAAGAGGCTATTGCCAATATGTACAGTGCACCAGGTGAGATATACATATACATGCTAATACACTTTATTTATTTTATTTCTCATTCTATACTTGTATATATTAATTAGGAACCTCATTTTGTGTGTTTGCGTGTCAGTTGGGAGGTTGATGAGGGGTTAATTCTATGCAGGCATGCAGGGCCATAAGTAGGCCACTTTCCCATGGTCACAAAACGCTCATTCATAGCTTGGCATGAATAAACAATCAAAGTATACATAAACCACTCTCGAGAGTAGAAACAGATGAACACTGATTCTTCTTGACTCCGAAATCAACAGAAATCCATAAGTATCTTTCAGTTCTGGTCTTCTGCGTTTAACGGATACATACAGTAATTATCATGGCAGTTATTTTACATTTTAATTAACTCTCAGAGGGGTTAATATCTGGAGGATGAATTAGAAATATCTGTTTTTTTACTCTTACAGTCACAGTTTTGAGAAGCTGGATCTTGTTGTAGTTCTTTCATTGTCCTGTAGAGTGTGCTGTTGTGCAACAGTGAGCCAGCGTTGGGGTAACCCCATGTGTTGCCCCCAGCAGGCATGTGGCAGCTCTGGCATGCTGTTTACAAGCTGCCTAAAACAAACTGCTGCTAGACTACAGCACCATGTCCCTGCTTAGCACTTCCGTGTGTGTTTGTGGTGAGGGGTGGTGTTTGTGTGTGTATGCGCGCACATGCATTTGACATATGTAGGCGGATAAGTTTTCCAATATGTCGCTGCTTTAAGCATATGGCTTCACACTGTTGGATAGATTATGTGTGATGTGTTTAATTACATCTTTCTTAAATATGCAGACTGAATAAGTGCTAGCTGCAAACGCCGGACGCACTCTGAGACGTACACAATGACCCTCATGCCCATTCACTCTCCCACGCACTTATATTAAGCTATTCACTCATATTCATCCTCTCTCTCAAGCCAGGAAGGTCACTTCAGATTTAAATCCTCCTTGTGACTAGAACATACAGTATGCCGCTGTTGTAATAAATCTGAAAGCAACAAATGCTCTATCTAATATCCAAAGTGTGCATTTTTATTCCCTTAGCAACAGCTTGTTTAAAAGCCTACTAATGGAAATAGAAGCACATAGAGGCATATAGTGGCCAGCGGTAGATGACCTAAAGACACAGGAGTAAAGCTCAGCACACAGATGCATAATGGAGCCTAAAATCTAAGTGCTAAGCCGAGACATGTTTGCCACTTAAGTCATTGTGTAATTAATGTAGTAATTTTCTTGTTAATATAAGCAGTGAGAGATTGTCACACTTGTCTGAGAGCGTGGATGGTAGCTCTGAAAGCTAACATGTAATATGCTGAACAATCTTGTCTATTTAATAATGAATTTGGCATTCAAATCTAATTTAAAAAAAGGTGGATTTGGACTAAATATACACTTGACTTACAGTTAGTTATCACTATTGTTAAGCCAATTCTGTATCAGTCAAGTACAGTAAAATTTTAGGGCTTCAACCAATGATTATTTTCACCATAAAGTAATTTGGTAATCATTTTTTTTAAATCAATTCCTAAAATGTCATATTTTATCTGACCAGCAGTCAAAAAAACTTTACTTTATCACTTTAAACATTAAACAAATATTAATTTTTGTCAAATTATGTAAATTATTAATTGACTCAAAATTTTGATTGACCACATCCATAAATTAATCGACTAATCATTTCAAGCGCTGTAAAATTTAGTAGTGGTTTGTTTTCAAGACAAATACAAGTCTAACCAGTGTTGGACACAGTGCCTGTGTATGATCTGGATCTGGAGGAGGCAATAAAATGAGAAACCTCGGCTTTATGTAAAAGTTGCACATCCTCTACAGTAGCTCCCGACACAATAAAACTCATTTTAAGTAAAGAGTAGAGTCTCCTTTGAATCACATTTGGGTGGTGTTCACATTAAGCTCCCACAAATAATAAATATTTTACGGCAAAAGATGGCCAGTTAAAAAATGTTAAATGTTGTGGATAAAGCCAGCGCTTTAGTGAAATGAAGTGGAATTGAAGTGACCTCAGCCCAGGTGTGTAAGGTCTTGTTAGTTAAATGACTGTTGATCCCATGTGGATCAATGGATGTAATACATATTAGCAGCCAGCAGGGGGTGTGTTATGCTGTTGTTGAGCGATAGTACCACTTCCACGTCCATTGACTGTCTGACTCAAACACTGGCAACTTTTTCTCTTTTTCTTGTGTGTCTCTTATGTCCACCTTTCTTTGATGTTGTTTTCGGGGATAAACATATTACAAAGTAATGGCTATCACCTATTTTGCTTGTTTGTATTTATTGCATACCTGCAAACCCCTGCGTTTGGTACATACATATATCTGCAGATGTATGTGCTTGTGAACGCACACTCTTAACGCAGAGGTTAGTGAGTGTGTCTCTCTCCTGCCCTTGTTATGTATTGCTGTTTATCCAGACAGGGTCAGCTCTAGCGATGGCTTCATTCCTGATGACAGATTTATGACTGTTTGCCAGAAAGCTAGCAGGGGGCCTGCTGTGACCGTATGTGTGTGTGTGTGTGTGTGTGTGTGTGTGTCTGTAAGAAGGAGGGAAACATGTTTTTAAAACGCACACATTCACACCCAAAAAACACGGGAGTGAACTCGGAAAATACAGCAGTAGGGTATTAATCTATTTATTCTGCCCTTCTGCTTATTTACTTTCTCACCATTCTGTCATCACTGATAAACATCAGGTGGCTCATGTTTTGTTCTCTAATAAGGAAAAAAAACAAGCTGTTGAGTGATAGTGTGATGCTACCTAATTTGAGCAAAAATGGGAATCTGTTGAGAGGGAAGCAAGGCCAAAACCGATTGTCTTCAATGTCTAAGAAAAGGGAAATTAAATATTCTTCCCCTCTGAGGTAACAAGTCAGTTACTGACGACTCATCATCATACTCGTCGTTGCTGTTTTTTCACTGTTCTGTTTTTGCTTTAACCTGCTCAGCCACGGTATGATCTAATGGAAGATAACGTTCAGTTCCCTTTTTGACACAGTGCTGTTATGACATTGTTTTGAAGACCTTTTCATGTAAGAAATTGTGCCCTGAAAGTACTTCTGCTTTATTATTTGAATAATTTCACTCTCATAGTAAAGATGCGTCATAGGATTGTTTTTTTTTTAATATATAACTGATTTGGTTCAATCAACTATTGGCACCATTTCAACAGAGCCTCCCCAGCTCATAAGACACACACACGTACACAGTCTTGGAACATGATACGCCGATCGCTCCTTACTTCCTACCTGCACACACTTCACTTCCTCTTTCAACAATGACTGTCAGTTAAGGTTTTAGGGAAGTCGGTCGAAGAGGAGAAGAGAGAAAGTTCCTTATGGCCCCCAGGAGAGAGGAGATGGAGTGTGATTAAGATACAAAGCAGGAGGGAACTGCATTGTTGAGGGGAAAGGGAAGAAGAGGAGGCCACGAGGTGAACACACTGTATTGTGGTGTATCTGAACTCCTCAGTATCCTTTTGTTTTCTTAGAATTCTTTGTAAGTTTTTCATATGCTGTTCAAGAAAGAAAAACACCAGGTTAGTGGAGGTATGGTCAAATATTATAATGTACACATTGCACAGTGCAGTGCAACAGTGGGGTTTGAATGACCCATGGCCTGTGGACGCAGTTAATTCTCCCTTCCCGTCCTCTTTCTCTCTATCTCCCTTTCTCCCTGCCTCGCTCTGACAGAGCGGTAAGTGTAGCCAGCTCCACTGTACTCTCCCTGCAGCTCCTTAGACATTAATCCATTGTGATGACATCGACCTTGCTCTGAGACGTGTGTCTGTGTGCGTGTGTGTGTGTGTGTCCAGTATTTCCCCTCCAGCTCGTAACTACGCAGGTATCACTAGTCCGTTCAATGACGATCTTCTCTCCTTGGCTGTCAAAACAGCAGTCCTGGGGAGCCCTGAAGACTGGTTGCTCAGTTGGCTGTATTTGTGTGTGTTTGTGTGTGTGTATGTATATGAAACGTGCAAGTCGTATCATAGCCCTCTCTAACCTTTGCTGCGAGAGAGTCGCACAGGCCCCTGGAGTTCCCGGCAGCCTCCAGGAGATGAGGGGTCTTTGTCTCTTATGCTCCCCCAGCTGAGGAGCCTGGTCTCTGGGCACACACAGACGTGACCCTGGGTCCCGCCCCTCTGGAGAGAGCAGAGGGGAGCTGAGCGGCACAAGAGGCCATCTGGTACCCAGTGGAGCTAGCAGACGCACACACTCTCACACATACTCTTTTGACGGTAGCAAACGCTCACTCTTGGTTTGTGTGTCTTACTTAAACACAAACATCAAGCTGGCACTTAGACTGGTTGTGGATTCCTGCAGAACGTGGCCATGAGCTAGACTTTTGATTCAAAGTGGACAGACTTCCCGTTAAATGTTCACCTTGAGAGGGTTTTGTAGTCTTCACACACATGCGTAGATGCAAGGGTTTCGGTGTTTTAAAGATTGACTGTCCAAAGAGGTAGAATTTTAGAAAAAGGAAAAGACGGTAAATAATGTCTGTAATTATTGATTATTGAGCCTTTATTTAGTTTTGGTTGTCAAGACAAAAACCTTAATGACGCCCTGTCGTCAGGGTCTGTGGTAAGGCTGTGATGATGTGGCGATTTGATTATTAAGTTTAAGGAGTTTTGACTGTTAAACGGACAAAACAAGACATTTGATTGAATTACTTTTCTGCTTTAGTAAATTGTGATTTACTAATTTGCCACTGACATTTAACAGACAACAATTAATTGAGAAAATAATCAGCAAATTAATCGCTAATGAAAATAATCGTTAGTTGCAGCTCTAGTCTGTGTAGCTTATTTTCAGGAGCTAAAAGTAGTGCGGGGATAAAGAAAACTGAACACAAATGTTCTACTATTTGTTCTCGGTTGTTCTTGCTTCAAATTTCTTGGTGTGTGTGTGATGTATGCGTGTGTGTTGTATGCGTGTGTGTTTTTGTTTGAGGTCAGGTCATGCAGATGGTGTGAAGTTGCAGCAGACGGTTTCCTCAATTTAACTGCTTTTTTATTATGCAAATCACCCTTTTATGAGACACACACTTGTTTGTGTGTGACTGTGTCCATGGTTTTGTGCTCATTTTGAATTGATTCTATCAATTCAATGAAACATTAAGGAACCCAAGAGGCCTAAAGCACAATACCTAAAATGATGTATCTTATGTATTTGGTGTCTAAGCCTAAGATCAGTAAATTATTTTAATTACACATATTTGATTATTTTCTTATTTTACATCCATCATAAGTTGATGATTCTTCCCTGTGTTCTTCCCCAACACATAAACTATTTCTCTGCTTGTTGTTTATTGATTAATTCAATGTCTTCCCTCTCTTTTTGCTTCTTGTTTCAGAGGTGGGAGGTATCAGTGAGGAGACAGCAGCATGCGATTGGTGGAGTTTGGGCGCCATCCTGTTTGAGCTCCTGACTGGCATGGTGAGTCGAAAAGTACCCGAAAAAAATGTTATCTTTGTTGCTAAGGTGTTGTGGGATGTCTGTAGGTGTCTTGGCTTTCAACTCTCTCACACTCTTTATGGTCATGCCAGGTTGTGTGTGATTCTGTGCGCGTGTCTGTATGTGTTTGAGTAGGTGGAGTTTGTTGTTTTGCTGTGTGTGTGTGTGTGTGAGAGAGAGAGAGGTGCGTCTTGGCTGCCGTCTCTTACTCTGGTTCTCGGGGAGTGCCAGGGGTGTCGGTGTGACTTTCTCCCCCAGCCTGAGCTCCATCTGCTGGGCCAGGGGGTCAGCTCTCCCCGGGCCTCTTTGCTGGCTCCTGGAGCAGCGCTGGGCTTTGAGCGTGCCGATCCGAGGTCGGCATGGAAGGTGAGGACCAGGGCAGCTCTCAAGGTGCTGGAACTCGGCTGGTCCAGGATCAGGGCTGTCTGAGGGACAATCTTTTAAGACAAGCTTGGGAGGAAGGGGAGCATCTCAGAGCTTTTCTTGTTTGGAAGACAACAGATATACACATCTGTTATACATGCACACATGCTAATTATAAGTTGCTGCTCTCTTCAAGGACAAATGCACACGCAGTAGCACGCACAGACACCCAGTGCAGGTGCAGAGCGTCCCTTCAATTTTTCATTATCTATTAAATTTGAATAAATTCTAACTGATTGCCGGTGGGCATATTTTCATATCGGCTATCAGTGGTTCCCATCTATGGTCCAAACATGAGTCGGGGTGTTAGGTTAGTGCTATTGTGTTGAACAATATACACCCACTTACCTGGAAAAAAAAATAAAGTCAGTCACACAGATGTCTCCTTTGATGATTATGTCTGGGTACAGTCCTGGCAAGGATACACACACACAGGCACACATAGTGTCTCTTGATCCTTGCAGGATAAGATCTTGCCTGGAGCAGTCTTGACTGCTGCTAGGAACCCAGCCAGAACTCCTGCAGCACGTATCAGGAGAGAGAGAGAGAGAGAGATACAGAGAGGCAACCGACCTAACTGATGGAAAAAAAACACAGGGTCCCCCAACACAAACACTCAAACAGTCTACAGCTTTCTCTTGCTGTGCACGTTCTGTTCTAGCCTTTTCAATTTGTAGTTGTAGATGCCCTGAAAGATGTGCTGTTGCAACATACAATGATTACGGTCATTATTGTCAATTATTTTAACAATAGGGCTGCATTCTGTGGTTAGAAAAGCTCTTGCGGGTCTTTCTATTACTTCTGAGATAATTTTTGGTTTATTTTTCTGCCAGAGCAATGATTTCTTGTAATTGACAGTTTGACCTGGTCAGTCTTTACTCTAAAAACAAATAAAAGGGCTTTATGTTTGCTGCTGCTTGGTGCTTCCAGTAAAGTTGCTCAGTATGAACGATGTATAATGTAAAAACATGTCATCCTTTCCGTCTGACACACACACACACACACACACACACACACACACACACACACACACACACACAGCAGTTCCAAGAAAGAGCAACAGGAGTGAATTCATTATCGTGTTGTAGTTGGTGTGATCAGTGTTGTTTCAGGTGCTCTGGCTCTTTGGTCTCCTCCTATTTGTCCAGTCCTGGTGCCCTCACAATGACCTAGGCTCTGCGGTTGTCAGTATATCTGTCCCTTTAGCTCTCAGTCCGACAGGTTTGTCTTTGTTTTGATTGATGGTTATCTATTCTTTCCACCCCCCTTCCCTCTGTACAGTCTCTGCTGCGGTGCCATCCAGCAGGAATCGGTCGCCACACTGCTCTCAACATCCCTGAGTCTGTTTCAGAGGAGGCCAGATCTCTGCTGGAGCAGGTGAGAGTTTCGTGTGCGGCTGGTAACTTGTATGTTGATAGTGTTGTCATTTCATGTACAGAATTTAACTGAGTGGCCCACTCATATAGATTTCCCCGACTTAAAAAGTTTTTTTGTAATTGTGTTATTAAAAAAAAGAGACATGAACATGAATTGTGCTAATGGGAGATGGGTAAGTGAGGGACTCTGTTGATAATCTGCTGCATTTTTAAATAAATCAACTCTCTCTCACTGATTAGTAAACACAATAGTAATTTAATGTAGACAGAGTCTATAGAAATGTGTGATATTTAACATGCCCAGTTTTCGGGGTCTTTCCCAGGGGAAAAAGATGCACAATAAGTAATTTCCTACAGCAGCTACATGGTTAGCATGACCTGCTACAAGATTTTTATCATCAGAAGTAAAATACATCCCAGTACTGAAAACGCTATCTGATAGATGAGTGATCTCTGGGAAGTGCAGCAAAGACATGACAGCAGTGAGACCAAAAATAAAAACCAGACTACTTAGTATGTAGGAATGTATGCATTTTTCTGACAGATTATAATAGATGAACACACATCCTACACACAGTGGACATGTCCTTAATAACAGAGCTCGCACCATGCTAATATCTTACAGCTAATTGCAAATCCTCAACACTGGTAATCTTCAGATGTATTTTAACATGGTTATCATGGATTTATCTCCACTTAATGTGGCACAAATCCAAATGCCATGAATATCCAGTGTACTTGTGCTGTGAGGAGTGGACATGCAGACACTGTGGCTTTATTACTTCAATTGTAAAAATGTATTTGGACTGCCCCATGACTGGATTTAGTCATTACACTCAGTTTAACCTGTTTGCATGTTAATGCTTTGGCTCTCTTCTGTAAATTAATGTATATACTTAATGTCTCTGGCTAAAAATGCTGCAGTGACTGACTTTTATTAATTAATTTATTTTGATTTGTCTGATTTGTTTGTCTCCGCCTTGTCCTCCCATGCAGTTGCTCCAGTACAACCCAATGGAGAGACTGGGGGCAGGTGTGGGAGGCGTGGATGATATCAAATCCCACCCTTTCTTTGCCAGAGTGGACTGGTCCAAATAGACGCTGTACATTGTGGGACTGCGGAAATCAGCGTTGCATGCTGGGGAACTGGCTGTCCTTTCAGACTGGACACACAAATACATATACAGTAAATACAGATAACACATTTATGCATCTCCCATTCAGTCCCCATGTACTTGTCTGATTCTTTTTTTTTGTATTGAATTTGCCAAGAAGCAGTATTACCTTCCCTGTGAATTGCTCATTTCTTTATCTCATAGAAGGTTTACTGTGCAACCTTTCTAGTGCAGGGAACACTTAACATGTGTGGTGCAATAATTTATACAGTAAGTGCTGGTACTGAGTGATGATCCACCATGACATTGTTGCTTTCACGCTCCTCATACAGTAGCTGTAAGCCCAAATGACACATTTTAGTTTTCACTGCATTCATTAAGCACTGCATGTTACTCACTCAAACTGACGCAGACGTAAATCACCTTTTCTAAAGACACGTGCAATACACTCAGTTTGTTGCCACCTATAACACTTATGTCATTCATCACGGAGCCTGTTCAGATTAGCTGCGAGCGAGACAGGTTGAGCTTTTTACTTGATGCAGGGGTTGTGTTGCTCGGATCTCGAAACAGATATGACATCTCATTTCCTACAACACTGTCAAAACTTTTTATTTTGCTAACCCCTTTTACTGCCAACCAGCCAACGTACAGTGACAAAGATGGATACTATGCAAGGTGAATGAACACAATATTTTGAGGTAGGAGATTTTGTGAAGAATTTAGTTGTATTAAGATTGATTTATTAAGTAGATTATAGCTGGAAAAAGGGCCAGTTGAACAGACAGCGATAGCCTTCTCCCTGCGCGGACAGTGAGTGCGTTTCATTCAGGAAAGAAAGAATAAAGGACGAGGCTTGAACCACACATTTGAAACCAGCCCTTTTACAGATCGTAGTTGTTTTTTTGTTTTGTTTTTTATGAATATCAGAGGAAACTCTCTTTACAGTACAACACTGCATTTTCTGCATGTAAGAATATGATTTATGTAATATATTTAATACAATGAAAAGTCTATCGAACAATAAATAATGTGTCTTGTAAATATACCTTTTAACGGATGTTGTTGCTGAGTGAAAGGTACACCCAGGTCTCGAAGCCTTGATTATGTCCAACTGTCAATCACTTAGCTGCCTCATCAATCAAATCCTTTTTATTTGATTGTGTGTGTGTGTGTTTTTTATTTTTGAGCAACACATCTGCTAACTTGCCACACAGGTCTGAGTGATAGTATCTTTAATGACTGGATTATATGGTAAAGATTTCCACGGATACGTTACACTCCATATATCACTTCCCGTATAATCGGATGAGACTTCTGAGAATTATTGGAGCGTATATCAAACGCATCTTAATACATTTACACACATAATCACTCCACTGTAAATGCTGCACTCAGTTTTATTCCACTGCACTGCAGATTAATACATGTTAACTGACAGATACTGTAAATTACCAGGTCTATATTCCACCTATTAACCCTTTTTATCAGACATAAATGTCAAAGTGAGGTCAGATTTTATTTCTGTTTTCTATTGAATGCTCACTCTTTTCTGTGCTGTATGTCTATTCTGGTCTGTCAGTGCACTCTGGATAACAATAAACATACCTGGCTCAGTTCATCTAGTCATGCTTCTTTTATCGATGATGTGTAAGGAGTGTGTTGTTTGTTCTGAGGCTATAGCCCCTCTTATCAGCAGCACTGATGATACTCCTAGAAAGCCACTGTCACTCCTGCTGAGTGTCACTGTGACAATAATACAAGCCAGCACACAGGCACGCACACACACACACACACACACACACATAGACTGGTAAATCCCAAGCACTCACACTCTACAATGAGATGGAGTTATGGTATTACCAGCTTCCAGTCTTGATTATTTGAGAATACGTTTGAGAAATGTGACAAAACAAGGACAGTAGTCTTTCTGCCCTGCTTCTGCTCGTGCAGCTACTCAGCAGTGTGTCACTTCAACCTTCAAACGAAATGAAAATCATACCTACAGTTGAGTTTTCCTTTAAGCAGCATGGGGCAGCAGGGTACATCCAAGTACACTGAGGACTTGTGTATTTAATGAGCAGTTTTCACCATGATTAAACAGAGCAATGCAGAAAACGGCTGATTCGACTAATGTTATGTCTGTTACAACTAAGCCAACATGGGGTAAAGGTGTATTTTTGGCAAAACTCAAAATGGTGGCCATTAATGGAGGAATAGTTTCATGAAATTTGCTTATTCACTTTATTGCCATAAGTTAGATGAGAAGATCGATGCCAGTCTCAGCAACCAGTTAGATTAGCTTTGCATAAAGACTGGCAACAGGCTGTTTTTTTTGTTTTTTGTTTAATCCATTCAAAAAACGAAGTGTAAAAATGACAATTTGTTGACAATGTGTTGGACTATTTCTTGGCAGGGACAGTTGCTAGGCAACCAGCAGAGACTCCAGTAAGTTACTGTTCCTGGCAAAGAAATAGTCGGGCACATAAACAAACAAAATATAAAGTTTTTGTGAGTTTTAGAGGTGCTGGAAGATTTTGTAAACGTGGCACAGAGCCAGGCTATCCATTTTCCTGTTTCCAGTTTTTTTGCTAGGCTAAGCTAACAAGCTGCTGACTGTGAGAAGTGAAAGTGGCATCAATCTTCTCATCTAACTGAGCAAGAAAGCGAATAAGCGTATTTCTTGAGAAAAATAACGATTGCTTTAATTAGCAGAAACTGACTTTCTGATTGATTTGCTGGACATGTCTTGACCCTACGGCAGCTTAAATGTGAGTTGAAGGGATTTTTTAAACTTTTAGAATCAATCAAATTTCCTTTGTGGACAAATAAGATCCCTTAACATTCTTTTCTTCCAAATAATCTCTTAAAAAACAGATTTAATAACCTTTTCATATCAGAATATTTTCTCCTTTTGAAGAAAATTCACATCCGGGCTTGATTGAACTGAACATAAACTCATTCTTGCTATGTCTCTACTACCTGAAATGACACACGCTCATCCGCACACACACACACATACACACACACACACACACACACACACACACACACACACAGAGGTCGGGGGAGTTGTTAGCAGTGTCGGGGTGTATTCCCTGACTGCCACAGGGTCAAGAGTCTGGGCTGATTAGTGCTTGTCATAAGACCTGTCTCTCATTACACACACACTCAGGGCGAGAGGTTCACTTCAGCTCAGAGAAGAAACCTGTCAATCTTACTCAGCGTAGATGTGAGATGTGCCTTCAATGTGTTCACAATAGCAGCAGAATCCCTCCAAGCATATAGTATGCTGCTGTACATGAAGAAGTTCTCCAACTCATGCTTCAAATTTGTCTGATATGGACTTAAACAGCAACATATACGCCCTGCCGTTGTAATATCGCAAACTCTCAAAAATAACTTTTTTTTGCAGTGGTGGAAAGTACATTTAATCAAGTACTGTACGGTACTTGTGCTTATTTCCATTTTTTGAAACCTTATAATCTTATAAAACTTCACAGATCAAGATTTTACATAAGCTTATAAAATACAATACCATTAAAGATTAAACCAGGAATCTTTTTGACTTGTGACCCCTTACAAAAAGAGCTGTCTGGAGTCCCTTGTCACTTTCAAATGTCTATGGGTTGATAGCATTTCCAACAAAAAGACATTTCCCCATTTTTTATGTGGCAGAACTTTTCTTCTGTCCTCACCCATGAATCATCTCGCAATCCCCAGATTTATTTTGTGACCCTTTGGAGCGGCCTGATATGTCTATAAACTGTATATAAAGTAGTTAAAGCAAAAGTTTGACATTTTGGGAAATATCCTTATTCGCTCTCTGGCAGACAGAGAAGATTGACACCACTCTCATATCTGTCCAGCATATATGCTACATATAGCTACAGCCAGTTAGCTTAGCTTAGCATTAAGACTTGAAACAGGGGGAACAGCTAGCCTGGTTCTGTCCAAAGGTAACAAAATCTAAGCTAAGCTAACCTGCTACTAGCTGTAGCATAACAGACAGATATGAGAGTGGTATTGATGATCTCATCTCACTCTTCACCCGAAAATGACTAAGCTTATGTCCCAAAAGGTGGAACTATTCCTTTAAAACTGGCTCCACCTTCACCAGCTATACCAGTAAAATGCTGCATATGCACTGATGCATCAGTATTAATGATCTAATAATGCAATATATATAGAATTATAGCCCTCAGTCATCTGCAGAACAAATACTTTTACTTTTGATACTTTTTGCTGATAATAATTCTGTAATTTTACTCAAGTAGGATTTTGAATGAAGGACTTTAAGTTGTAATGGAGTATTTTTACATTGCTGTACGAGTACTTTTACTTAATTAAATGTCTGATTACTTCTTCCACCACTGTCTATTTGGCTGCACACACACAAAGAACCAAGGTGCATGTGTTTTATATATATATATATATATGTGTGTGTGTGTGTGTGTAGAAAGCCACAGGGAAGGAGCCGTCTGGTCAGAGGCAAGATGAAGAGCACACGCCAAGGACTCCCGTGATGCAATACAGGCCTCTCGTTCTGAGTCCTGAAAGCATCACCCAGGCCTGCAGGCTGAATTGACCCCTGAACCTGGACCTCCCTCTCTCTTTCTCTGTAGTCTTTTCCCACCTCTCTCTCTCTCTCTCTCTCTCTTCATATGTGCCTCCCCTCAGCCCCCACACCCATCGCTTTCACACACAGGCACCAGCGAGCGGGCAGCAGCCAAATGGCCTGCCCTCTGCTTCATATTGCTGTTGGTCAGGTTTTGTTTTTGTCTTTGACGGTTTGACTTTTGTTCACAAAGCCCAGGAGGACTCCTGTAGCCCAGGGACGGACACACATGCACTCACACACTCACACTTGCGCCAAGCTGAAGAGTTCCGCTCTGAGACCCCGGGCATCTTCTCCAGCTTCTGTCAGAGCCATGATGTCATTATGAAGAGACACAATGCCTCTTCATTATCCCCCCCCATACACACAAACCCACACACACATCCTTACCACTGCACACACACACACACACACACACACACACACAGGAGCTACGTGGTACAGCATTAGAAGCAGCACATGTTAAGGTACAGGTGAGCAGCACTGTAAAACAGGTATAGGTGTAAAAAAAATAATGTTGTGTCTCAAATCCTTTGGGACAATAAAACACTTGCATATTGTACTTTCCTTACATTTTTAAATTGAAAAAAAAGATATTTTGTCCACTCTCTGCCCATTGCATCTACTTTATTATATTGTAGCAAATGTGGTTTTGTAGTGTAACATGCAGTAGCAGCTGGTGTCCAGGGTCAGCCTTAGAGAAGGGATCATGACCAAACAATACCAATAAACAGCAGAGCCATGAACAAAACCACCACTGGTGTTCAGTTCTACAAAATCATCATTCAGTTACCACCCACAGCACACATGTGTCTTTTCAAAATATATCATAAAATCTACTGACATCTGTGTGTGAGAAAAACACCTGAAATATCCAATTATGCAAAAATAGATCAGACTATTCCTACAAAGTATCATCTACTGTACCTACAGTAACCCAGTGGCTCTGAGTCAATATAGATTATACAAAAAACACAAGTATTACTGTGTTAAAAAATGACAGCATATCTTAACAAAAGTTGTCCGCTCCAGAAAAAAATAAAAGGTCTAATTAAATTTCCTCTTGGTCTGATTTTAATTAACTGCTGTAACACTACTTGTCACTGTCCTCGTGCCTTGGGCTGTCTCACGCCTTAATCTGATCAGATAGTACAAAGCAGCTCCGTCTCTTACCTCAGCTCCTCCACCAGACTGAACAAAATGAAGCAGAAGTAGTGATGAGGTAACTGTGAAGGACAGTTTCAGTAAATATCAGTCTGTAAGCACAACCCCAAAATTAACCACAAACCTGGCCTGAAGGGTTTAGTGATCTTACAAGCAGGTCATTAACCTACAGTGTGCTGGTGCACCTTCATTAGCCGTACCGCCTCATACTGTAATGCTCTGCTTTCCCGCCTTAAGACGATACAACAGGGTCACTGAGAGGTCAGTGGAAACAGACCAGTGAGGTCATGTGAAGCCACCCTGAAAATGTTGCGGTTAACATATATGACCTTTGACCCTTGAATAAGAGTATTGCAGTCACAGAACATATATAGTTAGTCAGTGTGTCCTTTTTTTAAAGGACACATAATGCACCCAAGAATCAGCAGGAAGAACAATTATACCTGTACACCTGAAAGAAAAAGAAGATCCACAAACCCTGAATAAGATGAAAAAAGAAAGTAATTAAATGGAATGGACATTAAGATTAAATAACATAAATGAAAGTTTATTTTATGGGTATGTATTTG
Source organism: Enoplosus armatus (assembly GCF_043641665.1). NCBI lineage: Eukaryota > Metazoa > Chordata > Actinopteri > Centrarchiformes > Enoplosidae > Enoplosus > Enoplosus armatus. The sequence goes on along the minus strand of NC_092198.1, from coordinate 13,769,657 downwards.
GGACGAACCCTAACCCTAACCCTAACCCTATGGACAAATAACTACTACAAATACTAAAAAAGCTTTTGAAATGAAGGAGTCTTTTAGACTGTGTGGGGTCATTGCTTTTAAGTTAAGTTTGTCTATCTTGGTTTCCGTAATTGTGGTTTTATGGTTAGAAATCTGAAACCTTCAGCTTTCTCTTTGTTTTACCATCATACATTTTTGAGCATGTTTAACTGTGTGGTTGATTTGAACGATACTAGAACAACTGTGTGCTCTTAAATTTGGTTAGGTGAACAGTCTCAAGGGAAAGAGAGTGAGCGAGACTAAGTACAGCCTAAATGCCTGCTAACCCTGAGACATGTCTCAACTCCCTTCAAGTCAAATTACCCAAGGTGTCTTGTTGCATAAAGCGTCCTCCGTATACCTCGATTTGAAGTGCCGGTTATTTTTCCTGCTCTGAGCGTTAGTCTACCTCACCTTCCCCGCCACATTGGATTTAGGGGGTCTCTTTATATAACCCTGCGTGTGAGTCATGATACGAGAGGCTCAGATGGTAAAGGAGTCCCAACCGGTGCCCAAAAGACGTGTCACTAGTAATACCTCCCCCCCAGACCTGAGGTGTCTCCTTTCGTTGCGCTGTGGGCCTCTGTGATCTGTGTGGAAGGGCGGCACGCCAGGGCCCAGGCATGCCGTTAGCAGCTCACTAACATAGCATTAGCTCCACGGTCATCTCAGTGGGCCTGTGCTGTCTCAACCGCTTCCTCACGCTCGGCTACACACACCTTCTGTGGCTCCACACCGCTTGTTAGCCGGCGACCCCCTCTGTCATAAGAACCACCCTCCCCTTCTCCCCTTCCCCCTGACTGTGTCTCCTCCTAGGCCTTTATTCTCCCTCCCTCTTTTTCTCTCTTCCTCCCCTCTCGCTCAGTCCATCCACTCTCTCGAGGGTTGAAGAGGCCTCAGCGGGGGCTCCTGCTGGTGCCACACACAAACATCTCATGGTTGCAGCTCAGGGGCAAAGGCATTCGACTATACCGCGAAGAAAAGAGAGATAAGAGAAAAATAACAGAGAGAGTGCCATCAGATCACTCTCTCCTCTCCTTGTGTTTGGGGTTGTGGGGTTGCCGCGAGCGACCTGGAGGGGAATGTGATGCTTGTTAAGGAGACGTTCCTGGGAATGCAGCTTGAACGGCGCGCTGGGAGCGAGAATCTACCCGCTAATCTGTCTGTTCCTCCGAGGTGCAAGTCTTCCTGGCAATGAGACACACACACACACACACTGTTACCACACACACACAAGTTAGAGTCCCAGCCAGACGACATCTCACTCACCCTCAGGGGAGAGAGCAAAGGAGGAGGTTCAGAGGGAGAGAGGGGGGAGGCTGGGGAAAAAGGGGCAGCAGATTAGGGAGGTAGATGACATCTCACACATCCTGACAGGGGGGCATTAGACGGAAACGAGGGGAGGACGGAGGGGTGTCAGGGAGGTGGAGAGGAGAAGGGTGGGGGCAGATGAGATTAGGGAAAGAGGGCACCAGGTGGGAGGGTAACTTTGATGTGGCTGGGGAGGTGAAGACCAGTGATGAGTGATGGGTGAGAAAGATGAGAGCTAGTTTTGGGATGCAATGAGCAGAGGCCTCAGAGTTAGCTGGACTTCATGGCGTCTAAGGTAGCAGGGGGGGCAACGTCTGAGGATGAGGTATGAAGGGGGTTAAAGGGGGTGAAGGGTGGGGTTAGCGAGGTGTAGAGCAGTGTTCTTGAGGGAGTGCGGAGGATCCTTGGAGTCCTGGCACCTTATGGCATGGCCTGCAGTCAAACAGATGCTACAGGCCTTGCCAGCCTTGAGCAGGGCACAGATGAGACCATTTAGAAGCAAAGGAGGGACGTGCCTCGTCTTACCGAGCAGTGCAGGAGCATGTGTGTGTGCGTGGACCTGTCTCTCAAAGAAAAGAGAGCGTGAGTTGGTTGTTGAAGTTATGCTAATGCACATCAGTTGTCTTCAGTTGATTGTACATTCAGTGGGTTTAGACCGGCAGCCTGTCGCTAACAGGAAGTAAGTGTTCCTTGCAGGGTCCGGTCGAGCAGGTACAACATTTATTTATTGTGTCAAAACTGGCCCACATTTGAGTTAATGGGCCCACATTCATCTCGCTCATCTGACGCGTATCTTCTATTTTGGGAGGATGAGGCAACAGCAAGAAAACAGCAGAGGGGGAAATGACTTAAAGGGGCAATCCACCAATTTTACAAACCAAACTGTGAAAACACGTCTGTCTTGATAATGAATTGTCTCACTTCATTCATTCAGCCTGATGGAAGCTGATTTCTGTTTGAGGGGGCTTGTTTTGTTAACCAGTCGATAGTGAGGGACATAACCGCCCGCTGCGGTAGCTGTTACCAGCAGCAAAAGCCTGTGTTACAAACTGGGGGTATGGTGTTTGAAAGGGATCTAACAAAAAATTATTATAATATTTTGGGAATTGTACAATCTGGCGTTTTTGAGCTTCAACCACACTAGGGTACCATCAATTTTGACCATTCTTTTTTGTCTGTCTCTATTGAGATACTAAATCTCTAGAGTGTTTTTTTTTTTTTAACAAAACAAAATATTTTGATGTATACATGTCAGAAATACAGGAAAAAATAACTGGGGGACGCAATGACCATTGGTCTTTACATAGTGTGTGGAGGAGGATACAGTAGGTTTCATTACATCTAACTCTAAACAACCATTCCTCCTCTCTTCTTTCCATCCCTGTCTCTCGTCACAAATCACACCTGCATGTTTAAGGATGGTAGACAGGTTAGAAAAAAAATCAGCTGCTTTACTTGAGAATCTATGCCTCTGTTTTGGAAAACTACTAACTCTAGTGGGTGGAAGCATGAAGTAAGTGGAAGAAGAGCAGCGCCAACTCTCTCCTCGCTGTCTATTCTCTCTCCTCCATCTCTATTTTTTCAAGTGTAAGTGATAATATCCTCCCTTTTTCTACCTCTCACCAGCTTGAGTGATTTGCTAAGGCGGTGTGTTCATGTGTGTGTACGTGCACATGTGTGTGTGTGTGTGTGCGTCTCACATTAGCCTTTTTCCATTAAAGCAATTTCGCCGCCCATTGTATTCCTGAAGAGGACCTGGGAAGTCACTAATGGTGCCTTGCGTCCACACTTTGCGCGCTCGCACACACACAGCAGAACATCTCTCAGCGCGTGCTATCATCACCTGTCGCCTGATTGCTGTAAAACACACACATTAGCATAGAATGAGACACATTATCACTCCTGATTATGGGATGCTAAGAGGTTTCACAGAAAAAAAAGACCTCGCACCTTTTCTCCACAATGCCTGCTGCTAGTGAGATAAATGCATGTTGTCCAACATCTCTGACGCTACCAAAACAGCCTGAAGACTCTGCTGATGGGTTTAATGGCCTCTTGTTGTCCATGTTCATAACTGCTCAGATTTGTCATGTCAATACTAATTTTTTAAATTCAGACGGCGCTGTGATCCGGCTGCCACCATCAAAACATGTACTTTGTATGTTTCCCTGCTGTTTTGAAAGTAGAAAAGCGCCTGGCTGGTGGTGATTTCAATAGGTTAGTGGCAACAAACCTAAGTAGGAATAGAGCAGAAACACACACACACACATACACACACACACACACACACACATACAGCATCCGTCATGAGAGAGGTGACAGTGCATGGTTAGCAGGTGGCCTTCTCTTCCCTGTCTTGATGAGTACAGGAAGTGTAAGCCATGTACAGCGGAGGCAGAGGACACTTGTTTGAGTCAAAGGTCACCCCTCTCTTCTTTTGGCACTGTTTTCTTAAGTCTCGGGTCCCTGATGAGGCCCCGCCACTTTTGAAAGGCCCCACTCATTTCAGGGGTGGAGGAGGAACAGGAGGAAGGACGGAGGACACTGACATTGATGAGTTTTAACTATTTTCTTTCTTTATTTTCTTTCTGGGGTTTTTTTCAGCAGCATCCTGGAAACGGAGGAAGAGCCGTGTCTGGATCCCTATATAGCCTGGCAGGGTCACAAGGTCATGGGTGGAAGAGACTTCAGGCTCAAATGGGAATTCCCCCGCATTTGGGTTTAGCTCATGGTGTGTTGTGAAAACTGCAGACTTTGACAAAAGCTTTATGTTTTCTAGAGAAATTCTACTTTCTGGGGTGAATTTAATCTGTTTGTTTAATCCGCGCAGAAACAGAAGTGTAAAATGTTATGTGTGAAACTGCTGTTTTCCCGCACCACCAGTCTTGCCTGCCGACTTCAGCGTCATATTTAACAAAGAGACATGAGAGTGGTACCAATGTTCTTATCTAACTCTTGTCAAGAAAGCAAAACATTTCAAAGTATTCAAAGGTTGACAAAAGCTTCACATTTGTTCCACCTTTTGGAGAGAGATCAGGAAGAACCACCTCAACTAAGATTTTTTTTTAAAACAGAATAACTTAATTATTTAAATGTTAATAATTTAAAAAGAAGCTGCTGGGACAGGCAGAGAACATGCTATTTAAAGTCATTTTAAAAAGCAACAGAGAAAGTGAAAGAGTGTGAGTTCAGATATCCTTGGCACTTAGTAGCTTCGTTTGCCCACCTGTCATCCAGCACACACACACACACACACACACACACACATATATATATATACACACACACACAGAGGTCTGTGATAATGACATAATTGTCCCGGAGCACACAGCCATGCAAATAGGGAAGATGGCTTGTGTTGCCATCCGTAGGTCTCTGCCATCTATTTCCATTATTCTAATGCACTGCTACTGATGACCTGCTCTCACACAATTAACAGTCAGCGAGCGAGAGAGTGAGAGAGGCTGAAGCAGAGAGAGAGAGAGAGAGAGAGAGAGAGAGAGAGAGAGAGAGAGAATGTGTGGTATTTGAGAAAAGCATTTTTCTGCCCTCATCTTTCTACCCTGATCTCCTGGCCTGTTTTTTTTTTTTTAAATGGTGTACCAGCTGTAACATATGGTAACTTTTCCTCTCTCGTTTTTTTGTTCGACTTTTGTCTCATCTCTTCATCCATCCCTGGAGGCAGAGTTGGAGCTAGATGAACTTAGAAAAAAATAATTAAAGGTGGAAATATTCCTCACTTTTCTGTCCACACTCTCTCCTCCCTATTCTTTTCCGTGTCTCTTCTTGCCCCCTTATTTTCTGTGTGTGTGTGTGTGTGTGATCTTCGGAGAATGGGCTGTTGATTCTGGTCTGTTCCTTGGCTCCCCGTCTCATGGTCTTGGCCCAGGTCTGATCCCCGCGATTGGATCGGGGGGCTTTTGTGGTGGCTGATGGGACAGAATTAAGCCAAGTGGCACACACTGAGCACGCTCCATGGCGGGCAGATGGACGGAAAGTGAAAGAGCTGTGATTTCTCATTGTGTCCCGCCGTCTTTTGGGGTGTGTGTGATACCCCCAGAGCACATCCTCCATCCAAGAGCTCCATTCTTCAATCAGTGGCCACCGCTTCCTGGGTCCAGAGACACGCCTCTCCAAGATTTCATCTCTGTATCAGACCACAACTGGGTTGTAAGCAGCTTAGAGAAGAATAATGCAGGGCAAGATACAGCAGCTCAGTCTTTGTTTAAGGTTCTCGCTTTTTCCACATTATTTCAAGAGAGTAATTGAATATTCCTGATGTTACAAAAGTTTTTACTTTTTTTTTTTAATTGGATGCATTTTTTTTAAGAAAATGATGCACAGCAGATAATTTGAAAATATAGCATTTTTATTTAAATGAAGTCTCTGGATCAGTGCACTTCCAGTTGTGTCCAGCTGTTGACAATGAGCTCATACGATCAGGAGATTTGGGAAGTAAGCAGATGCCTGAAATGTCTGTTTAAACATATTCTAAAACCGATTAAAAAGATATAAAGGGGTTAAATGGCTGAGGCCGTAAAAGTTCCCACAGATCATATTTAACCTCTTACCTTTGAAGCCACCCCTGAGCGCCCAACCCCTAAAGCTTAGTCTCAATGAGATTTACACCACGAGTGTGTGTAATAGTTATTTGACCCTCTGCTTTCCTGTGCATACATATGTGAGAGTGTTTGGGTGAATGTGACGATTACAGCAGATTACTTACACCCATGTAAAAACAGGAATTAGTTCCCAATAAGAACTGCTTACAGGGCCTAAAAACGTCAAAGATAATCATTAGGCCAAGGGGAACATCACTCGTTGCATCACGCAAACACCCACTCTCACCATTACATGTTAAAAAGGAGTAAATACGCCTACCCCGCCTTTCTCCATCCCCTCCACCCCTCCCGAAACCAGCAAACTGAGCCGTCTGCGGCGGTGCTTAACTGTTCCTCTGATCTGGACATTAGCGGGGGGGCTTTGGAGTTTTATTTTGAGGGGGTAAAATCATGTGAAAGGGCCCAAAAAGCCTGGAGTTCTAACCAGGAAGGGTGGACAAAATGCTTTCCATCCATCCCATCCTCCGTCTACGACTGATTCAGGCAGAACCTTTTATCTCCTGTTCTGAGAGCTGAGAGAGAGAAAGAAAGAGAGACCATAGGAGATAACAGTGGTAACATGGCGTCCCCTGTAAGGGTTGAGTGATCTACTTAGAAGGGCCATGGCAGGCCTGGCCAGCAGAAGCCAGATAGATGCCTGAGCAGGCTGGCCGAGGACCAGACACCCCTTTAAATCTGCTACTATGGCTAATCTCTAATCTGGAGATTTACTATATCTGTTCCCCTCTCCCTCTGTTTCTCTTTTTCTCCCTGTTTGTACTTCTCCACATCTATAAATGGAGCAATCTGTGAGTATTTCAAAAATGCATTTATCCCCAAAATGTGTTATTAAAGACTGTCTAATTCCCTGCACATCCCTCAGCTACTCTAGCCCCACCCCCTAACCAAGCCAAACAACACACACACACACACACACACACACACACAGAAACACGCAAACACACACTCGAAATCTTTTGCAGATGGTCACATAATGCACAATCAGCCAAACAAGACGGCTGATTTTAGGGTGGAATGCTGGACTCCCACTCCCTTGGAGGGCATCCTTGGTGGACATTGCTAGCTTGAAGCCATTAGATGTAAGCTGCATGCAGAGAGCCAGCACCAGTCACAACCAATCCTGAATCTTCCTTTAACTGGACCGAGCTCGAGTCCAAAAACCGGAGCTTGCCTGCCTCAAACAATGTAGTCGGATTGCAGAAAGACATGCTGGGTGCCATGCATATATCAGGTGATTACCTCACACACATCTTGCAACAAATAAAAACCACTACAAAAGTCTTGCAAACAAACGGTTGGTCTTTTAATGGATGATGCAGTAAAACATGGTTTCCTTTGCTGCCAACAAAAGTACCTTTCTCCCTGAAGCACTCAACACATGGTAGTCTTGAAACTTGCATGATGAAGACATGACGTGTCATAATAATTAGGAGGTGGACAAAGGACCTGCTGTTTAACATGGAAATTTATGCAGTCCCCTGTGTTTTCTATGGAGCTAAATTCTAGCTTTTTCTTTTTTTTTTGTGTCGTCCAAGTCCGGATTCGTTCAATTCATTGTCATCATCCCTCCGTCTAGGATAGGTGAATGTTCACTGACACTAATGTGGCGCGGGTCAAGAGATGAAGGGTCTCACCTAATGTGCATCTTCTTCTCTGCTCTCCCCTTCACCGCCACCAAAAAAACAATGCTTCACTCCTCCCTTGTTCCCGCTTCCCCATACTTAGGCCCTCACAGCAATTATGCCCAATCACAGGGCCTCAGTAGGAAGCAACCAGGGCTTGTTTGTGCCACTGCTGTCATTAAGAGGGGGGCGAAGAAAGGAATTAATGACTTAATTGAGGAGGAGAAAAAAGGGGGAAATCACACAGACTCTGGGAGCGGAGGAGAGAGTATGAATGGGGCGCCTGGAACGCTCCTGGAGCAGGGGATTGTGGGATTGCTGAAGTGTGTCAAGATTTTGGTCGTCCTCCAGAGCAGATGGCGGCTTGTCGTTCGCATACCATCTATTCTCCTCTTTGTCAACCCAGAACGGCTTCTTTTGTTCCTCCCCATTGCTTTGCTGCAAAAGTTCATGGGCGGAGAGAAGAAAAAAAGAAAAAAACAACACAACAAAACTGAAACATTGGTCCAGTTAGCTCCAACAGTCTCAACGTCTCTCTCTCTCTCTCTCTCTCTCTCTCTCTCTCTCACTCTCTCTCTCTCTCTCCTAAAGTTTTGACCAAATCAGAAAGGATGCTGTGTCTAAAGTGTTGGTGTGCCAGGCTTGGCACATTGCTATTCATTCCTCTCTAATGTGGCAGGGTCCCCTCACTGCCAAGCCTCCGCTCCTGCTCCACAGACTCCTGATTACTGTGGATAAACACGCAGGAGGAGATCCCCCTCCTCTCCTCCATCCACACCAACTGAGACTTGAGAGATATGCTACCTCCAGGAAATTCTGGCTCGGCTCGCTCTCGCAATTTCTCTTCCCATCCAAGATTTCAAAGCGATAAAGTAATCAGGAGGAAACCGAAAAACAGCTTGCTGACTATTCAACACTTGCCACACCTCTGAAATTTCCCTCTTTGATTGTTGCATAAAAAATGTGAAACGAGGACAGACGTAGCACTGTTAAGCCCAAAGGTCTACAGAGCTGATGATGATAGCAAGCTGAGGTGCTTTTAACAGTTTCCTTTTTTCTTTTTTCTTTCATGTGTCCTGATACCTGGAAGCTTTCCTTCTGTAAACAGCAACTGAAAAAACAACTGAGGCTTATTTGGAAAATGGCTAGCACCTTTGCAGGGCTGAATAATTAATGTATGCTAATGCTAACAATGTATTAGTTATTCAAATGTGATCCTTTTAGACAACAGCACTGTTTACCCCCTATTACTCCCTCTGATCGTCCACTCCAAAAGGGTAGCGCATAAAGAGAAGAAAGCAAAGGAAGAGAGGAGAGATGAGTGTATGTGACACTAGCAGACACCAGCCAACACAACAAAGAAACACAGTGAGATTAGCATGACAGAGAATACTAGCGCTTCAGACATTAATACACAACATGAACTATAGCCATAACCCTCAGGGGCCCGATGCAATATTCATCTCCTCTACCTCCTCCTTCAATCTTTCTCTTTTCACACCTCACTGTCATTTCTTTTTTTACATTTTCTCCCCTCTCTCAAATCTTTTCTGTTCTTTGCTTGTCTCCTCTCCCTCTCTTTCCCACCCCTCTGCTCTTTCTCAGTAGACGTCTGAAGGGCCCTTCAGCCCAGAGGAGATGGGGACTGGTCTTACCCGGGGCAGGGGCCACTGTGTGGGTAGGAGGGAGGGGCTGGCTCAGGAGGAGAGGAGAGGGCTCTCTGTCTGGAGGATGGAAGGATGGTTATGTGTCTGAATGTTGGGAGAGGAGGGCCTCCCATTGATAGATTAAGGACCAGGTTGGCTGTACTTGAAAACTATGGTTCTCTATCGCAGGAGGTGAGACTCGAGAGCCAGGTCACACATTAGCATGTGTTTTGTTTGCGGCTCGGCTGTCCCAGAGTCCGTTACTCAGTTGTATCACTAACAACCAGGGGGTGGAAGAGGAGGGTAAACCCACCGTCTTGTTTGCTGAGCAGTATTTACACAGCGTGTTAGGCTTATGTAAAGTATGTAAATCTTTCTAACACACATTTATACTACACAGACAGGGGATTGGTTCAAATGTTGCTACCCCATTGCTACCCATAAATGTTCTGTATGATGTCACACTTTGTTTCTGTTAACATTTTTGTAGCCGAAACTCTATTACTGAATATAATTCAGTTAAGCTAAACTGTAGGAAAATTTAAAGATCTTGATAATACCATCTACTGCTGCATCATTTCCTGAGAATCCCTCAAGTTTAGGTAGGCAATCTAGATGCAGCGCAGGAATGACGGACTCCGCCACTGCACACAAAATGAAGTCCATACATAGTATTGAAAATTGGGTTTGATTTCCTAAAAATTTTCGGGATTGTGGTCACTAGGGGCTTGTTGGTACGCCGGGTCTGTAATGGTGCTAAATGTACACATTCACAAGCACAAGAAGAAACGGATAGATCCGATTCTATGTGTAGAAATGAGTGCACATAATGTGTATGCACAAAATTGTGTGCATGGTTAATAAATTAGGCCCCTGATTTATTACAACTCTGGTCTAAATTTTGTTGTTTTAGCCATCATTTCTATTGATTATGAGGACATTGTACTCACCAAAGTAAGTGAATAGATGAGATCAAGGAACATAGCAACATGGCTACAACAAAGTCTGGTGGCTCATGTTACTTGCCTTGTTTGACTTCCCAGATCTGAATTTTCCTTTAAGGAAGGAGGGAATCATTTTGAAACCCTTATGTTATTATAAGTAATTATAAGACCACAGACCCAAGTCAATAGATATGTTCATATTCACCCCTACCTCTCTACATCTCTGCTTCTTGGTCGGGTCAAACATAAGCATCTATAACTTTCAAAGTTAACCTCAACATGACTGAGGCATACATGGTGACTGAGGTTGTGTTGAGCCGTCACAATATCGTTTCAAGGGTCTTTAAAACATATTTTCATGCTAGCTCCCGTCTGTGAGCCGCTTTCATTTGTGAGTCAGTGGAGCTAAGACCGCCTGAAGCAAGCTCCTCAAGGTGATTCAGTCTGGGAATGTCTTTGAACCTCCCCGAAGCTACTCTTGCCTGCACAAAAGATCAATGCGTCTGCGAAAATGCAAGCACAGTTGAGTTCACCTCCCCAACCCCTCCTTCTCGTCATCAAAGATGAGCTTGAATTAGGTGCAATTAAGGTATTTCCACAGCCACCATAGAACAAAAAAGCACATGATAGGAGAGCCGTGGCTTCACCATTACCAATAATCACCCACTAACTTCACACATTGTCACTCAGCAGCAACAAGGTCAAAGATGTGAAGCTGACCTGTTTTTTAAAAAACGTACATGCCAATCAGGACAACAGTAAAATCCCACTAAGGGGCTGTGAAACAAAGCCGTTTAAAAGCTGAAAGCTATAGACCCTCTCCTCCATTTCCCCCTTTTGATAATGATATCAGTAATAGAGTCTTTTGTTTGATAATGAGAGCTGCTATTTCTGATAGAGAATAATAATACATGGCTATTACAGTTTCATCTGTGGGGATTGAATGAATAACAATGCTTTGCGCAACATTCAGCGTCACGCTATCCCACACACATTCTGTATGTCTGTAATTGTGGGGTGGATATTGAAGTGGCCGGCCACCTCGTTTCAGGGAAAGCAAAGGTCCTTGGAGTTATTGTTACGGGTGTAACAATGAAGTCGATTTGGAGTGTTAAACACACGCTTTCATCCAGCAATAAAGTCCTGGCTGTGTTCACCTTTTGATGAGACTGTTTTGATGCTAATTGTACAGTGGAATAATAATTAAGTTAATGACATTGAGCTCTGCGATTTAAGAGAACATGTTTGTGGTGCTGAGAAAGACTGGCACTCGTAATAAGTGCCTCAGTCCTGGCTGTTTACAAAAGTTGGAGATGTCGAGATCACAACTCACTGTGATAATTGTAGTGTAAATCTTGTAATTGGGACATTAAGGGGCATCTCTAAAGTTTTAGCACACACTGTATAAGTGAAAATCTACTCTAAAATAGTTTTGCATACAAATTCCTTTTAAGATGGAAGCGTGACTAGTTGTCATTTAAAGCTGCAACCTGTGAGAGTGGAAAAACTGAAAGACAGAAAACTCTGCAACAAGCTGACAACTTTCTGCCACTCCCGCCGCCTGCCAACTTCAATGACTCCAGCTGCAACTGCCAAAACACTGATTCACAATCTGACAAAACTGGATGATGACAAAAAGCACATTCTTAACTCAAAACACTGTGCCGATGCTTGAGATAGAATTTCTCTCCTTTGTGGGATGGATGATAATAGGTGAAAACAAAGAAGCGGGGTGTAAAATGCTTCAGCTGAGCGTGATTACAGCTGTGGCCATCATTAGGCAGCCTCTTTAATGTAATTGATGGAGTGGATTCTCATAGCAGACCTCAATAGACTGGGCAGGGTCTCCTCGTTTATTTGGACTCATCTGCATTTGGTCTGTGTGTGTGTGTTTATGTGTTTATGTGTGTATGTGCACATGCAGGCACGAGGTAGAGCCAGAGTGTGCAATAATTACGACTTCACACTCTTCAGACACTTAGAGAAAAGAGCAAAACAAAGCGCAGTAATCAGTGTGTGTGTGTGTGTGTGTGTGGTTTGGTACATTCTAAGTGCAATTGTGCAAATGTGGTTTCAGTGTCTATGTGTGTTTGCGCACACACGCTTGTGTGAATGTGTGTGCAGCTACTGTGCACAAGTGAGTCCCATAAGTGTGTGTGTGTGTGTCTGTGTGTGTGTGTGTGCGAGAGAGAGAGAGAGAGAGAGAGAGAGAGAGAGAGAGAGAGACTGTTTGCATTTGCTCAAGGATCCTGACCCTTCAGAAATGACACGTTTTCTCTATCTACCCCATCCTTTCCCCACACATTAGGTGCTTACAAAAGACAGAGCACTAATGCATCATCTAATTGGCCTAGGCTCCTGCCTCTGCCTCTCCCTCCATCACTCTATTAGCTCAGTAATTACCCATATGCCTCAGCGAGGCGGGCGTCCAGATAATGGCCGCCTCAAGGGCCCTTGAGCGCGGCAGAGAGGGGCCGCAGTCTGTCGCCGCGGGAACACAGCAAGCTCTCCAAACTATCCCAGCACCGCACTGGGAAAAACACAATGGGGAAGGAGTTTGGCAACTTCATTCCCTCCCCACCCGCTCCCCAAAAAAAAGAAAAAAAGTTATGAGCTGAGGGAGTGGAGATGCAAATTGGGGATGTTCAAATTCGACGTTGTCTATTTAGTTAATGTGCGATTGTGAGTGGGAACAAACCCCAGACATACTTTTGCATTTCTTCAAAGGAGAGGCAGGGATTTTTTCACATCAGTTTTAATACAATACTCCAGCCCAGTATCCTTGCAATTATGTCCACACTGTACATAATGTACCAATGTATTGTCGCAATGCAGGGGGTCATGTGACTTACCATTTTTCAGGAAGGCCGGTTTGAGTAACAGATCGGTTTATAATACTCTGACACTGGACTTTACAACTCTGGAAAGTTACGACAGTAGCAATTATTTTATTCATTATCTACCAGGAATGTGTGGTGTCCTGTCACACAACTGCAGTAAACATTTGACTGACAACCATGATCTTTTCTCCTCCTTAATGATACCGTAGTTGACATGCGCATATATTGTAGAAAGCAGGAATCACTGAACGTACAGTCCAGGGTTTTGCAGAATCATCCAGTATCAGTGTCCTTGTCTGGTGATAGAGAATACTCACATATCATATTGTATGTACAGTGATTGGTCACTGCTGCTCTTCATACTGGCCTATGCAATTCCTTTGTAGCACAGCCACACTGTAAAAGATCAGTGACGAAATCCATTGTCCATCGTTCTGTTTAAAAATGCATGCATATCTTCATCCTTTGGAAGATACCTCTTGACTCTGATGATGAAGACTCATATTGCCTGAACTGTAGAATGAGTTTGGAGAGGAAGAATGATTACAGCAACCAAAATTTACCCCTGTCGTCCTTTCTGTCACTCGCTCGCTCCTTCCTATCTAAATCTCTCAATTTTTACATCCTTTGAAAATGGAAATCATAATTCTCCAATCTTCAATCTTCAGCTTCTTAATTGAAATCACATAATCTGTCACAGAATAGGACTGGCCGCCCTCGTCCCATCCCCAAATGACACTTCTAAAAAGAGTCCAACAAAGAGCTTCTTAAATAATTCCCTTGCTCTCGGCATCATATAATATGGATTACAGAGCGCTCTCCCTCTTTCTCTCTCCACCTCCCACTCTTGCTCTTGTTCCCTCAATCTGGGATATGGTCTCATCCCTCCATCCTACCCAAGGCAGATTTTGGGACACTCAAACTGACCAGGCGGCATTATCTGTTTTTAAAATCAGATAAATATATAAATAAAGCATCCAGCAGTAATGCTAATATATGCCCTAAGAGGGTCTAAGGCTTCAGATCTGTGGACTTAATCTGGGTTTTGGGTAGGTATCTTCCCTTGGCCGTTCAGAGATTTGCGAGATCACTGTCAGTCCTGGGCCGGCTGAATTATCTTTGCGTATTGTGTTAATCTGTTGGCATGCAGATTGTGGTGGACTAAGGTTCAAGTGGGAAGGATTAGGGGAGATCTGAGCAAAGCTGATGCAGGCAGCCTTCTCAAAAACGTTCCATGCGTTCAGGCCCCTCTGTGGGGGTTTTTGCACACTGACCAAAGGGACCAGTGAAGCATGGTCTCTCTCTTGCTCTCTCTCTCTTTCTCCCTCTCTCTCATACACACTCGCACACAAAGATACACACAAATCGCCTTCATTCCTCCCTCTCCATTCCAGATAATTCCCCTCTTAAAATCTCCCCTCAGACCAACCACTGCGAGTGCAGGACCCAAAATGCAAAAACCAGTGGCCATGCCCACTCCACAAATCCCAAAACCTTTTAGAGCTACTTGACAGAGAGAAATCCATCTGGAGAGGATATCCACCGTCCATTACTTAGAGACTAATGTCTAGTTTTAACTCAGCAGTATTTATTTACATCATAGCATCTAAATAAAGCACATTTTATGCCCTAAACTCACCCCAGTAATACCTTATTAAGATGCTTCTAACGCAGAGCCTGAACATGGACAAGGTTTGTAACTTTGTTAATTGTTCGTTGTCAGTTCAATAACCCAGCACTTTGTGTCGGACTCTCCATGATTATCTCTGGAGAGTGATAAAATCACTTCAGGTAAATGAGTGATTGGACTGGAGGACCGCTGAAGTACAACTTAGCAGTCCTTTAGCAGCTTCTGTTTGCTAAATGGAGCCATGGAGTTGGAAGTATGAAGAGGCTGGAGGGGTCAGAAGGGTCCATATGGACCAGCAATTGGACGACTCTCGGAGGGACGAGCAACCAATCACATCAATCATTCTCTACAAATCCTCGACCCGGAGATCCAGCAGGAGAGCCGGGATTTCATTTCCACCAATCACTTGGCTTCAATGAAAGCTAATTGAACAATTCTAATCTCTCAAATCGTTTTATTTGGTTTAAGTTCTCGGTGACAGAAATAACAGTGTTGGAGGTGCACTTGTCTTTATGGAAATGTAAGGAAAAAAACTCTCTTTCTGTGGAGATCATTGTTGAGTCGTCCAGGACAGATGGACTGCTCAGGAAGACACGAGGAATAAAAACAGACAAATTGCTTCAGCTCTTGCACAAAATGATAAATAAAACAGGGGGGGAAATCACATATTAATGTATGAATTTATATATAATATGCCCCAGAAAACTCGGTGTTGTTGCATTTTGCAGAGACTAATGAGTCCACTAACCAAGACACTGAAACAGAGATCAGGGTTGCATCTACGTAGTTTAATCTATCAAACGTCTTCATTTGGGTTCCTACTCACAATCCTGCTTTATTAGGGACAGAATCTTCTGGGTCTTTCTGCCTGCGTTGATAAGGTTAATAGGCCTCTAATATGGTAATTGTCTGGTCAGGGAGGAAGGAGACCAAAACATTTTAATTAAGGAGTGAGTGGCTTTTTCCCTCTCCTCACTTCGTTTGTATTCTGGCCCTTAAATTATCTTCCAGATATCAAGACTTCCAGAGCAGTTGTTTTGTCATCTCTCCAATTAAAAGAAGCGAGCCGTCGGAGAAAGTCGCCGGCTAATTTCTTTTTCACGTTTGTGATCCATGAGCGAGCAATAAGGTCACTAATAAAATCTGATTAGCATTGACCACAGGACTCCTTGATTGTTTCTTGTCCGATATTGTTTTCCACAAATGTAATTAGGTTCAACTCTGGATACTAATGTAGCTCCTTTACTTCATTCGGTTTTGCTCTCTTCATACTCTTTACTAAATGTTCTATAATTACCACCAATTATTACTGCCCTCCTGTTTGCTAAGAAATATTTTTCTGAACAAACAAAGAAAATCCTTTAGAAGGGAAAAATAATCCAGGAGAACAGGGGTGAAATGTGAAACAAATACTTGTAAGTTCGGCGGAGAAGTTACAAAGAAAGACAAAAGCTTGATTAGCATTAATGTCAAACAATTAAAGCAGGAGTATTCATACAGGGAAGGATCTTATTAGCTGGAGAGAAAACGAATGAGACGGACCATTTCTCGGCTGCTTAAGCCTCAGGATTACTCAACCTTTGGTGGCAGAGAGGAACAATGTGGCTTTTAAAAACCCATTTTGGAGAGAAGCGTCTGGTTGACAATTATATGCCTCTAAGCTGTTTAATAGGTGGTTGGGAAGAGGTCTTTAAGATCCTCATTCAGGACTAGCGATCTGGGCCGCGGAGTTTGAGGCATCTCACAGTGTGTGTGTGTGTGTGTGTGGGTGTGTGTGTGTGTGTGTGGTGTGTATGGGGGGTATGGGAAGGGTTTTAGGAAGAGCCTGACATAAGACAGAGAGAAAGGACAGAGGGAGAAAGAGAGTTTTAAGCCTACTAAGCAGATCAGTGTCTTTGTGTGCGGTCAACAGAGGCACTTGAAACTTTTCGTGAGCCCAAGCTGTCTGGGGCTAATTCTTCCCTTTTTATTGCTTTTGTAGAGAGACGAGGGAAAGACTGAAGAAGGGTATTTCTGAAATACTTACAAATCTTTTTTTCTTATTGTGCCTCTGCACTTGTTGAAATATTTTGTTCCAAAAATGTTACATATCAAGGGATAAGGGTCCATGAAACTGAGGGATCAAGTGAATCTGAGATATAAAACATAAACTGATGACTAATATTATTCATGAGACTTTTAAAGTGAGGAAAAAATCTAAATTAACAGACAAAAATGTTAACTGTTTCTGACCCCTTTTGACTCCTTAAAGCAGCCTGTTTGTGTTTACAGATTGATTAAAAAAAACAGTCAATAATCTGTTTTCCCAAACGATTTTTAATCACCCTTTCAAATATTTGTGCCGTCGCTTGTGTGGAGTCGTGTCCTTTAGGATTTGAGATGGCCACAAACAACAGGAGAAAAAAAAAAGGCACCGCCAGAAAAAAGATCAACAAACAGGCGAAGCATAGAGACAGAACAGTTTGAGGATGAACGCTGCTAATCCTGACCTCGGCTAATGCTAATGCAAATGCATGTTTATCAAATATGTAATCGACATTAGTTAGAAAAACAAGGATCTGCCAGCACTCTGCTCTTTGTTCCGTGATTGTGGAAGAGGGAGATTAAGATGGGCTTTAGTGATGCTCAGATGGATGGAAGGAGAGAGGGATGGAGGGACGGCTGGATGCACTTATGCTCACTGTCAAGAAAAGAGGTGAACCTTTGCAGTTGAATCTGCTCCTCTTTTTCATTTGAGCTGAGTGGAATTGCATCCAGCCAGAGCTGGCAATTTTGGCACCTGAATATGATTTAGTTTTAGTGTTTTGACAAAAATTGTATATTGGTTTTAGTCACATTTTAGACATTTTATTTTTGTAAATTTTTTGTCTGGTTTTAGTTAAGAAAAATTAAAGACACTTTAGTTTAAAAAAGAAAAAATAAACATATTAAACAAGATATACTGGTTTCATCAGTTACCTTTGGACAGAGCCAGGCTAGCCCTATCTACAGTATTTATGCTAAGCTAAGCTAGCCTTATATTTATCATACAGATATGAGAGTGGTGTCAATCTCATCCAGCTCTCCACCAGAAAGCAAAAAAGTCCAAAGTGTCAAACTATTCTTTTAAAAATGTACAATTGCCATGACTACAGGTGTTATTGTCATCTGCCGCAAGGTTAGCAGAAAATGTACCGTTTACTTTTTTATACCTGACAGTAGTTGTTCACACACAAAGTGTCCATGTCACGCAGTAATACAACATACTCACTCTCCTTAAGGTGAGCCTTTCTAACTTTTCCTGAACAGCGGCCACTTTAGCCACAAGTGGTAAGCAGCACAACAGCCAACTGAAAGTAACATTACATCGACACCCACCACCTTTGATAATGTTACGTTTATATTAGCTGGCCTTTTTAGCTGACAAAAAAATGCAATATATTTCCATCACAATTCTCGTTAGTTTTTATTCATTGACAAAAATGCAATATTTTGCTTCGCAGTTCTTGTTTTCAACTGTTACTTTTTTTATTTAAATTTAGTGTCTTTGTAATCATGAAAAAAATGCATATATATATATTTTTTTAGAGTGAGCATTTAACTAAAAAATGTGTGTACACGTCACACGTTGTCCTGTGTTAAGAGGGAAGAGGTTGGGTGAGTGTCATTAGCAGTGTTGCGGGGCAGGTTTTGTGGTTAAATGTTTACAGGATGACACAGGGGCACAACTCTTGCCAGTCTGCGCCTCCCCTGGGCACCCGGAGAAACAGAGGTAACCTATTTTCTTTGGCAAGGTTGAGCAGTCACACGGAGACTGGGTTTGTGTTGTTTGATTGCATTGCTCCTTTAGGCTCTCTTACCTAGCTGTTACCATCTCTCCTTTCTCCACTTAAATATCCTTTTTTCTCTCTCTCTCAGCCAACACTTTCTCCTCTTCTGTGTCTTCTCCTGCTCTTTCTTTCTTGTCTCCCTGTCCCCTTACTCCCTCTTGGCCTCCTCTTTCTCCTTCTCTCCCTCCATCCGTCCACTGATAAAGGAGAGGTCTTGCTGTGCTGTGTGTTTGCCTGCTTGGTTGCAGGGGTTTGTTGTTAGTAAATGAGGTCATTAGAAGACACTCTGACCTAACCAAAGGCATTTGTTCTGCATGCTGTATTTTTTTACCCTCTTTTTCCTCAGTATAAATATACACCTTTGATGGGACGGCCAGATGCTGGGATCATTAACATGTCATTATATCACCCTACAAATTAGGGTGAAAAATTATTTTCCATATTCCTTTCACCTCTCTAAGCATTAGATACAGAGAAGTCTGTGTCACAAAAACATATATATATTCACCCAGTCACTTTCAGATGTTACCTCCTCCATATCTCCATCTTCTCCTGACCTCTTCCCTTCCTCTTGATGTTTTGGTACATCTTTGCAGCATGGTGACACCTCCAGGCGAGCATCAGGGCCTGTGGGTCTTCTCTCGTGGCACGTAGCCAGATCCCGGATGACACCTGTGAGCCTTGGCAGAGCTCGTGGTTTACAGTAGCTGTTAGCAGGCTTTTATGTCAAACAAAACACCAACACAATGTGTTCTCTCTCTCACTGTACCTCAACAATTCCCCCACCCCCAAATGACTCCAGCCCACTTTCTCCTGCACTCAAAGTGGTCGCAGCTCTTTCTGCAATCATATGCTACTGTAAACACTGCCAGTGAATCAGTCTTTTTCTCACCATGTCAACGGGTTTTAATTATCAGTGAATGTCAACAATGTCTGCTGGGTCCACCTCATTTCTCTCAGAGCCAAACCCATTTCTTGTGTTGTGTAACATCGTCCCCCATTGTCCGAGCGCACTCATAAACATACTTCATACGCAGTATCTCTGAAGTGTATTCCATTGTTCCTCAAGTGGGGAGACGAGTGTCGCTGCTCTCCAAATGGACATTGGCGCATCTCCTGAAACAATACGGTTCCCCCACACCACATCACTCACATGCGTTTAAAAACGCCAGACCTTGACCACTTACGCCTGGAAAGAAAATTACCTGAGCACAAAGAGGGAGCTCTTGTCTACACCCTAAAACACATCATAGCACTCTTGTCATTGCAAGTGGAGGGTCTATTATAAACAATTATTTTAGCCCTTCACGGACAGTTTGGTCTTTGTGATGCATTGTGTTTTCGAGCGAAGAAGTATAGGCAGTAATCAATGGAGGAGCCGTACGGTCAAGGTAAGGCTGCCGGGTGATCTAAACACATACGTATGCGGGAGGGAGGGAGGGGTGCTGTGAGCAAGATACTGATGTACAATGTATTGTATGCATAAAAGCTGAGTTCACCACGGAGAATACTTGTTTATGATTGGCTGGCATGTGTCCGTTAAAATCATATAACACAACTTCTCAAACATAGTTTAACCACAGTCACAGCTGTGTACAAGATATATTTAATTTCAGGTAACCATAGCAACAGTGCTTGGCGCTACATCACCAGCTAATTCTCGCGGGTAAAATGTACCTAATCATGGAAATCAACCACATCCTTTAAGTTGTTCCTAATTGAAATTGAATGTTATTTTGAGTCTCTTAAATATGTAACTATTAAGGAATGCATGTCAGTAGTACTCAGAAATGTTTGTCTGGAGAAGTCTGACATCAAATTGAGTCTTTTATATTATTATATTGTTAATGAACTGGTGTGACTGATTGTTTGTACAGTCTTACAACTCAATAAAAACCCTAATCATGGGTTTAAATGACAGTAAGCTAATGTTAAAAACTGGATGACGATTTGAAGCGAGTTTCTCTTTTTTCTCGTGGTAAGCAGACGTGGTATAAGCATGATAATACACTCCAGTCTGTCCTGATGAAATAAATAATGGACTTCCAGTGGAGTCCAGTCCTCCACTGAGACATGCAGTTCTTCAAACTTGGCCTCAACCATTATTTTTTGCATTTCAGCAAGCCCCATTGTGTATTTTATCTTACTTATTATGAATACACATGCACCTTAGGTATGTGCATCCTCTATTGTGTTAAAGTGTATTTAAATTTTATGCGCATACTCCCAACAGTGTCTGCAGAGTGACTTATAGTTGTAGCATGTATACAAGGTACATTAATGTTGCTTGGGCTTTTCCTTGATTTAAAAAGGGTTGATTAGAACCTCAAGAGGTCATGTTAATAGCCTCAAACAGGCTCTTTCTATGGCACTCTCCTTTTTGTTGTAAAAGGTTATTCAAATGTATCGTGTAGAGTTTTATGAGGATGCAGAGGAATATGAGGATGCAGATGCATGCTGCGAGCACATGGGTGACATAATGTACACACACACACACACACTTGTCCCATGTGTTTCTACATACAGTATTCCTAGTTTTAGTTGAGTTTGATTATTTGCAAAAATAACACGACTTATAAAGCCATCTCACCAAAAAAACAAAAACAAGAATTGTTTATAATACACAAAATGAGAAAGGTAATTTCAACAACAATGGAAAGAATGGATTATTTGGTCACTTGTAAAAAAACAACAGGGAAGAAAGATGAGGTGTTTACTGTCACTGTTAATGGCATTAACCTCAGTGACAATCTGCATTTTGTTGGACGAGCAAGAAGTCTGATTTCACTTTATAAACAGTTGGTGCATTTTTAATGTCAATTTTAAATGTCACCTGTTTCAAACAGTGACCACATAATAGAAGGAGATCAGGCACGAGTACGAGGAAGATTGCATGAGGGCGCGATAGAAATGTGGAAAGAGAAAGAAGGACAGAGATAAGAGACAAAAAGCGAGAAAGAGAGGTGTGAGACGTGTGGGTGGACACTGGGCATGGTGGCAATAGGCACAGGGGCTTAATGAGAGGTGAGCCAGAGGAGAAACAGAGCAAGGACAGACAGAGAGAAGGTAGCAGGGAGAGGGAGAGGTGAGAAGGAGGGAGTGAGTGATAGATGGTGCAGCAGGAGAGGGGGAACAGAGGAAGAGAGGGAGGACGGGACTTTGGAAAACAGAAGCAGTAAACAAAAAGCCAAGAATAGAGTCCAGGTGTGAAAAGTGAAGAAACAGGTGAGAGGGACAGGGATAGAGAGGACGAGGTAGAGGAGAAAACCGGAGGAGGAGCGAGGTAGGGTCAGCAGGAGTCGTCCTCCAAGTTAAAGCCGTGCATCAGACTGAAGGAATCCAAAGAGGAAAACCAAAGAGATACAGAGGAATTGTATTTTAGAGTTTTATTTTCAATTTTTTCTTCACTATAAAACTACTTATATGACACATACAGTGCTATAAAATACTTTACAAATAACAAGATTTAAAAAATAATTGGAACAAAGACAATGCAGAGGCTGAGGAGCAAGCAACAAAACAAGGAACAATATGCCTACATCAGCTAGTCTCGAGATTTATGGAGAACATTCATTCATTTAGCATTTATGTGCTGTGCTACTTTGATACCTTTGATAGTGTTTCTCTCTTACTACAATTCTGACCCTTGACCTCTTGATAGATATCTTTAAAGAAATAAGTTTAAAGGCATGAAGACATCAGAGAGTGTCACAGCAAAAGTCATCTACGCGTTTTTCGCAAAACATTTGGTTCTGGAGGCTTAATGACGTAGTGACTACTCGAGGGGCCAGCTGAACGACTGTAGCTGGCGAGCTAACCACTAACATGCTAGCCAGCCAGCAACATGCCAGTCACATTAGTTCCGCAGCTTCTTTCGGTTTTCTCTAAACTGGGGTTGTATATCATTTTACTACTGGTCAACGTCAGATATCTGCAGGTCAAAACGTGACGCTAATAATGCGCATGAATTCACTTTTCCCCCTGAAGCCAATCTACTGATCGTAGCAATTTCCGTTGTAATTAAGTGAGCTCACCAATTTTGATTGATTTTTAAACTGTATAGCTGAAAATCTAAAATGTTAAACCTAAATAAAGACCCTTGGAAAATATTAACATTTTTGGGGATACATGAAAACAGTTTGAAAAAGTTTCAGGCAGAGAAAATGAACAGAAAAAAAACAAAGAAACCCACTCCTCAGACACAAAGGAAAATGCTGAAAGGACAAACAGAAACTTGGCACTGTCCCAACTTGTGAAGGAGTTTGGGACAGTACTGTGCCCCCCATCCCCCACCCCCTTCACCATCCCCCTATAAAGGTGATGTATGACCAGGGGATGGATGTGCCCTTGTCAGAGCTCTGTGTCTGAAAATGCTGATGGATGGAGGGATGGAGAGGAGAAGGCGAAGGAGGAGAAGGAATGCAGGTGATGGGGAGATGACAATGATGAAGCATGGGAGCGCCACACTGCCACATCTCAGACAGCTGTTTAGCGACGGGGGCTAACACTCCAAGTGTGTGTGTGTGTGTGTGTGTGTGTGCGTGGAGGGTGTAGGGGACAGGGGACACATATGTGGAGGAGGCTGCAGAGTGCTTCTTATACACTTACATGTGTATTTATAGAAGTGTAAACATAAAGGACGCAAAACAGAAATCAAAAGAGAAACTTCCTCATCATTCCACTGTACAGGAGTCTCTTTTTTGTTAGTAGCATGTCAAAATCTGTTGGCTTGGGTGCAGGAGAGAGGCAGCATCTCCTCTCTCTGTATGTCCTTCAAGGCCTGGCTGTAGCCTCCAGGCAGGCCTCGGGCTCCAAGGCCTCCCTCCGTGTGGCAGGATACCAGATCGGACCGAGACACACACAGCTGTGGCCCAGGGGCCTTCACTCCTCCCGGAGAATGACACTCCCCAGAGCCATATTTAAGTGCAACAGTCAGTGATTATGTGTGTGTATCAACTATATCTGTGTGTTTGTGTGTGTGGCTTTTAGCCTGCAGCCAGCAGGTATTCAAGGGCCCTTTCAAATTAGAAACGGGAGGCGGGGGGGATCAGCCGGTTCCACCTCGGAGCCCAGTGGGTTTCCGAGCAAGGACTCTGGGAATATCAGGAATATATGTCACAGTGAAACACGGCAGAACATCACAGCAGCGGTCATAAATCACACAGCTTGTCCTGCTCATCATCCACCGGCCACAGGTTACACTGTCGGAGTTTTACTTGACTGCAAATCAGGAACAGAATAAAATAGGGAGACTGCCGCTCAACTGGAGCTGGAACTGGATTACTTTTAAGTAATAAATATCTGTTCAACTGTTCATGACGAAGGCCCTGAATCCATATTAGTTTCAGAGATGCTGTTCTGTAACTGACCTCTGACCTCCAAAAAAAACATGTTTATAGGAAACTTACAGTGTTTCTGGCTCATATGGAGATAGTTGAGATAGAGAGATCATCATGTGACATAAGTATGGGCTTTCAGTCACATGATAACAGTAAGTGGACCTTGAGTTAAACATCTTTGTCAAACTACGGTCAAGAATGAACTGTAATGCTCAACTTATTGAATATCTGATCCCACTATCTAATAGAGTTTCATTAAACTTTGTGAAATTAAGAAAATCACTTAGAAATAAGTGAATTTTTAAATCAAGGAAGCTTTACTTACAATACTTGTGTGCAGATGAACTAAATCAAAAGGCTCATACAACATGCAACTGATAAGCAGTGTGAAAAGGGTAAAATAGGGCAAGTTTAATCGAGGACGGGAAGAGCAGGAGATGTAGTGAGGAGGGGGGAGGGAGAGGTCTGGCTTGGGACAGTCAACTGGAAGTGTGTGTGTGTGTGTGTGTGTGTGTGTGTGTGTGTGTATACATATGTGTGTGTGTGCAATGTGTGTGTACAAAATGCACTTGTGACACAGAGCAGTATTGACAATCAGGGTTGATGCCCCTGAGAAAACCTTCAGAATTCAATCTCATTGATTCCCACAGAGGAGTGGAGGACGCTGCCTCTGGTCCATACCCTGAGTCATTACACACACACACACACACACACACACACACACACACACACATACACACACACCATGTATACAGTACAGTAGTGGGGCACAGTACTTCAATTCATATAGTTTAAGCTTTTCTCATATTGTATGCAATTTGGAAATTCAGGATGAAAAAGGAAGTTTTTTTCACATATTTTTCAAAATAAAGTAAATGTTTTTAATCAAACTGTCTGCAGATGTCCCTTTGTGCAAGTTTGTCTGATTGAGTGGATGCATCCACATAAGTCCGCTCATACATGCATGTGTGTACATCATGTGTGTGTGTGAGAGAGAAATGAGGAAGAGCTTGCGGTGGGTGTTGAAGGGGTGGTGGTAGTGTTTGGGGGATGGGGGTGGGGGGTGGATGGGTGGCACAGAGTCCATGTGTTGTATGACCTTGGTCACTGCTGAGGGGACCTAGTTTCTTGCCAAGCCAATCAATAAGCTAAACAGGCGGAGGATGGCTATTTGGAGCATGGGAAGCCAAACTCAAATACTGATAGGTTATCTGCCTGTCCCAGCACCACTTCTGTGCAAATATTGGACCAGCACATTTTTCACGGTGACTTGCATTTGGAAAAAAAGAAAGAGAGTCA
The DNA here is from genome assembly GCF_043641665.1 of Enoplosus armatus. Classification (NCBI taxonomy): domain Eukaryota; kingdom Metazoa; phylum Chordata; class Actinopteri; order Centrarchiformes; family Enoplosidae; genus Enoplosus; species Enoplosus armatus. The sequence goes on along the minus strand of NC_092198.1, from coordinate 13,744,547 downwards.
GAGAGGAGTGAGAGGGGGTGTTGAGAACAGACATGGTTGAGTGGATGTGTTGCAGAGGGCAAAACCTCCCTCCTCCCTCCATGTCTCTCTCAGACCCCCTCTTCTTACCCCCTAAACCTTCAACCAACAAGTGCATCTCTTTCTCTCTCTCTCTCCCTCACTCACTCACTCACTGTTGGGGCAAGTGTACATAGCAGTGTGCACAAAACGCAAATGTAAAGTAATGAAAAACAATGGAAGAAGCCCCATTTTTTACACATTTTCTTTCCAGTCTCTCTTAAACTGCCTCCAGTAAATTCTTATATACTTACATTGCAACATATTTTATCCTATTTTACAGCACTTTGACTTGCTGTTGTGCGAGATTGAACTAAACTTGATTAAACACCAGTCAAAGGGATTTTTCATAACATGGCAACCCAAAAGTTGTTTTTATTAATGATTTATAACTGATCTATAAAGCTTCAGTAAATAATGTATTAACAAGTAATAAAACCATAATTATAATCTATACACCTTTATTAGAAAGTGGCACCCAAATATCTACATATGTTTTCATTACTACTATCTTTGACACACTGTTCATTCATTGAGAGGTTACAGGTGTAATGAGGGAGCTGTATGTTGCTGTGCAAATCATGTGGCATGAATAATAAATAAAAGATAAATAAAAAGTAATTTTAGGTGGTGTGCCTTGTATTTTGGGGGAAATCCAGCCCCTCTCTTGTAGACAAAATGTAAAGTAATCCAAAGTCAGGTAGGAATAATTATAGCAACAACTAATTATGAATTTTTTAGATGACAATGAGACAATAAGCTGAGCTCAGAAAAACAGATAGATGAGTTAGTGGATGAACAAGCAAGATAGTGAGTGTGAGACAGAGACAATGGTGTATCTCTAAGTGATCTGTAGATGATGGCAGCTGGATCTGATCAATAATGGATGAGTGACACATGCCAACCACTGTATCTCAACCACTCTGGAGAGACACCAGACAGTCCAATGTGTGTGTGTGTTTGAGTGTGTAAGTACAAATGTGTGAAAGCAACAGTGAGGCCCCTTCGAGACGATTCAAAGCTCAGGGAAAGAGAGAAAAAGTAATGGAGAGATAGATAAATGGACAGAGGGAAGGAGGGTGAGCTGAGGGGGAGAGCGCGGGAGCTTTTCCCATCAGGTGTAGAAGTCAAAGCCAGCTCGCGTTGGTACAGCGGAGACTGGAACAATGACTTCAAGAGCAGCGCGCAGCAAAACCACATTAATTATTAGAGAGGAGCGATCAAAGCACAACTGTGACATGAAATAAATGAATTAAAGCCGGAAAAAAATAACGCCATCTGGACGAAGGGTTTCACATCCCAGAAACAACTCACTGCTCAGATGCCTGCCTTTGTTTCCCCCCCCCCTTTTTCTGCTTTTGCTTGTCAGTTGAATATTTCTACAGTATCTAGGCTGAACTAGATTCAACAATTGCTCGTATTTATTTGTCTCATTGTTTTTCATTGAAACCCGCTGGTTTCATGGATAAAATACGTTTAATGCAATTTAAACAATCACCAACTGAGTAGTTCAGCTTTCTGGGGTACACATTTATTCACTTTCTTTCAGAGTTAAATGACAAGATTGATATCAGTCTTGGGTGCATTAAGTACAGAGCTGGAGTCAGGGGGAGTTAGCCTAGCTTAGTGTTTCTCGTGTATCTCGTGTTTAATCCGTACATATCTCGTGTTTAATCCGTACGCAAGCCTTAATGTAAAAATGACAACCTGCTGCTTTAGGGGGAGTTGCATGCTTTAACTATTTCTTGGTTGATCAACAGGCGAGTGCAGAAGAATGAATTCGTCATTTAGAGATAGTTACACTATGTAACTCCCCCTAAAATCACAAACGCCAGACTGGTAGGCGTAATTTTGAACTTTGGACGGAGCCTGGCTCAGTCTGTATGCTAAGCTAAGCTAGCCGCCGCCTCGCTCCAGGTCTGTACTCAACAACCTCTTATCTAACTCGCAGAAAGAAAACAAATAAGCGCATTTTCCAAAATGTTGAACTATTCGTTTAAATCATTTGCTGTTGTCATTAAGAGTTGAAGTGCTGGTGGAGACTGCATTTGAGTGGAGGCATGTGATTACAGATTGTGTGTGTTTGGTAACAGAGATGGCCCCTTTCTCTGTCTGTCTGCAGCTCTGGCCGGCTGAACTGGTGTGATGTTGTCTTCCTGTTTCAGCTCCTCCACTTGGGTCTGGCTGCCGGCCCTCGTCGCTCTCTTTCCAACTATCTCACTCTCTCCCTATCTCACTTTCTCTCTTTTCTCTCTCTCTCTCTCTCTCTTTCTGACACTGGGCACTGCTCCCCTCCCTGACCATCTGGGCCTCTCCTCTTCCTCACGAAAGTGTGTGTGTGTGTGTGTGTTGGTGCAAGTGTTTGTGTGTGCATGCACATGCAGACAGGCATGTGTGAGCGAGAGTTTGAGAGCAGTTTCTCCTCAAGAGGGCATATATGTGTATGTTTGTGTGTTTGTATTTGTGTATGTGTGTGTGTGTGCGTGTGTGTGTGTGTGTGTGTCAGTAGAAGGGTCTTCCTTCGCCAGGTGGACAGCTGCTACTTAGTAGCCTTACAGCCCAGCCAGCAAAGTCAGGGAGAGTGAGCTGGCGGACTTAACCCTTTATATTCCAAAACAATGCAGGACATGTACAACACACTGGTGTGTGTGTGTGTGTGTGTGTGTGTGTAGCATTATTATTATGCATGCTGATGTGTCTTGTCAGTATTACTTTACTCACTAATACTTCATACCTGTGCATTGCTGTATGCTCAGTTTATAGGCACGTAAACACACCTCATAGGTGTCACTGACTTGTGTGTACTGTATTTTTGCCGTTTTTGTGGTAGCTAGAAACTAAATGCGGTTTTCATTTCCTGTAACTGTTAGAAATGATGGTTAAATAAGAAAATAAAAACATAAGGCTGGTCTATACAGTATGAGATTGACTTGCTGTTTTCAAACTAAAGCAGTGGTCTTAGATTGCTAAATAACACACACTCCACAACACACACAACAGCACACGTTATTGTGCTGCAGCATTTACCTCCAACTCAATACCTCAAAAAGTAATATAACCCTTAATATAAAGTAACTCAGAACTAACCAACGTTATAGTTAGACATACCATATACAGGAAGATCTGCTGCTGCTGTGTGTGACATATACACTTGCCATCACTGGCTGTGTGTGTGTGTGTGTGTGTGTGTGTGTGTGTGTGTGTGTTTATACATTGTGTACAATCTACATCTGTGTGTTTGTGAGCCTGGCAGTCAGATTTAATACTCTTATCCGTCCCGGCGGTCCTGTCTTTGTCTGGTCCTTAAATGGAGGTTTAGTCTCTGCAGCACAGGCCTGGCTGGATGAGCTTAATCAAACCATTAGAGTCCTGAGCCCCGAGGAGTATCTCACCACCTCCTACTGAGATCTGCTTTAAGACATGGTGGCAGTGGCAAACACTCAAACCTCTGGATTAGATCGGCTCTCAACGACTTAGCGGTGTCCCTCTCTCTGTCTGTCTGTCTGTCGGACTAAAAGCGCTTTCTTTAGAGGCCTTTTAAAAGAGTCTTAAGGTAAATGCAAATCAGCAGGAGACACAAGTAAGTACAAACACATGCGTACAGCATTGGACTTTTTCACAGATGAGTGAGAGATTATTGATAGCAACAACAAGCACACTTAATTAAAAATATGTACATAAACGTTTTTTACCACTTAGTAGAAAACCTGGTTTGTTCTTTACCAGTAAACTAGAGTCGAGTCCTTCAAACATTGCAGGGAGTGGGATGTGCAGGTGTTTCTGGACATGCATTGGACAACTTGTGCTTGAGTAATGACCTCTATGTATCCCAAAACACTACTCCCATGTCCTTGAATATACAAAATTCCCTCTCTCCAAAGATTTAGAACTTGTTAATCACAGCGAGTCCCCCTCTGTGTGATACTCTACCCTGGTTTTCCATGGGCTCTATCCTTAATTGATTTCACATGCGACAACTGTGGATTGTCTGTCTGAAATGAACCTCTATGGCCAGTGTGCAAATGACGAGCAGTGACAATGCCGGTTTTGTCCCTGGCCTCTTTTCTTGGCTGCTTGTGTTTCAGTGTTCTTGCTTTGATAAGCAGTATCGGAGCGCATTCTTCCTTGCCCCCAGAGGATGACGGGTATTAGTGTTTTCTGAAGAGTCTGGAGTCCACTTCCTCCACAGCCTTCGTCCAAGGGAGACAAGCATATCAAAATACTTCCCCTCAGTCCAGCTGATGCGCCATGTTAAAAGATTAGAAACAGTGGCTTAATTTGAAGGGAGAGCTTTGGAAATATCAAGAAGAGGCCATCATCCCCTGTGTTCAGTTTGTAGGAAGTGGATAGAGATATCCTCCATTGTAAATCTTTCACTGTGACATTTGTTTGAAAAAAAAAAGAGGGAGAGGGAGAAAGAAAGAAATAGGACATATTCTAAAGCCTTTCTCTGTTGCAGGAATTAAACAAACGCAAAAAAGGGATAAAATCGGCTTAGACTGTTGAGACAAGTACATCTAAGAGAATGCACAAAAGGAGGGGTGTAAACGGCGGATTCTTCCCAGCTAAAAACTTATCAAGCACAGGCTTTGTGCTCAATCCATTTAAGTGAGTCCCTAACACGCCCCTATTGTATGCCTTTAATGGTCGAAAAGTGACTTGTGCAGGGCTATCGCCTCTTCATGGGGATTACAGCTAAGTGCTTAAGTTGTAGTGAAACCCGGATTTACTGATGGCAAAGAGAAAAGGGCGAGGGAGGGAGGGCAGAAAAAGGACCCTTACCAAGGATTTGTGTCAGGATCGCACTGTTCCCCTCGTCTGTCTGTGGCAGAGTCGAGAGAGGACAACTGGTGTTCACATGCGAGCCAGCACGCAGACACACAAGTAACAATGCTTTTGCACAACATCCTTTTACTGTGTGTCTGTATTTTCCTTGTGATCCCTTTCCGTCTGTCCATGTCTCTCTCTCTCTCTCTCTCTCTCTCTCTTGCCCCCCCCCCTCCCTGTTTTAATTAATTTCTAGCTGTGCTGCCGTATGAGACTTGGCCATGGAAGTGTCTGCTCCTGCAATTTCAGCCCTCATCTCCTGCGGCTGCCAGAAAATGACTCAATGCTCCTTCCGTTTCAAGAAGAAGAGGTAAACAAGGCCAGCAAAAAAAATGGCAGAGAGAGAAACTGTACATAGCTATTCGGCTTAATGATTTATAAAGGTGCTCAGTGTGCAGGATGTGAAACATTTTTAGTTTACTGGATTCAACTTGTATTGAATCAGCTGCTGCCAAAGTTCAGAAACTCTGTCTCATTTCTCCAGTGATTTATTACTGCGTTTCCATAAAGTTGAGAGACTTGTGAAGGCCAGGTTACGTTTGAAAACAATTGGCTCGTACTTTCGCTAGTGTTGTCTGACGATGTCTAAAGGCAAAAAGTGTTCATAGCTGTACCACAAGGTTACACTCGAGGGTGGGGTGAAATGCCTGCGAACATAGAGAGAAGGGAGAACTGATAATAATTTAAATACGGGGATAACGGTGGATACTTTAAGACAGTCTGTCTTCAGAGGCATTCATGGCGTTGCACTCGGTTGTACACATGAAGTAGTTGTGTGAGCGGTGAAAAAGGCATTGCCTTAAGGGGACAGTATACTCTGTAATAAGTGCTCGTTGGATGGACGAACAGCTTCAGAAACCTCCCTCTTCCTTTCCAATGTCGGAATTAGGGGCACTGTGTCCGAATAACTTTCCGAAACTGACAATCTGACCTTCACACCCACTTCATGCAGCAATTGGCAAGGTGAGCATAAGTGTGAAAGTTGGCAGAGTTTGAGCTTCTCCCTTAAGTTCACTTTTTTTCATTCTTGTCACAACTATTTCTGTCACTTTTAATGTGTACGAACGAGTGTGACACTATGAATACCTTTCAGGAGAGGCTCCAGTCTGAAAGATCCCCATATTTAAATGACAACAGGCTTTTCACCCCATTTTTGAGAGAATAACAATAAACACTTTATCTCCAAAATGTTCTCAGATTTAAGGAGGCTCCCTCCAGAGCCACAGAAAACATTATGCAGCTGTTTCCACAGGCTGCGTAGTCCTCCGTGAAACGAGTAAATTGACTTTGACATGTATAATCAGTGGAGTGCCCCTTTTATTAAATTAAATAACTGGGTTTAAACAGAGATTACAGCGTGTTATGTGCGTTTTCAACACAGGAAGTGGATACTTGTCATCTACTTGTGCCAATGGCAAAGCCGTGAGAGCACTGTCACTTTCAGACACGAGTGATATGATACACATTCGTTTCAAAAGGAAGAGATCACGATGACACCGACGATAGACGAGAGTGCAAGTGTCGGGGAGAGAGCGTTTCTCCTTGAGCATTGTGTGTTTGCGTGTCTGTTCCCTGAGCTAACAAACTGCATGAAGGTAAACTCGGGAGCACCTGCCCCTATTGTCATGCTCTCACCCACCCACACTCACACACCTTTCCCTTGAGCACACAACACCCAATACTGAGTAAAGATGAAGAAAGGGCCAAGCCCTGCATGAGGCAAAGGCTGCCCATTCAAATAAAGACGGCAAACCCTCTGTCTTTTCTCTCACTAAGCCTTGATATGTTCCTCAAAGCTCCTGAGGCCCATTGTGTGTCTCTACCTTTGTTGTCTTGTGTTTAAGCAGGCTGATGATTATAATGATGATGATGATGATGGTAATGATGACAGCGATGGCACTGGCTTAAGGAGAAGCAGCTGCCGAGGGGTTGAGAGAGGCACAGACAATCGGCCTGTTTACTCAAGAAAAGGTACACTTTGGATGTTCAAAGTGACGGCTGTTGAATGGCGACTGACGTGTGTGTGTGTGTGTGTGTGTGTGTGTGTGTGTGTGTGTGTATACAGTAGGAGTGCCTTTAGGTCCATCTCGCACAGTCTGCAATTAATGCCTCAGGTTCCTTGATTTTAACTTCACCTTTGTGTTTGTCATTTACTTTGGGGCTTTATGTGCATATTATATTATAATGCTTCGGTAAGTAAACAAGACTAAGTTGATTAAATACCTCAATGCATATCTATAACTCAAAGGAATTGTTTAGTTTCTGAGGAATTGCATTACCTGTGCGACATGGATGCCTTATTTAGGTCTGTGCGTGCAAATCAAAGATATGTTGACAAGTGAGATTAGAAGTTTAACTCAGTTGCAGTTTGCAATTCTTCTTAAAGGAACAATCATTTTTGCCCCCTCGGGGGCAGAACAAACTGTCAACACTGACATATTTTTACCTTATGAAGTTGTTGTGTTGAATATCTTAGCAAACAGTCCACCAGCAGACACAATGATAGTTGGGTGTCAGGTGATAACTCTCTGTGGGTTCATCATTACAAGTTCACATTACATGTAGTCAACTTTTTAGAGCATTGTAGTTTGTAATATTCTCAGTGTAATATATGCATCCATGAGTTTATATCAGTGTAAGTACAAAGATTCCTCAAAACCATCCCTTTAAATGTGTTAGAAACTGATATTTACTTACAAAGAAAATGCTGCAGAAACATGGAAAGAACAAATTATGTAAGCCTGTTTCACTATTATGAGGGTCGTCTTTCTGTTTTTAGCTAAGGCTTAGCATGTAATCTTATGCTGCCTAAGACACTTGTCAAACCTACCATCTTCCAGCCTGTTTCCAGGATTTGCTGTCCCATCACTGTGGCAACAGTGATATTTTCGCCCTACTTAAGCTCCAGATGCTGAGAGGCTCCTTGTACTGGCACTGCTGCAAGAGGGCCAAAGAGGTTAATGCACCCAGGGAGGGAGAAGCAACCAGCTGTTGGCCTTCTAATGTTTAAAACCTCCTCCCCTCCATCCATCCCTGCTCCCCTCCATCTATTCTATTCTTTCTCCCTCCCTCCTCCCCTCAAAGGAAGAATGCCCAGGCAATAAAAAGCGCTCAAATGGTGAAACATCTGCTGGGAGCATTTCAGTGCGGCCAAGAGCGTCTTAAGTCCTCCTGAGCAACAACATGAGGCCATTTTCTGTTCAGGGGTGACGGGGACTTAGAAAGAGATAAGAGGAGATAATGGCTGGATGGAGGACTTTGGGGCTGCAAACGCACAATCAGGAGGTCCGCACGGAGATGGGGATAGGAGGGGAGGGACGGGGGGGGAGAAGGAGGGAGGAGGAGGGTCTAGGAGGCCAGAGGAAAGTGGTTTGGTAAACAATGCCTCCGCATTAGCATGATAATCTGAAACATGCCTTTATTTAGATAAAGATGTAGGTTATACTGGGGGAGGAGTATGTGCTGTGTAAGTGTCTGTGTGCAGGAGCAGCTCTGCTTCTGTCAGTGTGTGTGTGTGTGTGTGTGTGTGTGTGTGCACTTGTATATGTTTCAGACAGGAGAAATGTACAATGATGTACAAAGGAGCTGCTGTCCACGGATGCATGAACATGCAGTCACAACATAGCAAGTCTGAATGTTAAGCAGATTATAGCAGGCTATTAAGTCCTCTCTACATCACTCACTGTTTTGCCATTCAATATTTATGAAACTGTGACTGACTTGAAATGTGTGGTGAAAAACCTGGATTAAAGCAAGACTGTGTAACTTTTGAAAGAGGAAATAGCATAATCTTCCTCTTACCCCCCAGCTATAAAACACACTCTTGCTGAATTCACACACACTCAGGGGTTTTGCTGCCACAGCCTCACTTGGTCTGGTATCACCACTAGCTTATGGTGGCTAATTTTAGCTAACATTAGCAAAGAGTTGGATAGATAATGCTGTGTAACCGACATTACCAGAGTCAGTCTGAGAACTTAATGACTATTCTCTACTTGTGCTTCTCTTACACAACATTTTAGCATGTCAAAGACCATGTGTTTATCACAAAAGTCAAACTAGTCGTAGACACACTACTCTACCAGGAGACATCCCATTCTTTGTAATCAAGGCCACGTTGCCCATTGATGTCTTTAAAGCAACTGGCTCAAGAGAATCTTGGAAAATGAAGACGATTCAATGTGTTATTATCTTGTAATTACCACTTGTGGTCACTCTATAACTCAGACGAAGTTATATAGTCTTGTTTTAATAATTATAAGTTAAGAACCTACTGTTGATTAAAGGTATGATGATGCGTGTAATGCCATACAATCTATCTATCTATCTATCTATGACAAAATTTAAAAAATCCAGTCTTTCTGCTACTACCAGTAGTACACAACTGATTTTCATTTTTCTCTAATATCCCGTTGTTTACTGGCTAAAGTGCCCAGACATTTGTCTCACTGCCATCAAACTAAAAATACTTAGTCTTTGTCGAACTTTCTAACTGTTACCCTTCTAGACACTGCAAGTTTAGATCTGATAAAATTTTGACATTGTGCATGCAGTGAGTCAGGTGCAACCAGTTGTCAGTCTATTTTCCTTCACTGAGGTTATAACTGCAGTGCTGCTTGCATCATCTGTGAGAGGATAATGTTGCAGTTATTAAGGACGGCAACATGCTTCTCCCTTTGTGAAGGCAGCATTAGTGAATAGAATTGCTCTTGTGAACTGTGTTCAAAAATAGCTTAAATCTGTCGAATCTGGAGAGAGGCGAAGGCATCTTAAATGCTATCATTTTAGGCAAAGTCTCCACCGGTTCATGAAAACAGCAGCAAATGAACCATGTAAGTGTGACATGGGACTGCATGGAGTTTCACCAGCAGCTGATCCAGTAACATCTATACTGAAAGAAGCAGTGTAGCTGTCACAGTGTCAAGGAGAAGGTAACATTTAACAGGACGTTATGTGGTTTTGCACGATACAACTAAAAGTGAAGAAGACGTTAATCATGTATCGCATGTACTGAATTGGTTATCTGATATTTTTTTCCCCAGTTCATTCAATCAAAATGTAGCGTATTAAAAAAAAATACAATAAAAAAAATACAGTTAGTATTTTGGAAAATATGTTAAGTTACGTTCAAAAGCGAGTGGATGTTGTACACTACGACAGAAAAGGGACGGTAAAAAGAAAGAATAGATTCATAATAAGGCTTCAAGATGACACACACATGCATGCACTGCTGCTGCATGTCCTTATCACATGCTCTTGTCATGTACTCTGAAAGTGAGAAGTAGCAACAGCTGGGTTCACCACTGCGTCTGGACAGCAAGACGTGGACCTGGAAGTGTGTCCTTTTTTTTATGATGACATCTCTGCCATTCACTTATGTGCCTACATAGTGCGCGTGTGAATGTGTGTATGTGCGGATGTGCGGATGCAATCTAATGTGTTGTGTTTGTATGGTACATGAATGTGTAAGTGGTGTGAAAAATATGCATGTGTGGGTTTGTGTGTCAGTCCAGGCGCCACTCGCCCTGATAAAAGCCCTTTGACACTCAGCTGTTTAACAGCTCAAACTGTCTTTGCTCAGTGGATTAATCACACACACATACACACACAGCTTCAATGACCTCCACGACACCTCCAACACACCCCTCCCCAATCTAACAAGGAATAACTTGTGAGTGTGTGCATGTGTTTATGTGTGCGTGCGTGCAAATTGAAGCATTTACACATATCCAGTGGCCTGCTGAGGGCGTCCTACACCATACGGCCCCTCTCCTCTGCATTTTAACGCTGTGGTGACAGGTGCTGGTCCAAGAGACAATAGAGCTCCTCCAGAGCTGGCAGACAGCACACCACGATGAGAGAGAAAAAGAAGAGGCATTTGTAACTGTGAGCGCATGAGAGAGAAGCAAAAGAGAGACTTTCCAAATCAATTCTTCCTCACAAGTTTTGCCTAAACACAAAAGTGAGAATAAGTGGTTGGGAAAAAAAACAAGAAAGGAGTTTGAGATACTGTAGAAAACAGAAATGGAGACGGAGCAAGTGAACTCGATTGCTGCTGAGAAAAGACCAGGTGAATAAAAAAAGGAGCATGAAAGATATGGAGCTACACCCAGCTCACATCTCTCAGCTCAAAAAAAAAGGGACTAAAAAGCCTGTTGAAAGTTTTCGGCAAGTCTTTGATTCCGCCAGTTTGCAATGTGACTCCTCACGAGCACAAAGACGAGATGTCAGAGCACTTCTGTTTTTGCACCGGCCACACAATACAAACCCCTGCTGCCAAATTGGATTCTATGGCCCCGATTCAACATGTTTGGTGGTTTCTGGCAGCGTATTTTTAGTAAGAGTGTAATGTATGTGTCCTGGATGAGATCATATACAAATAAAACGTTCCCTTTGGCCTGTGGCTAATTTCTGAAGTTCATCTCTGGCCAGCACACACACAAATGCCCCCCTCATAATTCTTAGAAAGCATTGCCCATGCACTAGTGCACTCAGTGTGTATGTGCCAAATTTGCAACATTTTGCAACATAAATGTCTTTGTAGAGACTTCCCCTAACTGAGCGCCATTATCCCCGTTTGAGACAGCAAGTGCATTGTAACAAACAGTGGTAACACTTTATACAGTTCCGTAATTTCTGAAGTTTTCCAGCAAAAAAAACTGTAAACGCATTATAGGGAAATGGTGATTTCTTGGAACAAACTGCTCTATTAAAGTAAATTTTTGTTTTTAAACAACTTTAGGGTGGGTTTCGCTAGAAGTTAAATCAAATTAATTAATTGGAAATGTACCAAATGAACGCTGTCTCTTTCATTCTTTCCAGAAAACGTCTTGGAAATTATCAGGAAATTAAGGAAATTAATCTAAAATAACATGAAACATTACCAATGTATGGTGCTCATATAATAGTGTAAGTAGCTACTAACGACTGTGGACGCTTAAGATTCTTGTGTATACTTTCTCACAATCTAGTAGTCTTCTTACGTATGTGTGTGGCATACATTGTGTATTATTGTGTTGGCCTGTCTTGTGTGAGTGGAGCAAGTGTGTGTGTGTGTGTGTGTGTGTGTGTGTGTGTGTGTGTATGCGCGGTTTGGGAGGGTACCAAAGTGTGTGTACTTGGCATGTCACTGGGGCCAGGTGCAGGGCTGGGTTGTAATCACGAGTATGGGTTCTGCTCAGGATAAACAGGGTCTCTTTCTCATCTCTCCAGGGGCCACCGTTTCCTGGTACTCTTTGTAATGGGAGGAACACGACATCACAACAGCAGAGAAGATCAAACAGTGGTTGTTCGCTGAGTCAGGGTTAAGAAGACTCAAAAACATGCGTGACTGACAGAAATCAACAGAACTGGGTACAAATCAAAAGGTAGCAAAGCAGGTGTCTCATGAAGTAATTTTCTATTTGGAACAACTGGTTTATATCTTGGCTATGTAACATTTAATAATTGCCATGTTTTCTTTTTGTTCAGATCTGGCGTGTGTAACATTTCCTTTGACTTTTTATTTCCACAATACACCGTGTTTTGGTGTTTGTTTCTTTTTTGCAGCCATAGAGCTGCAAAACTGTTAGATATGATCTGATTCAGTGTGTCTGACCTTGTTTTCAATCCTTCATCTAACCTCCAAGCACAAAAGTCTTTATTTTTTCTCTCCAGAATTCCCCCTTCAGCCGGTGATAACCTGCCGTCCATCCCCACCCCCCTCCCTCTGCCTTGTGGGGCAGGAAGCGGAGCAGCTCAGACATACTGTACGGTCCCTCGCGTCTGGGCCGGAACCAGGATGTGTTGCTAGGCGCAGGGATGATTGTGTCAGCACTTGCCCGGCCGCTTCGTTTCCTTACAGGTGATCTCCTGAATGGACAATGACAGATATACGTTTCCTGCTATTTTTCGCTTCTGCAGGAGGGGATCAGAAAAACACGGGACTCTGTGACCACGGGGGCCACCTCCGTGAGCAAGCAGGCAACCAGGCTCCCAAAGTTAGCAGAGCTTCAGACCGGGTGAGACAAAGACTCATTCAGCCGGTCAGCCACAAGACCTCGCGGTGACCCTGTGACCTCAGACTGGAGGTGGGTGTAGGGTTCAGTGAGTGGTGGCTACAAATCTGGGAGATGGGGTGGTGGATGATGAGGAAATATTGAGGAAGCCACTCTTGATTTCTGACGCATTGGATGAACTTTGATGGGTAGAAGGTCGAGGAGGATGAGAGGGTGATGGTGTGGCAGGAGGGGGGACAGGGAGGGGGGAGCGGGCGATGGCGTGTGGCAGGATAGCTGAGGTCGTTCTTTTGATTTATGGTTTTTCAACTTTTTCTAACTGTGGAGGCTGCCGAGTATATGAACGGCACGGGAGGGGAAGGGGGAGAGGGGATGGGAAGTGAAGGAGGGATGTGGCGGGGCGTTGAAGTGGAGGGGTAGTCACGCTCTTTTGATTTATGACTGGGGTGATTAATGCCCAAGGATATTACCCCTCGGAAAAAGTGCTGGCCCCTTGACTGAAGTTGTGTTTTGCTACATGTCTGACAGGCAGGAGCGATTTGGCCTCCTTTTGTTTTCTGACGACAACGTGAAGAGGGGTCATCTCTTGTTCACGAGCCAGGAAATATCTTTCTGATCGACTTATAATGAGCATTAACCCGCAGCAGTAAACTGATCGCGATGACATTTTATTGAAGAACGACATCCGTTTCTATGTTACTATCATCAGTGGTAAAAATTTGTCATTTTGTTTTGTGAGATCAGCAGTAAATTTCCGGTTAAAAGGAAATTACGTAACACCTTAACCTGTTTAAAAATGCTCCTTACAATGATATCATGTGTGTTACTGAGCGGCTGTGCTTTAAGATTAGCACAAGTCATTGAAATTACATTAAATGCACAACACACAGCTAAATATAAACAGTTTTCTATATATAAACAGTTTCCTCTCATTCACAGTCTCCAAAGACCGCAGCTTTAGGGCTAGACAGTCAGTCGACAGTCTGGAAATACATACAATGCAGCAGATCTTAGGATTTCTTGTCTTGCTATGATAACCATGCTGCTTATCTCTCTACATAGTGGCACAGCTGAACTTCTCAGACCAAATTTATCCTTCAGGACAAGTGTATTCTTCAGATTGAACACGTTCATAATCAAAGTATAATCATTATGTGCTTGTTTTAAGTGCATGTTTTTGTGTACTTGTCCCCCGCAGAGCAACACACAGGGACAGCAGGAGGTGACAGGAAACACTAAGGTCAGTCATGGTCTGGGACCTCTGCTCAGCCATCTTGTTTTTAGAAGACATAAATCACACGAAATCCACCGGTTCCTCTCCTCTTCAAAGGCCTTTGTTTTACAGCCTCGGCACAGAGGTTATCAGCAGGGCAGCGGCAATAGTGTGTATAATAGACCTACTTACGCTGCCTGATAAGATGCATTGACCGTCTGTGACTCTCACTTTAGGCTGTCAATAAAACCAGGGAATCAGTGTGTTTTTTCAGGTTTTGAATTATGTCACATCAATGTGACGGCGGCACCATTTTTCAACGCAGTCTTGTCTGCCAATATAAACCGTGGAAGAATTGTTTGGGTTCCTGTCTGTGGGTTTCTACGACTGACCCTGTCTGGGTGATTAAATGGCTTTTGTGCTGCAGGTTTCAGTGCCATCATCCCCGGCTAGAAGGTTACACACACAGCCGCGTACAGTAGATATTGATGTCGTCAATAAAAGTGTCTTGGAGTTATGTCAGCCGACTAGACGCTCCAAGGTTAAGCGGTGTTAAGCACACCTTCTCCTCCTCGTTAGACACTGTTTGTCTCAGTGTCAATCACACCATATGTCAGCCTCTTTTATGTTTGCTTGTTCACTCGCAATGACAACTTTTCTTGCTCCCACCGCTGAGCGCCCTCCTCCCCACCGCAACACACACATCTAATCGTAGGTCACCCTCACGGTTCAGCGTGTGTTGAACCAAGGAGCTCTGGTGGGGAGGAGGGGTTGGGTTGGGGGCATCGGCTATTGCTAATCACTAACACTGTGGCTAACGGTAGTGCTGTGGAAGCAGTAGCCTTGCAGCCGTGTGATCTCCAGCTAACCTTGCCCATGGGCCTCTTTTGTCTGCACGCCGCACACGGCTGGCTCCATCCTCTCTCTGTTATTGAGCGGGTTGGGGGGTGGGGGGGGCTTAATCAATGGCGAATCGCTGGCACTGTTCTCAGGACAGTGACCGAAGCCCAGTCTGTTGGCCCCCTTTGCCTTTCCCTTCCACCGAACTCCCCCCTTTCTCCTGTCTCCCTCAACCGGTCCTCCACCCCTCAGTCACTGCCTCCCCCCCCTCCACCCCAACCCCTCCTGTCTGATTGACACTTGAAAGGTGGCCGAGGACGGGGCCGGAGGCGATGTTCCACGCTCTGGAACCCTCCGTGCAGGGGAACAGCTGGTGACATCTGCAGAGAGGCCCACAAAAGGCAGTTGAAAGGGTGCAATCGCGCCCCCTCCTTCTCTTCTTCCCTTGTCTCCCTCACTCTCTCCTTCTCTGTCTCCCCCTCTCACCCTCTGTCTCTCTAACCCTGCTCGTTCGTTTCTTTCATTCTCTCTGCTCCTGCCTCCCCCTCTCTCTCTGCCTCAGATGTCCCCTCTATCTCCTAAGAGCTGGCCCTTTTGTCTAAAGCACTGATACAGGCACCCAAGCGCCTTTGAAAAGCATGCTTTAAACTTGAAGAGCTAACGCCGGAGCATGTGTGTCTGAGCAAAAAGAAAGAGGGGGGACAAAGAGAAAAAGGGGAAAAAAGGGGGGAGACAGAAAGTGAACGCCTGTATGTTGTACAACAGCAAAACAGAAACACTTTTCTCTCTTTTAAATAAACTCCCTCTAGTCATTTCATTTATTTATCTGTCTGCTTCTTCACTGAGAATTCACCCAGTGTCTCTGTGTTTGATCTTCTTACATGGAAAACTATCGGCTGTATTGATATCCACGTGCACACGCCCAGTTAAAAGCTGCCTTTTAAGAGGCCCCATTGTCCCTGTTCAATGGCATTACCCCGGCTCAGCTCACAGTGAGTGCTTGGGAAGCGGAAGGGGGTATCGACTCCCGTTAAAAGAATCCAAACGCGTTCACTGACGAGACACACATCGCCCACAGGAATGTCAAACTTCCGACCCGTTCCCCGCTCCCTCCCTCTCCATCGTTCTCTCTCATCACTCCATTTCTCTGTCCTAGAGTCAAAGGCTAACTCTGTGCTATCTGTCCTCTAGTGAGTGTTTTAGAGATTTCTCTCTTAAACGGAGGTAATCATTTTCAAATTCATGTATAAACTTTTTGCCGGACTAAATTCTTGCATCGTCATGCGCTTTGGAACTATTTGGGTGGGTCACATCATTAGCAAAACAAATTCCCCCAAAAGTTGACTGGCTTTTCCACCTGGCCACACCCCTCACGTCCGGCCTCTTCCTCCTCCTACCTCCACCTTCACCTCCTCTCCTCCTCTAAGAATGTAAAGGAGAGGTCAAAAGGTCGGCGTGCTCCAGGTATCAATATTTCAGAGCTGTGTGAATCCCTCCTTTCAGGGAGCCGGCCTCGCTGACTGAAGGTATCTTCAGGACCCAGGGGCCGACTGACGGACGAGCACAAAGCACCCGTCAAGCTCTGAGCAGCGCCACGGCTCGCACGGTCCGCGTTACGTGTGTGTGTTTGTGTGCGTGTGTTGTGTGTGTGTAAGCGGAAGGCTTGGGCAGCTCCCCCGCGGTCTCCTTTGTTGGGCTAACCTGCTGTTTGAATGGAGTGGGAGCTGTGAGTGACAGAGGAAAGTGTAGCTGGCGGTAAAGTGAGATATTGACCTCTCAATCGCCATGGAGGGTGAGCAGGGGGGGAGTAAAGCGGTCAACGCTTGTGTGTGAATGTACAGCATGCGTCTGCAAAAGGTGTGTAGAGCCTTTAAATAAGTCGGTCAAGGAGTCAAACTGGAAAGTGTAGATTTCTTTGAATAGATGCTGGTGTGTGGACATAAAACTCTCAAACTCTCTATGTCTCTTGAGTGTTTGAAAGTGAACTGCTCCTGTCAGGTGAAGTGACGGTGCACCCAGCTAGCCGCTCAGTAACATGAAACAAGATTCCCCCCAATGATAATATTCAGTTTCAGCTCTGCCAGCGTGTCCTGTCTGCCCCTGTCCAGAGCCCCTCCAAGACAAAGGGGGAAGGAGCCTGGCGGGGGAACAGTAGCTTCTTGTTATTATGACATGTGGTAACATGAACTCCTTGGAAGACTTCTCCTGTCATCCCGGCCTGAGGTCCTCTTTATTCCACAGGCAGGGGATGTGGAGGTCACGACCTCCCGGACAGATTATGTTGGAACATGCCGCGCTGTGTTGAAACTGACTTGAATAAGTTTATTGGCTAAGCCGGTGACGGCCCTTTGTGCGGACTCCCTTGGGAGGCTGAATACAGATTAGTCCATGGATTGACTATTCATATCAGATTGTACTCAGTTTTATCTGGCATCACACTTCTCACTGTCTTTACTTTAGCTTGAGGGATTCTTAAAATTAGAGGATGACATCATTTCAAATCCCATTTGCGGAATTATTTTTTTTATTCTGGTCTTTTTTAGAAAGCACTGAGTGCTTTTTTTTATTATTTAGTGATTTGTAATGTGAGGGAGACTTGATTCACCTGGGTTACTAGACGCATACAAGCTTTATCAGTAACATCAAACTTTCAACAAACTTTAAAGTACCACCTTTTAATATGAAACTGTTACACATATTATGGATAAATTCTCATGTTTCATCATTTATTTTCATTGACATGTTAATATAGTAATTCTCTGTTATACCAAATGCATAGTTTCCCATAGCAGCTACGGTGTCTTAATGATCAACTGCAACACCTCCTTTAACAGTTGATTATTGGCACCTGTCGGAAACCCAGTAAAAAACTCTCCAACAGCGCTCACTTACTTAAAATTGTAAAGAAAGCTAACATAAAAGATGTCTTGAACTGATAATAAGCTGAATCAGATTTGTTTTATGCACATAATTAGATGAAATAAGGTGACAAAAAAGCATTTGTTTGGATGTTTATATGAGTCATAAAACATGTGACACTTTTTTTCTCCTACAGACAGAAAGTGTCAGTGACAGTCGGCCTCGGACAGAACCCTGCTATTTTTAAAAGTCTTGTTTGTTGCACTATTAATATTCTCACTCTGTAGTCCGTGGCAGGGTTCAAAGGCGCACGCCACGGTGTAGGAGATGACAAGTCTGCTGTGGCACTGAGCGAGCCAAAAGAGTGACAGCAACGTGGCCGCTCTCTCTTGTTAACGAAATAAATAAATGTGCTCTGAAAAGCCAATAAGCGGCAGGCAGGAAGCGGAGCCAAGGATCGCAGCGTCAAAAACAACCGCTCCAGCCATTAATCTCTCTAACTCTCTTAGCCCCCCTTCTCACTTTCTCTCTCTCTCTCCTCTGAGAGAATTACTGCCATAGATGTATAATTCACGGTGGTTTGGCTTTAGAAGGCAGCGGTTCTGTTGGAAAACACGGTGACAGCCAAGTTAGCACACCCTCTCATTCAACTCAGCCACCTGTTCACAGGGGAGGGGGCAGAGAGAGACGCTTGATTTATATTTCATCTTTCCTCCCAGTCTAATGACTTTGTTGCGCAGTCGGGGCTGGAAAT